>NC_062279.1:165860743-166175535 GCF_902655055.1 Lutra lutra | reverse complement strand
GAATGGCATTAAAAGTATAGATTGCTCTAGGCAGTATAGACATTTTAACAATGTTTATTCTTCAGATCCAAGAGCATGTAATGGTCTTCCATCTTTTTGTATCTTCTTCAATTTCTTTCATGAGTGTTCTGTAGTTCCTCGAGTACAGATCCTTTACCTCTTTGGTTAAGTTTATTCCCAGGTATCTTATACTTCTTGGTGCTATAGTAAATGGAATCAATTCTCTAATTTGCATTTCTGTATTTTTATTGTTAGTGTATAAGAAAGCCACTGATTTCTGTACATTGACTTTGTATCCTGCCACGTTACTGAATTGCTGTATGAGTTCTAGTAGTTTGGGGGTGGGGGCTTTTGGGTTTTCCATATAAAGAATCACGTCAACTGCGAAGAGAGAGTTTGACTTCTTCATTGCCAATTTGGATACCTTTTATTTCTCTTTGTTGTCTGATTGCTGTTGCTAGGACCTCTAATACTATGTTGAACAAGAGTGGTGAGAGTGGGCATCCTTGTCGTGTTCCTGATCTCAACGGGAAGGCTGTGAGTTTTTTCCCATTGAGGATGATATTTGCTGTGGGTCTTTCATAGATCGATTTGATGAAGTTCAGGAATGTTCCCTCCATCCCTATACTTTGAAGAGTTTTAATCAGGAATGGATGCTGGATTTTGTCAAATGCTTTTTCTGCATCAATTGAGAGGACCATGTGGTTCTTCTCTCTTCTCATATTGATTTGTTCTATCACATTGATTGATTTGTGAATGTTGAACCATCCTTGTAGCCCAGGAATGAGTCCCACCTGGTCATGGTGGATAATCTTTTTAATGTGCTGTTGGATCCTGTTTGCTAGGATCTTGTTGAGAATCTTAGCATCCATATTCATCAGTGATATTGGTCTGAAATTCTCCCTTTTGGTAGGGTCTTTGCCTGGTTTGGGGATCAGGGTAATGCTGGCTTCATAGAAAGAGTCTGGAAGTTTTCCTTCTGCTTCAATTTTTTGAAACAGCTTCAGGAGAATAGGTGTTATTTCTTCTTTGAAAGTTTGGTAGAATTCCCCAGGGAATCCATCAGGTCCTGGGCTCTTGTTTTTTGGGAGGTTTTTGATCACTGCTTCAATCTTGGTACTAGATATCGGTCTATTCAGGTTGTCAGTTTCTTCCTGGTTCAGTTTTGGGAGTTTATAGTTTTCCAGGAATGCATCCATTTCATCTAGGTTGCTTAGCCTATTGGCATATAACTGTTGATAATAACTTCTGATGATTGTTTCTACTTCCTTGGTGTTAGTTGTGATCTCTCCCTTTTCATTCATAATTTTATGAATTTGGGCTTTCTCTCTTTTCTTTTGGATTAGTGTGGCCAGTGGTTTATTGATCTTATTGATTCTTTCAAAAAACCAGATTCTAGTTTCATTGATACGTTCTACTATATCTCTGGTTTCTACCTCATTGATCTCAGTTATAATCTTGATTATTTCTCTTCTTATGTGTGGAGTTGGTTTGATTTGTTGTTGATTCTCCAGTTCTTTAAGGTGTAGAGACAGCTGGTGTGTTCTGGATTTTTCAATTTTTTTGAGGGAAGCTTGGATGGCTATGCATTTCCCCCTTAGGACCGCCTTTGCTGTATCCCATAGGTTTTGGACCTAAGTGTCTTCATTCTCATTGGTTTCCATGAATTGTTTCAGTTCTTCTTTGATCTCCTGGTTGATCCAAGCATTCTTAAGCAAGGTGGTCTTTAGCTTCCAGGTGTTTGAGTTCCTTCTGAACTTTTCCTTGTGATTGAGCTCCAGTTTCAAAGCATTGTGATCTGAGAATATGCAGGGAATAATCTTAGTCTTTTGGTATTGGTTGAGTCCTGATTTGTGACCCAGTATGTGGTCTATTCTTGAGATGGTTCCATGTGCACTTGAGAAGAATGAGTATTCTGTGTTTTAGGGTGGAATGTTCTGTATATATCTATGAGGTCCATTTGGTCCAATGTATCATTCAATGCTCTTGTTTCTTTATTGATTTTCTGCTTCGATGATCTGTCTATTTCTGAGAGAGGTGTGTTAAGATCTCCTACTATTAATGTATTCTATTAATGTATTCATATCAATATGACTCTTTATCTTGCTTAACAGTTTTCTTATGTAATTGGCTGCTCCCATATTGGGGGCATAGATATTTACAATTGTTAGATCATCTTGGTGGATAGTCCCTTTAAGAATTATGTAGTGTTCTTCTGTATCTCTGAGTACAGTCTTTAGTTTAAAATCTAATTTAGCTGATATGAGAATTGCTACCCCGGCCTTCTTTTGAGGCCCATTGGCATGAAAGATGCTTCTCCATCCCTTCACTTTCAGTCTGAGTGTATCTTTAGGTTCAAAATGGGTCTCTTGTAGACAACATATGGATGGGTCCTGTTGTTTTATCCAATCTGCAACCCTGTGCCATTTTATGGGCGCATTTAGGCCATTCACATTGAGAGTGATTATTGATAGATACGTTTTTATTGACATCGTGTTACCTTTGAAGTCTTTCTTTCTGTAGATTGTCTCTATATTTCTGTTCAATGCTATTCTTAGGATTTTTCCTCTTTTATAGAACCCCCTTAAGATTTCCTGCAGTGTTGGCTTGGTGGTTGCATAGTCTTTTAAGCCCTGCCGGTCTTGGAAACTCTTTATCTCTCCATCCATTTTGAATGTCAGTCTTGCTGGATAAAGTATTCTTGGCTGCATGTTCTTCTCATTTAGTGCCCTGAATATATCTTGCCAGCCCTTTCTGGCTTGCCAGGTCTCTCTGGACAGGTCTGACGTTATTCTGATGGGCTTTCCTCTGTAAGTAAGGAGCCTCTTTGTCCTAGCGGCTTTCAAGAGATTATATCTACAATTATGATTCCTCAATTTGACTATCAGGTGCCTTGATGTTTTTTTGGAATCTATAATCTTGGGTGGAGACCGTTCGGCCTCTAGTACATGAACACTGGTTCCATTCGTGAGATTGGGAAAATTTTCATGAAGAACTTGTTCCACTATATCTTCTAGATGTATTTTATATTCTTTAGGTAAATACCCAATAGTGCAATTACTGAAATATAGGGTAGTCCTGTTGTTACATTTTTGAGGAAACTTCATATTGTTTTTCACAGTGGCAGCACCAGTTTGCATTCCCTCCAATAGTTCCTTTTTCTCCATATGCTTGCTTACATTTGTTTCTTGTGTTTTTTATTTTAGCCATTCTGACTGTTGTGAGGTGATACCTCATTGTAGTTTTGATTTGCATTTCCCTGATGATGAGTAATGTTGAACATCTTTTAATGTGTCTGTTGGCCATCTGTGTATGTTCTTTGGAGAAATGTCTGTTCATGATAAATTTATTCAGAAATTTAAAATCTATATTCCTAAGGGATATTGTTCTGGATTTTTATTTTATTGTGATGTCTTTGGTTTTCTTGTCAGCATAAAACTGGTCTCATAGATAAGTGGTAATGTGTTTTTTCCTGTCTTATTTTTTAGAATAGTTGGTGAATGATTGGTATTGAATATATTATGAAAATTTGGTAGAAGTCACCAGCATAGCCGTCTGGACCTGCATTGTTTATTTTTCTGGGAAGTTTTAAAAATTATTATTATGAATTTAATTACTTCAGTTATTATAGTTTAACAACTATTTAGATTTTCTCTTTCTTGGGACAGTTTTAGTAAATTGTATCTTTATAAAAAATCTATCCATCTCATCTAAGTTATTTACTTTGTTGGCATACATGAATTCATAATATTCTCTTACAGTCCTTATAATTCCTTTATAATTTTTGTATGGTACCCTTGTACTTTTTCTTCCTGATGTGTATAATTTGAAAGGTCTGTTTTTTTTTCTTTGTGTAACTATTTTTTTTTGTTGATTTTTTTCACAAAGATGGTTTCAAAAGACTGTCTTTTATGTTCATTGATTTTCTCTATTGTTTTTCTATTCACAATGTCATTATTATTTTTTGTACTTCTTTCCTTTTGATTCCTGTACATTTAGTTTGTTTTTCTTTTTATAGTGTCTTGAGGTAGAAGTTTAAATTACTAATTTGAAGTCCTCTTTTGTTTTTAAATGAAGGCTTTTGCAACTGTAAATTTCCCTTTAAGCACTGCTTCAAGCTGCGTCCCATAAATTTTGATATATTAGGTTTTTATTTTTATTCATCTCAGTGTATTATATAAACTCCTGTGTGATTCTTTCTTTGACATAATTGTTATTTAGGAATGCATTGTTTAATTTTCCAGTATTTGTCAATTTTCTTTATTTCTTTGTTTTAAAGATTTATTTATTTATTTGAAAGAGAGAGAGAGGAAGCATGCAAATGGAAAATGTAAACAGAGGGAAGGGGAGATTCTCAAGCAGAATCCCTGCTGAAGATAAAGCCCCACCTGGGGCTAGTTCTCATGACCCATGTGATCATGACCTGAGCTGAAATCAAGATTCAGATGCTTAACTGCCAAGCCACCCAGAATCCCCTCCTTTACCCATTTTTAATTACATTTTATTATAACTAAGGAATATACTTTCTCTTATTTAAACCTTTCAAATATAATGAAGCTTGTTTCATAGGCTAGCATATAGTCTATTTTGTTTCAGGCACACATGAGAAGAATATGTGTTCAGCTTTTTGGATGAATTATTCTACAAATGTCTGAAAGGTCTACTTGGTTTATAATGCTGTGGAAGTCTTCCATGTTCTTGTTGATCACCTACCTATTTGCTCTGTCCATTATTCTAAGTGGGGTATTGACTATTACCTTGAATTATACTTCTCTTTTTTATTCTATCAGTTTTGTTTCATGTATTTGAGGACCACTTCGTTAGGTATATTTATATTTAGAACTATTTATGACTGATGGATTGAACTTTGTATTATAAATTTTCTTATAGTAACATTTGTTTTAAATTTTATTTTGTCTGCTATTAGTATAGCTACTCCTACTTTATGGTAACTATTTGCCATAGTGTATCTTTTACCAACTTTTTACATTAAAATTATTTGAATCTTTAAACATAAAGTGTGTCTCTTGCATGCAGAATATAGTTACATTTTGTTTTCTTATCTAGTCTAATGATCTCTTTTTGTAAGATTATTTAATTTACTCACATTTAATATTGATGTGCTTGGATTTATGCCTGTTGTCATGTTTTTTGTTTTTTTTTCCTTCTCTTCCTCCTTCAGCACTGTTTTACTTTAAGTAAATTAATGCAACATTTAAATTCCTTGACTATTGGGCGCCTGGGTGGCTCAGTGGGTTAAGCCGCTGCCTTCGGCTCAGGTCGTGATCTCAGAGTCCTGGGATCGAGCCCCCCATCGGGCTCTCTGCTCGGCAGGGAGCCTGCTTCCTCCTCTCTCTCTGCCTGCCTCTCTGCCTGCTTGTGATCTCTCTGTCAAATAAATAAATAAAATCTTTAAAAAAAAATAAAAAATAAATTCCTTGACTATTTTTTCACTCTATTTTTGAATTATTTTCTTATTGGTTGCACTGTCTATTATGTTAATGCAAGTATATCAGGAACTACTTTAAATATACAGATGTTAATAATTTCAGTGAGATTTAGAAATCATATTTCTATATAACTGTATTCCTTCTTCTTGTGTTTGTGTTATTAATGTTGTACTTGTACCTAGATCTATTTTATAAGCTCTGAAATATACTCATAATTTTTATATAATGTTATATTTTTTAAATAAGCTGGAAGAATGAATGAGACCAAGTACATATTTATAGTTATACTTACCTTCTAAATTACAATTTCTTATTTCCTTCACTTATTCCTGTAGACTTACTATAATCTGGTGTCATTTTCTTAATCTCATACAATTTTGCTCCACCTGCTTCCTTTGTTTCCTTATTTTCAAATATATTATAACTGTAAATGTTATAGGCCAAATAAGACAATTATATGCATATAGTTTTGGGATATTTATTTTTAAACCAGTTAAGAAAGAGAAGCAATATACCGAGTCACGGTCTTTTACAATTGCCTTCACTAATTTTCTTCTGTATATGTGTGGATTAAATTAATATATGGTATCACTTGCTTTCAGCCTGAAATCTTCTCCCAGTATTGTTTTAAAAAGTAGGTCTGCTATTAGTGAATTCCTTCATTCATTGTTACCAGGGAATTTTAATTTTACCTTCAATTTCAAAGACCATTTATTGGATATAAGATTGACTTTTCTTTTCTTTTCTTTTTTTTTTAGCACTGTGAATATATTATCTCAATGTCTTTGATCTTGACTGTTTCTAATGAAAAGTCATCAGTGAATTTTGAGTTTCTTTGCATGTGATCAGTCACTGTTCTCCTGTTGCCTTAAAGATTTTCTCCAAGTCTTGGTCTTTATTATTTTATTTTACTTTATTATTTTTTTTCCAATCTTGGTCTTACGCTTGGTATGGCTGAGTATGAAACTGTAGCCAACTTGGGATTCATTGGGTTGTTTGATTGCATAGATTAGTGTTTTTCATTTTTGGAAGTATTTGGTAATTTTTTCTTTACAGATATATTTCCCTTCTCTTTTCTCTCCTCTAATCCTGCAATTCCTGTTACATATGTTTGCGTAAGTAATGTTGTCCCACATTGCTCTAAGATTTGTTCATTTTTGTCTTTTTTTCTCTCTCTGTTCTTCAGATTGCAGTCTATATCAATCTATTTTCATATTTGATCTTTTGTCTGCCAGCTCAAATCAACTTTTGAGCTCTTCTAGTGATTTTTTTTCATTCTCTTTATTGCAGTTTTCATCTCCAGAATTTCTATTTGTTTTAAAAAGATATATATATATATATATACATATATATATAGACATATATGTCTATATATATATGTATATATATATATATATATTTCTACCTATTGATGTTCTCTAGTCCATATAATGTCATTACTATAACTTCTTTTAATTCTAAAGCATTGTTTCCTTTAGTTAGCTAAACACATTTATAATAGTACCTTTGAAGTCTTTATCTCTAAGTTTATGTCCTAGACTCTCTAAAAGAAAATTTCTCTGTACCTTTGTGTGTGTGTGTGTATGAGTCACACTTTCCTGTTTATATGTCTTATAATTACTGTTTAAAATGGGACATTTGAGATAATATAATATTTCAACACTGAATATTGATTCCTCCTCTGGGGCTTAAATTTGTTGTTATTTACTTGTTTGTTTTGGCTAGTTCAGGGCAGTCTATTTTCTCGGCAATGGGCAGCCTCTGATATCACTTTTCAGAGGGCAGGCACACAGCCACCCTAACAACCTCTTCCCACCGCATCTTGAAGGGAATGAGATTTTAACTGAGCTCTCTTTATCTTTTCCCCTGATTTTTCTATGAAGCTTCTGAGAGTAATAAATTATTTTTTTCAGTAAATATGCCTTATGGTCTCTCAAAAAGTATCATGATATGAGACAATCCCATTTGATTACAAAATAAAATGAATTCCCAAGCTGATAATAAGTCGCTTTTGTATTGGTCTTATGTGGGTTGAAGGAAAGAAAGAAAGAAAGAGCACAATCAATCCATTTATTCTGATCTGTCTGTGTTTATTATAAAATGTTTTATAGACCCATGTATAATTATATATACTGTTTTGAATTTATATAAAGTTCTTGATTATCTTTGAGTGGCATAGCTTTCCATTATTCGAAGCAACGACACTCTGTCAAGCAAAAGATCACCTTACCAAAAATATAATCTCATTCAATATATGTATTTATGTGATTCCACAGTCATTTTATTTATATAGTTAAGTTATTGTTACCTATCTGAGTGAAAGGATGGCACCCAGCAATATCCTGTAACTCATTATATCAAGTTAATTGGTATCTTGACATGGAGTTGCATGATTTGAATTCACATTACTATTTTAACAGGCATTATGTACGTAGGTGAGTAGGCACAAGTTTTTAAACTTATGAAGTCAAAAGCTCATCTTTGGAAAACTCTTTCAAATATTATATAGCTCATATATAAAAGTTGAGAGAAATTTCCCCAAATTTCTTATAAGATTGAGTTGCAAATCTTAAACTTTCTAGACTCCTATTAACAGTAACAAATATAACTACTAACCACATAGACTAGAAAGTAGAATTGCCTTTCAATTATCTCTATAGAAAATTAAATTACAAAGCTGTTTTCACATAAATAGGTGATCAAAATATCAAGCCAGGATTGTAGGGGAAAACGAACAGTTGTTCCAGACAGTTAATTGATAAATATGGTATGTTTTCTGTCTGGATTTTTGTGTTATTTGGGGTAATCTCCAGCTTCTTAAAATATATAATGTGTTTAACTTATTTTCTTATCCTCAGTATTTTCTTAGGTAATTGTAATTTTATATTATTTTTCTTAAAGAAGCAAGAAAATAGAAAAAAAAATCAGAGTCAACAAAACTAAGATCTGTCCTAGATAAGGCTGTTGTAATTTTAGAATAGGTTATTAATGTTTTTAACAGGAAAAAATAATATAGCAAGTTAAAATACATTGTTTTCTGTAAGAGAAAAACCCTGGAAAAATTGCTCATCACATCATGGAAGTCCATTTTGTTTCTTTGGATGAAGGTAAGCCTGGCTTCTGTGTAAAAGGAAAGCTTGCTTGTTTTTGGTATTTACAGGCAAAGTAAAGAAAAATACCGCAATTTATGCATTGATTTTTTAAAAAGGTTTTATTTATTTATTTATTTGAGAGATAGAGAGCATGGGAGGGGAGAAGGTGGAGGGAGAAGCAGACTCCCTGTGGAGCTGGGAACCTGATGCAAGACTTGATCCTGGGACTCCAGGATCATGACCTGAGCTGAAGACAGCTGCTTAACCAATTGAGCCACCCAGGCACCTTATGCATTGATTTTTGCTGATATATTATCAGAAGGATAAAACAATCTTAAAACCCTTACAAAAGTATAATTATACATTGACATCTCAATTTTAATAACTTGGCATCTCATGAATATTTTACTATACAACTGAATTATCTACTTCAATAATACGCTAATTACATGTATAATGTGGTTGTTTTAAAACGTAAAACATCTTCTTTAAAAGAGATGTTTAAACAGATTAAAAAACCAAGTAGTTGATTTTACATTTTTGTTAGAAATTCCAAGTGTTTTGTTAGAGACTATGTTAATATGTTAGTGTTTATTTTTTCATATAGATCAGACTTTTTCAAAAATTTTATTTATTTATTTTAGAAATAATGTATACACCCAACACAGGACTTGAATTCACAACCTTGAAATCAAGTATACTGGCTCTACTGATTGAGCCAGCCAGGTGCCTACACACATTTTTGTTAATTGTAAGATTGCTTTATAAGTGGCTTTATTACTATGTAAAAAGGAGAACAATCATTATTATGGCTAAATTTCCCTTTTTGAAACTCTAAGGAAAACCATAGCAGTTGGGATGTTCATAAATTCATAGTATTAAACCAATTTATTATGGACAATTTTATTTTTCCATGTAACATCTTAAACTTTGTGGCTAGTTAACTTTCCATGGCTTTTAGTCTTGCTGGGAGGGAGGAAGGGGGACAGAATGAATATTAGTTCAGGTCTCTCTTCCAAGGGCACAAATCCCATCATGGAGTGCCGCTGTCATGGCCTTGTCTAAATCTAATTACCTCCCAAAGGCTCCACCTTTAAATATCATAGCACTGGAGGTTAAAGCTTCAACATCGGATTCTGGGACAACAGATACTCAGTGCATAACGCCCTGTAACTGGGTTCTCTTTCTTCCCTCAATTTATTTCCCATACAATGTCCAAGTAAAATTTTAAACAGATTGATGTTAACTTGTCTCTTCTTTGTTTACAATTTAGGATAAACACAAAATTCCTTAACATGGTTTACAAGACATGGCATGACCTTTTCCTTGCATGAATCTAATCTAATCTACTTTCTCTTCACCACTCAACACTGGGCATATCATAGTTATAGTGGATGGCTTATTCATTATTTGTCTGGTGCTACCATAGATGTTTTCTATGTGTAAATGTCAACCACACGGTTGTACTAGGAGTTATGTATGATTAATTAGAGATGAGGAACTGAAGATCAAGAATTTAGATAAGTTTTCATAGACTTCAATTTGTTCCTTGAGCTAGACTGTTCCTTCTCCCTAGAAAGTTTCTTCCCCATGCACCTTCCACATTTCCTCAATTATTTCTCCTGAATCAGTCTGAGAATGGAACAAAATTAGCTCTTTTAAAATATATCCCATTATATTTTGTACTTACCTAGTGCAGCTCATATTCATTGCTCTTTCTTTCTCCCTATAGCTAGGCTCTTCCTAAGAAAAGCCTGGATCTGTGTTGCTCATCACAAGTTTCCCTGATTATTTGGCGTAATATATGATAGATGCCCAACTCAACAGATATTTATCAAATTATGAATTGAATGGATTAATGAGAATTGTATTCGACCCTGTGATGAATATATGTAATTCACATTCAATCTTCAGAAAAACACCAGTTCCCATTTTTTTTTTTTAGATTTATTTATTTATTTATTTGACAGAGAGAGAGATCACAAGTAGACGGAGAGGCAGGCAGAGAGAGAGAGAGAGGGAAGCAGGCTTCTTGCTGAGCAGAGAGCCTGACGTGGGACTCGATCCCAGGACCCTGAGATCATGACCTGAGCCGAAGGCAGCGGCTTAACCCACTGAGCCACCCAGGCGCCCCACCAGTTCCCATTTTAAAGGGAGTGGGGCATGGGCAAAACAGTTGAAGTTAATGGCTAGATTTATATATCATATGATTTACATACCATATATATATATATAAATAAATTTGAAAAACATAACATGATCAAGTCACATGACTTTTATAAACTAATATAAAAAATAAAGTGCACTATATATATATATATATATATATATATATATATATATATAAATGAAGACATAGGAGCTCATTCTTCAGTAGAGAAAGAGAAACATGAGAGCCATATAAAATGATAAACAGTATCAAAAGCATAGTCAAAAGATACATGTAACAGAATAGAGAGAGTGAAACATGATTTGGGGGTGGAGAGAAATTTGTTTCAAAAAAATTCACTACAATTAGTATTAGAAGATAAATTCTTATAGTGAGGAACACAGGAAAATGGTGGTAGGTTAAATATAGCTCTTGTGAATTTCAGTTGCATGGTAAGAGACTGATGGGAGTTCATTCTTCTCATAAATATATGCTATTGTTATGAGATAGAAACCTCTTGGTGAGTCAGAGAAAAAAAAAATACAGACTCAGTCACTTCCCAGTACTTATTAAACACCTTACTCTTATTTTAAAATTGAAGTACAGTTAACTTGCAGTGTTTTATTAGTTTGAGGTGTATGGCATAGTGATTTGGCATTTATATATATTAAAAAATGATCTTCATGAAAAGTCTAGTTACTATTTGTCACCATACACAGTTATGACAATACTGATATTCTCTATACTGTACTTCATATACCCATGATTTATTTATTTTGTAACTAGAATTTTGTTCCTCTTAGTTCACTTTACCTATTTAGCCCATCCCCTCACCTCTCTTACATCTGGCAGCCACCAGTTTGTTTTCTGTATTTTTTTAAAAGATTTTCTTCATTTACTTGAGAAAGAGAGAGAGAGAGAGAGTGTGTGTGTGTGTGTGTGTGTGTGTGTGCACAAGTTGGGGGGACGGGCAGAGAGAGAAACAAACTCCTTGCTGAGCAAGGAGCCCATCTAGGGCTCCATCCCAGGACCTTCAGATCATGACCTGAGCCAAAGGTAGATACTTAATTAAGTCACCCAGAAACCCCTGTTCTCTGTATTTCTGAATCTGTCTCAGTTTTTGTTCATTTTTATTTTACTTTTTTTTTTTTAGATTTTTATTTTTGTATCTGACATTTTTCACTTAGCATAACACTCTCTAGGTATGCCCATGGTGTCACAAATGGTAAGATTTTATTCCTTTTTTATGACTCAGGAATATTCAATTCAATGTATATGTGTATACGTTATATATTTATCCTTATTGAATATGTCATTTGCAAATACCTTCTCCCATTCACTTCGTTGTCTTTTCATTTTGTTTATGGTTTCCTTTGATGTGCAAAATCTTTTTATTTTGGTATAATGTCAATAGTTAATTTTTGTTTTGGTTTCCCTTCCCTGAGGAGACCTATCTTTACATATGTTATTAAGGGCAATGCCCAGGAGGCTATTTTCTACGTTTTAAGAGATTTATGGCTTCAGGTCTCATATTTAGGTCTTCAATCATTTTGAGTTTATTT
The DNA here is from genome assembly GCF_902655055.1 of Lutra lutra. Taxonomy (NCBI): domain Eukaryota; kingdom Metazoa; phylum Chordata; class Mammalia; order Carnivora; family Mustelidae; genus Lutra; species Lutra lutra. The sequence continues at coordinate 166,163,282 of NC_062279.1, read as the reverse complement.
TTTATATGGTATAAGGAAGTGGTACAATTTATTCTTTTGCATGTAGCTGCCTAATGTTTCATCACTATTTATTAAAGGGGTTTCCTTTCCTCCATTTTTGCTCCTTTGTAGTAGATTAATGGGCCATCTATAACTGAGCTTATTTCTAGGCAGACCATCCATTCTGTTCCACCAGTATATGTATCTGTTTTTTCCAGTACCATACTGATTTGATTTCTGTACCTTTGTGGCATAGTTTGAAATCAGAAAACATGATACTTCTAGCTTTGTTCTTTTTCAGATTTTCTTCAGCTATTTGGGACCTTTTGTGCTTTTATAGAAATTTTAAGATTATTTTTCTTATTTTGTGAGAAATGCTCTTTTTTTTTTCTCTTGATATTTTGATAAAAGATTGCATGGAATCTGTAGATTGCTTTGTGTAGTATGAATATTTTAACAATATCTGACCCATGAGCACAGTGTATTTTTCATTTATTCGTGTTGTCTATAATTTCTTTCATTAACATCTTATAATTTTTAGAGTACAGTTCTTTCACTTTATTGATTAAATTTATTTCTAGGTATTCTTTTTGAGATGACTGCAAAGGTATCATTTTCTTAATTTCTTTCTGAAAATTTGTTACTAATGTATAAAAATACTATAAAATTCTATATATTAGCTGTATCCTGTGACATTACTGAATTCATTTATTAGTTCTAATAGTTTTTTGATGGAGTTTTTAAGGTTTTCTCTATACAGTAGTTTGTCATCTGCAAATAATGACACTTTTACTACTTCATTTCCAATTGGTTGTCTTTAATTTCCTGTATAATTGGTGTGGCTAGGACTTCCAGTACCATATTAATTAAAAGTGGTGACAGTGGGCATCCTTGTCTTGTTCCTTGTTATAGAAGAATAGCTGTCAGCTATTGAGAATGATTGTAGTTATGGGTTTGTCATACATGGCTTTTATTTTTTTTTATTTTTTTTTTAAAGATTTTATTTATTTATTTGACAGAGAGAGATCACAAGTAGGCAGAGAGACAGGCAGAGAGAGAGAGGAGGAAGCAGGCTCCCTGCTGAGCAGAGAGCCCGATGCGGGGCTCGATCCCAGGACCCTGAGATCATGACCTGAGCTGAAGGCAGAGGCTTAACCCACTGAGCCACCCAGGCGCCCCCATACATGGCTTTTATTATGTTGAAGTATGTTCCCTCTATACCCTTCTTCTTCTTCTTCTTTTGGAATAGTTTGAGAAGGATAGGTATTTTCTGAACTTCAAATATTTATTAGAATTGACTTGTGAGGACATCTGGTCCTATTTGTTTGTTGGGAGATTTTTTTTTTATTATTACTGATTCAATTTTATTGCTAATAATTGCTCTCTTAAGATTTTATATTTGTTCACCTTTTAGTCTTGGAAGATTTTATGTTTCTAAGAATTCATTCATTTCTTCTAGTTTTTCCCATTTTTTTTTTGGTGTGTCCCCCCATTTTATTTTTATGAGTAAGGCTAAGGATTTATCAATTTTATTTATCTTTTTGAAAAATCAGCTATTAGTTTTATTGATCTTTTCAATTACTTTAGTCCTTATTTCATTTATTTCTGCTCTAATCTTATTTTCTTCAACTAACTTCAGGCTTTGATTGTTCTTTTCCTTGTTCATTTAGGTTAATTTGTTTGAGATTTTTCTTGTTTCTTGAGGTAGGCCTGTATCATTCTAAATTTCTCCCTCAGAACTGCTTTCTTGCATTCCATAGATTTTTGACCAGTGTGTTTCCATTTTCATTGGTCTCAAGTACTTTTTGATTTCCTCTTTGATTTCTTTATTGACCCCATTGCGGGTTTAGTAGAATGTTCTTTAATCTGCATGTGTTTGTGTTTTTTAAAATTTGCTTTATGTAATTGATTTCAACTTTCATAACATTGTGGTTGGAAAAGATGCTTGATATGATTTTCATCTTCTTAAATTCATTGAGACATATTTTATAGCCTAAGAGGAAAATGTTCCACGTACATTTGAACAGAATGTGTATTCTCCTCTTTTCCTGTGGGATACTCTGTGTGTATCTAAGTCCTATGTATCTTTTTATGCCATATTTTCCTTATTGATAATCACTGTAGATTACCTATCCACTTAACATAACTGGAGGGTTAAAATGCATTGCTTTTATTGTATTACTGTCAATTTTTCCTTTTATGTCTGTTAATTTTTGCTTTATTATTTAGGTGCTTTAGGTTAGGAGCATAAATATTTAAAATTGTTAAATCCTTCTGTTGGATTGATCCCTTTGTCACTATGTAGTGCCCTTCATTGTCTCTTTGTTACAGTTTTTGTTTTAGTGTCTATTTTCTCTAACATCAGTATTACTATACCTCCCTGTTAGATCATGTGCACTGAAAGCCTGTGAGAACAAGCTCTGTTTTGAGTAGTGTGGCACATATCCAGGTAAAACCACAGATTATTTCTTTCCCACTTATCCTCTGAAACACTCACTCTATTTATGATTAGAAAAACCTGAGTTTGGGGGAATATAGGACATCAAATAAAACTGTTCAAAATATTTGTTATTTACCATAATCAAAAATAGAAGGATAGAGGAGGGATAAACATGTGGAATTTGGAGCCATTTAGATTTGATGAGTCCAGGCCCCATTACCTCCTGGCTGTGTGATTTTAGGTAAATTACTTAATCAGGACATTTCTCTATCTTTCAAATAGATTATATATATATATATATATATATATATAGCTCTAACTTAAAGTTATCATGAGTGTGGATGCATATCTCTAGAGTCCAAAAGCTCCCAAAATAAAAAAATATATATATAAACATATTTGGTGGCAAACACTTTACTTATTGTAAGTAGTATGGCTGCTAATATGTTTTGTAAAGAACACATAAGTATATTTGATTACAAGATATTACTCCCTATCACCATGTTCAGCTGGTCTTATGGTTCATTATGCACACACACACACACACACATACACGCCCATAGTACCATTCTAAACTCTAAGATTTCTGAAATCCAAAGCTGCAAGGAATTTCAAATAAATAAATACATACATGGCCTCTAGTAGTCTGGGATAAATTACAGTAGATTTGCAATAATCAAATTTAATAATAATAATTTGATAAAAAGCTGAAGGATACTAATTCTGACATTTTCCAAGGATTTTAGGCCAGACTCTCCTCATGACAATCCAGTGCATGGGATCACATTTTCTTTTTCTTTTTCTTTTTTTTTTAAGATTTTATTTATTTATTTGACAGAGAAAGGGAGAGATCACAAGTAAGCAGAGCAGCAGGCAGAAAGAGGGGGGAAGCAGGCTCCCTGCTGAGTAGAGAGCCCAATGTGGGGCTCGATCTCAGGATCCTGAGATCATGACCTGAGCCGAAGGCAGAGGCTTTACCACACTGAGCCACCCAGGTGCCCGGGATCACATTTTCCATACATATTCTGAATATATATGCATATGAAGACTGGGGTCAGGTTACATAGGAAGAGAAGATTCTAACATTTCTTTATTTGTATCTAAATTGTAAAGTTTTTTAAACACAGACTCTTACAATTTCAGAAATCAAAATGTATTAAGCTTTGTGCTGGTGAAATGGAAACACTCCGGCTACTGTGAATTATTTTATTTTTTACTTGAAAATTCATGCACACTGAGTTACTCTCTTTTTTCCCTCCTAAATATATGATTTTCTTGGCTCAATTATTGTGATGAAAATTGTATAGAAAAATCTCTTCTCCTCAAAGCAATTATATTAATCATAATTCAGACTCCAAAAATGTTAAAAAGGGAGTGTATTTTGGAGATAGCTACTAACTTTTTCAGCAAACTGAAGTGTATCAGTGTCTCTATTAGTTTGGCTGCAACTATAAATATTAATACCCATTTTAGTAACTCCTTGCTATAGTAAGGAGATACACAATTACTTCAGTAGTTTCATGACTTTCTTAAACTATCATTGCCTTTAGTACACTTATTATTTCACATTTTGTATTTTAAGACTACATCTCAATATTCAAATATTATTTTTTTTTAAAGATTTTATTTATTTATTTGACAGAGAGAGATCACAAGCAGGCAGAGAGGCAGGTAGAGAGAGAGGAGGAAGCAGGCTCCCTGCCGAGCAGAGAGCCCGATGCGGGGCTCGATCCCAGGACCCTGAGATCATGACCTGAGCCGAAGGCAGCGGCTTAACCCACTGAGCCACCCAGGCGCCCCTCAAATATTATTTTTAATAAAGAGGAGTTAAAATATGTTTTCATGCTTATGATCAAACTTGGAGGAGTATCAAAGACAGAAAATTACTCATAACCAAGATATGGTATTTGTTAAACATTTCAAAATGGATGCCAGATGGTGCAATTGTAACTAATAGTGTATCTCTGGTGTAGCACTATTCCCTCCTTTTGCAAGAAGTCACCTTTCTGTGATGTGGTAAAAGGTTGTTTGTTATATCTAATTGAAGGATACAGATTTCAAGCTGTGTGTAGGTGATACATGAAATTTTCACTCCTGCTGATGAGCACATTGACTGCTGTGTAATTCTTTAAATTGATTCAATCAAACCCATGCTGTTTGTGCTTTTAATTGATTGAATTAAAACAGCATTTTTAAACTTTTAATCATTCCATTAGACAGGGGTCTTTTTGCTTGTTTATGCTCAAGATGTGTTGTGGCGTTTTAACTTGTGAAGTCACACCAAAGGACTAGGTGGTACATCAATTTATTTGGCAGCAAGGATAGAATGTAGCATCATCACAAATTAAAAAAGGACACTCTTATTTTTGGGTTCATATTGCAACTTTCCAGAAAGAGATGAATAGAGGTATCTACGTTCCCTGATTCTTTCCAACTGTATAGATCATCTGATGTCATGGTTCCCTGACGCAGGATGAGTCCTACTGGAGTCACGGAAATCATTGCTGATCAAAAATTTCCACAAAAAACATACAATTAAACTTGGGAACTGTACAGACATATGTGGCCTGGAACTAAAGCCTCACGTTCTTATCTCAAAGCCCATGCCAAATGCATGGTAAGGGGAGGGTGGGTATTGTCCACAAGTGGTGACAACATGTAGGTGCCTTGTCTATAAAGAGTTCAAAAACTGTAATCAAACTCTAAACATTGCCCATCATTATTCCATGACCATGCCTAGTGATTCTAAATAATACTAATGATAAAATATGCCTCCTAAAAATATCTTCTGAGGCTGAGTTCTAAATAAGTGCTGTGGTTATTGTGAATTTTAATAATATACATGTAAATATGCTTTATTATACTACTCTTTAATTAACATTCCATGATTCATGTAAGCTAATTCAAAGAACCTCCAGATATGCAATTGGTTCATGACTCACTTAGACTTAGTTACACACATTTATTTAAGAGTCAGTAACAGCTTAGAATCATTCATGGATGCTTGGAATACCATACTTGTCTCCAGTCCCCATGCTACTAATCCATATACCTGTGTTTAAACAGCAACTTCAAAATAACTTGTGATAGCACAGTGAATATAATAATGAAGAAACAGAACTTTGTTTACTTCAATTCTGACATTCTATGTAACCACATGAAGTTTTTATTTGTGTTTAAATTTTTTTTTTTTTCATTTCAAATCCTTTATTATACATCATGGTTGCACAATTTGAGGCTGGTTAAACACAATTGGTTTCCAAAATTTCTTCGAATAGTTCCTAGATTACTACATGCATGTGACCATGAAAATATTTGGCATTTTTAAATTTTGAAACTCTGAACAGGCACTTACACGAAGGAAAACATTACCATTCACAGATAGCCACATTTAAAATAGATGCTCCAGCACATGGTACATGGAACCTTTTGCAGGTAATGAAGTTGGTTACTGACCATTTTATCAAAGTGCCATAGTAGTAAACAGGTTTAAAGAAATGTAATTTGGGTTACTTAGCTTACTCATAAAGTAAGGTTAACGGACAAGACTTGCGCTAAAGTGTATAAAAAAATATTGGTACAAAAACCAGTGAACCCTTAGTGAAAGTAGTTTCACACGGCAGGCTTCATTTTAGTTCCTACACCCCACATTTAGTGTATCTGAGATCAGACCTCATGCATACGAACAGATGACTGAAACCTTCTTTTGGAACTTTGAATGAATGACTTGAATTTAGTGTTAGCAAAATTTAAACAGAGTGGGTGAAATTACATTTCAGTTTGAACTAGCCAAAGTTCCAGTTTAACAAACATGAAATTGTCCAGATCTAGATAACTATGTGCTTCACAGGTCCTCCTGAGTTCCCCATCCTCAAATTTTCTCCTGGAAAGGGAAGAGAGTATTTGTGAAGGCAAGAAAATTATATTTGTATGTATGTGGTAAAAAGATGCCTTAAATTAAAAAAAAATTTTAAGTAGTTATAGAAAAATTATATAGTTGTAACTAAAACACCAACATAGAGTCAACTCTACATTGCAGAAAACATACAGTGGTACCTGCTGGATAGTAGTAGCAAAATAGTTACTTAATATGGCAAAAAAAGAAAGAGAGAGAGAAAGGAAAGAAAGAATGAAAGAAAAAGAACAGAAAAGAGGAAGGGAGGGAGGGAGGAAGGGAGTATCAGGCAAGCAAGCAGGCCACTGTGACATGCCACATAATCTCAGGGAAAAATTTTAACATTCACACCACAGAACTTCAAAGAAGATACAATTCAGGAAGCCACGGAATGGTAGAATCGAAAGCACCTACAGTGAAACACTCCATATGTATTTCTCAAACACATATGTAGAAACATAAATGTATTTCTCAAAAATATTGAGATGCCATGTTTTAAATCTTTGCCAGATATAAGGCCCAGTCAATTTTTCTATTTCTATTTGAACACAAACTATTTAATTTTTTGCATGTAGAGAATAGAGGTAATTGTTAGCATGAAAAAGGAGAAAAGTATAATCAACATTACGAAGAAAAGCAAAATTACAAATACCAGCCTACTCACATGAAAATCTTTAATGTTTATGTTTATGCATATCTGGGTGCTTATCATCAGGTCAAAGTATGCAGTTAAAAAAAAAAAGGAAAGAAAAAAAAGAAAAAACGGCAGCTTAAGAAAGTTCCAGTGTTTCAAAGAAAGCGCTTTTTTTTTAATGTATATACATGAAGAATATTTAGTTGTATCATAAAATAAATGCAGCACTGTAAGATAAAGGAAGACTATTATAAATGGAGTTTTGGCCTTTCCCCCCCCACAAGCTGCAGCCATCTTTAACAAGCTGAACTTCATCTCAATGGACATAGGAGTTTTTTGCTTTTCTTTTTTTCTCCTATTCAGTTCACATTTCGGGCTGTTCAGCAGATGCCTGTGATTCTGGTGATTCAAATCGCTGGTGAAAGTTTGTTCTCTGTTTCCTCAACTTTTCAGGAGCTTTTCTCCATAAAATGATCTCCTGCTGCTTGAAGTACCTTCTGTCTTCCTCATCAACAAGGACTAGATTCAAAAAGTACCTTACTGAAAATTTTTTGTTCACATCTCGCATTGTAGGGGTTGGATCATATCCTGCTAAAAATAGTCTTATTGGGATTGATTCACCTTTTACTGGTGCGCCATCCATTATTTCATATTTAGCAATTGTTTCTGTTTCTGTGGTGGTACTGGGTCCAATTCCTGTGATCTCTTTTTTGATCAGTTGCAACTCCATATGTTGGATTTTTATTCTTACTAATAAAAAGTAAATTTTTCCAACAATCACATCCTTTAGATGATACTTTGATTTATTATATTCAAATTCTATGTGTAGACAATCTTCAATGCCTACTTCCATCTTAATCGAGTTGTTAACATCAGGATATGTGGCAAGCTGGTGAACAATAAGATCATATTCTTTTATCAAGTCTGTCAGTCTTCTTACTATTGTCACTTTAAGAAAATACCTCAAGCGGACATTGGCACCGATGTAAGATTCATATGGCTTTTCAACTTGCATAAATTCAAAATCATAACTTCTGCTCTGAGTCAATTCTCCAGGCAAGGCTAGTTCTTTCACTAGGTTTACAAATTCATGAGTATTACTCTTGTCATTGAAAAGTTCAATTTGACCTACAAATTCAATTCTAATTCCTTGGTGCTCTAGCCTCTTTCCAGGTTGCTTAAAGGCTAGGTTTACCTTTCCTGAAACGGATTCTCCGTCATAGAAAAGATAGTGTTTTTCTACTTTGCCATCTTCAGTTTTCATTTCAGCCATTTTCCTGGTCTCCCCATCATTAAGGACAACATCGATCTCACAAATGGGTCCAAAAAAGCCTCCAAGAAAACTCATTGTCAGCGCCGCCGCCGCGTCCCCACCACTTCACTCGCTTCCCTCAGGAGAACTCCCAGTCCAGATTCCCATTTGTGTTTAAATTTTAACTCAGAGAAACAGAGTACAAAATGTAAGATGTAGTGTTTTTTGTTTGTTTTGTTTTTACTGAATGCCATTGGGATACAATATTAGTTTTAGGTGTACAACATTGTAATTTGACAAATCTATACATTATATTATGCTCACCATAAGTGTAACAACCACCTGTCATCATACAATACTATGACAATACCATTGACTATATTCTCTATGCTATGTCTTTACCCTGTGACTTACTCACTTTATAACTGGGAACCTGGGTATCCCACTCCCCCTTATCCATTTTGCCCATCCTTTAAACCCACTCCTCTCTGGCAACCATTTTGTTCTCTGTAATTATGGATTTTTTTTTCTTTGTGTTTGTTCATTTGTTTTGGTTTTTAGATTCTAGATATAGGTGGAATTATATGGTATTTGTCTTTCTCTGTTTGGCTCATTTCACTTCTCGTGATACCTTCTAGGCCCACCCATGTTATCAAAAAAGACAAGATCTCGTCCTTTCTCATAAGAATAAGAATATCTGAATAATATCTCTATGTGTGTGGGTGTGATCCATTCATTTATTGATGGATATCTTGGGTTGTTTCCAGTATCTTGGCTATTATAAACAATGCTGCAGTAAATATGGGATGCATCTATCTTTTCAAATTAGTGTTTTTATTTTCTTTGGGTAAATACTGGATCATAGCGTATTTCTATTTTTAGTTTTTTGAAGAATCTTCAAACTACTATCCACAGTGACTACACAAGGTATATTATTTTTGTTTGATAAGTCATATTGTTGAATGCGTGTATTACTCAGTTGGTTAAGTGACCAACTGTTGGTTTTAGCTTAGGTCATGATTTCAGGATCATGAGATCATGCCTATGTTGGGATCAGTGGTCAGCACAGAGTCTGCTTGAGATCTCTCTCTCTCTCTACTGACCTGCCACCTGCTTGTGCATGCACACACTCTCTCTCAAATAAATTAATTAATTTTTAAAAAGATAAGTCATATTGTAGTTCATGTATGAAATATTTCATTAAACTTCAAAATATCTTTTAAAATAAGATTTACCCTTTTAAATTAATTGTTCAATTAATGAATTAAGGAAATATTTTTATTGATTAGTATATTAATGAAAATAATTTTTTCATATGGAAGAAAAGGACTTTCCAAAATGGCATTCTCTGGATGTCAAGTACTCTATGTACACTGTCTCAAGGCTAGAAATGAATCAAAAATTTGCTCAGAGAATATAACTTTCTAAAAGAATCTCAGGGCCAGTTAAATGAAAAATATTACATTTTAATCATTATATCTCACACAAATGTAGACTCTAGGATGAATTAAACACAACATTCTGAAAAATAAAATACATATTTAATAGACAAAATGTTACAGAATATCTTTGTGACATAGGGGTAGAAAGAATTAAACAAATCACATACAAAAACCATAAAGCCAAAAAAAAAAAAAGTTAAATGATTCAGCATTTTTGCTAAATAAAGGATACCATGAATATAGATAATAGGTAGATTACAGAATGGAAAAAGATATTTGCAATGTTTGAAACTTAGTAAAAATTAATCAGAAATCAACGATTTATTCCTGCAAATAAAAGGAGAAAAAATGTCAATCTCAATGAACAAATAGAAAAAGTTATGAACAGGCAATTTAGAAAATAAACTTTAAAAATGAATAAAAAAGAAATTTTAAAAATGCTGACAAGTATGTTAAGAGATGGCCCAAATCATTACTAACCAGAGAAATTAAATTAAAGGAAACAATGATAGCACTTAATTCCCATTATATTAATACAATTAGAAAGTTTCATAGTACCAAAGACTCATGAGGATAAAGTGATACGGCAATGCCTTCATATGGGAGGGTAATTCAGCTTTTCTTAATTAAGGTTTTTATATATGTGTATTATGTTTGTATATGTATATATTATATATAATATATACACATACCTAACTTATAACAATATATGAAAATTAAAAGTATTTACCTATTAAACATAGTAGAATAATTTATAGGGGTAGACAAATTAGAGCAAATATTTGGTATAGTTAATTTAGATCATATTCATTATATACAATGCTGTAGATTTTGGCTTAGTTTATCAAGATAGAAATTAAAATCATACATGCATCTTCTAAAAGAATTTTCATGTAACTATTTCTCAGATTGCGTAACAAAGTCACTCATTGTTGCAATTTAATCTCTGTCTAATATTTGAAACTTTCTTCTCACGTAAGGATTAAAAAATGGTGATAGAACAGAAATATTAATAAGCAAGAGAGGGCAAAGATTCCACATTTCTGCACTCTTATCCAGGAGATCTTGAGTAGAAATTGCCGAGGAAGACATGCATAGGGAAGCATTCTGGAAACTATCCATTATAGCAACATGTCTCAAAGTGACAACTGTCACTTTATCTCTATGTATCATCTAAATTTTTCTTTAACATAAGCATGAAGTAAGTGATGATTGGGGTAGAGGCATGACCCTGAACATGAGTTCTTTCAAAAGACATTTGGGAAATCCTATTAATTAAATCTGTGATATAATTAGAAATTTGCATTGCATATACACATACTAAAGACTTCATTGTTCTTAGGTACTGGAACCTGTTAAACCTCAAAATTGCATTTCTCAAATGTTGATATATAACACATCCCCATCCCTTTTTATTTCATTTTACTTGAAAATTCCATCAATATCCTGAGAAACAAGTGCTTAGAAATACACTACTCTTAGTGGTTTCCTATCTCAGTGAATTAATCCAGACTAACACACCTATAAGGATTTCATTTACACCATAAGCAAAAGGTTTCCTGATTCTTCTCGTTTCAACAAATATACAAAGATAACATTTTGAATTATTACTTTTAACTTTTTCTTTTCTCTTTTTTTTTTTTTTTTCAGTGACCTCTGGGGACATCTGCATCATTTATTGAAGAATGAGGATACTTCTACATAGGCTTTTAAATTCCTCCTCTGACACAGAAATTATGAGAGCCAAAATATTTACCTTGCAGAATTCAGACTTAGAGATTTAAAAAGGCTCAAACAAAATAAAAAACCAAGGTGACAAAAAGTGAAACAAAACCCTAAATAAAACCAAAGGCAAAGCTCCAAATGAAGCAGAGATACAAAATAAGTTTAATGCCGCAACAAACTACTAAAGTTGTATAGAGAAAGAACCAGACTCCCCACACCCAGAGAAGACTAAACAGTATGATCTTGTCTCAGAACACAGGAGAAAGGTGTGATAGAGTAGTTGTTAAAACCCCAAATGGGGTTGGACCCAATGTGAGGAATTTAGATCTGGGAACCACATTGAGGGGAGGGGGACAGCACTACACTGTGCACTGACTGTCACAGTGTGTTTTGCCCTGGGAAACCCTCAGGAAATGAACTGATCCAATGTTCCAGCTATCTGCAACAATGTGAGCAGTGCAAACAACATGTCCTCTTTTGGCATCATCTTTCAACAATCTTCTATCAAAAGTGATGCACATCTATGTCCTAAAACTCTGCTGAGGTCCATTAAATTATCTAGATTTGCACTTTTCTTTTCAATACTTAAGTTGTACTCTTTTACCAAAAAAAGTGAGGGTTATAGAAAAAAGAAATCGGCACCTTGGTGAAAATGCACCCATTACCAACTCTCTGACATGGACAGTGTAGTCTAGAGACACAGCTTAGGAAAGACAATCATTGAGAAAGTCCTTCATGTTAAGGCCTAGAGTAGTTACATTGATTCCTTTACTTTTTTTCTTTTTTCTTTCCCCTAGAACTTTCCTTGTTCCTTATACCCATATCAGAGAAGAGGGTGACTCAAGATTTTAAGGAATGGAATGGGCTCCCAAGACATAAGACCAATAAAATGCAATCTAAAGAAGATACCAATAATCAGGAGAGAGAGAAAAAAGTCATAAAGTATACTTTAACTTTGTGGGGTTTTTTGTTGTTGTTGTTGTTCTTCCTTTCCCAAGAAAATTTTCACTTTAAGGAAGTGAAACTATATTTTTAGTACCTGATTTTACTTATCAAAGAGATTTAATGGATCAAAAGTGAATGGGATTGCTCTTCCCCTAGACAGAATACAGTGTATAAACTAACAGATAGCTATTATTTTAGGATGGAATAAAACCCCCAGGGGTATAAAATATTTTGTTGTAAGCAAACTGGAGGAGGAAAAAAAAAAGTGGAGGGAGGGAGAAGGAAGAGGAAGGAAAAAACAAAACAAGATCTCAGAAAAATAAATGCTAAAATTGTTATTAGAGTTAAACTTGGTCTTATAAAGAACAACAGAATCTAACCACAGTTGACCTTTGAACAATGTTGGTGTTAGGGAGCCTAACCCCTCAAGTAGTTAAAAATCCACATCTAAATTTTGACTCTCCAAAAAACTTAACTACTAACAGACTACCGTTGACCAGAAGCCTTACTGATAATACCTGACAAATATTTTGTATATTACATGTATTATATGTATTATATATATGTATTATATATAATATATAATATATAATATATATTATATGTATTATATGTATGTATATATAATATATTATATATTATAAATATTACATAAATATAAATACATATCATATAATATTTAATTAATTTAAGTATATAAATATAATAAATATATATTAAATATTCATAATATATAATATACATATATGTATATATAAATATATTTAAATATATAAATATATGAATATAGAAATATATAGAAATATATAACATGTATGTATGCATGTATATACATGTATATATGTATATATACACATATGATTGTGCACATGTATATATTATATGTATATATTATATGTATATGTATATATTATATGTACATTATATGTATTGTATATTATCTGTATTATATAATATATAATATATGCATATATGTATATGATATATGTATATATGTATTATATAATATATAATATATTATATATTATATGTATTATATTGTATTATATATATGTACATATTATATATATTATATACTGTATCCATGTAGTAAGATAAGCTAGAGAAAAGAAATGTTAAGAAAATCATAAGAGAGAATACATTGATAATGCTGTACTTGATTCATCAAAAAAATATAATCCACCAGTAAGTAGATCCTCACAGTTCAAACCCTTGTTTTTCAAGGGTCGACTAAACACCTTGAACTTCTCAAATCTATTTTACTATTTTTATTGCTTTTGCTGATATTTCCAAAGCACCTTTTCAGTTTCAAAAAGATATCGAAGCATAATGGTTGCAAAGTCTGGGAGGAAATAATACGATCAAAGCCAGCCTCATGTTTGCTGATATCCCTCCACTGATGGAAAAACTACTGGAGACAGCTTGGCACATTTAAATTTATATTTTTATGATATACAAATCAACCTTGTGGAAAGAGGGCAACAATATTTTACAATTCTTACATCAGGAAGAAGAAAGGAAACACTGGCACCAACATTTGGTTTTAAAATAGTAGTTGCTATGACTACTTAAATCCTCTCTTAAGGTGACATCCTTTTCTTTCACTAATTTTTTAGAAGTTTAGTTGCCCTAACAACAGGATTCACGTAAGCAGCAAGTTTAATGAATTTGTTTTTGTGTATAAGGGGCTTCTCTCCCTCACTTTCTACATGCCACTATGAATACCATATGAGATATGAAGCATAGGAGTTGAAAAGGAGTTGAAAGAGAGTCTATTTTAGAATAAATAACAGCAAACATATGATGGATGCCCTACCTCCATTTTCCTAGGAGGAAAAATCAATGGATTTTTTTTATAAACTGGAATTGATAAAAGAAACTTACAAAATCATTGAACATTATTTGATGAAAAAATACTTCCTGGGTTGGATTTTGTATACTCCCATGCATTTGGATTTTTTAAAAATTTAAATTCAATTAACCAACTACATCATTGATTTCAGATATAGAGTTCAAAAATTCATCAGTTGTGTATGGCATGCAGTGCCCATCTTTTTTTTTTTTTTTAATTTCAGATCAGTGTTATGGCAGGGGCTTCAAAAAGTAGCACACATTTTGTTTTTATAATTTCAAGCACTTGATGCATTTAATTCCATTATCTAATGTAGACTTTATACTTCTAGTCAAGAAACAAAAACAATCTTACCCACTAAATATTATGATTGGGGGTTTGACAGAGCAAACTATCTCATATAGTCACTAAATATATATGTGTGTATGCCCATATATGTTTATTTTTTAAAGATTTTATTTATTTTACTGAGAGAATGAGCAGGGGGAGGGACAAAGGGAGAGGGAGAAGTAGACTCCTGCTGAACAGGGAGATTGACCCAGGGCTCCATCCCAGGACCCTGGGATCATGATCTGAACTGAGGAAAGATGCTTAACTGACTGAACCACCCAGGGCCCCATATGTATATACTGATTAATCAGTTGCACACAAGAACAATCAAAAACCTGCAGTTGGAACTATAAATTGATACAACTGTTTATGAGTATAGTTTGCAATATGTATAATAATGATTTCAGAACGATTCTAATGTTGGTATTTTCTCCTTAAGAAAATGTTCATCACAGTATTATTTATGCATAGGAAAACTCTAAAAAATAAAGTAATTGCCTTCTATTGAGGATTGGTTAAATATATTGGATACATCTATAACAGGATACTATATAGCAAAGCCTTTATTGACATCATTGCTGACATTTCATTATTAATGAAAATATATTTGGTTACATGCCATTTAATAAAAAAGTCTGGTTAATAAAACGTGTTTAGTGTATGTTCACATATATGTAAAAAAAGGGAGTACATAGATATATTTATGGACTTTTTAAAATTAGAAAATAGAAATAGGTCAATATTTTAGTTTTCATGATGGTGATTTTAAATTTGTATTATACTCATATGTCTATATTTTTAAAGAGGAAATCTTATAATCAGACTAAAAAATAAAGTTATTTAAATTTGGCAACAGAACCAGGTATTTTAATTTTTAAAACTTCTGTTTGGAAAATACACATAAGGGACGCCTAGGTGGCTCAGTTGGTTGGACGACTGTCTTCAGCTCAGGTCATGATCCCGGGGTTCCGGGATCGAGTCCCACATCGGGCTCCCAGCTCCATGGGGAGTCTGCTTCTCCCTCTGACCTTCTCCTTGCTCATGCTCTCTCTCACTGTCTCTCTCTCAAATGAATAAATAAAATCTTAAAAAAAAAAAAAGGAAAATACACATAAAATCAAAATGTCATTTTTTACCAAGAAAATGATTTCAAAAAAAGCAAAACAACAATTATATTTTTCTAATATTGGCAGGTTATCTAAATGTATGTCCTGAATCCACTTATTATAAGTAATGGGGTAAATAATAGAAAGTGAATATATAATTTAATTATAATTATTAAGTACAACTAAACTAAATAAATATAACTAAACTGATAGTTAAATATAAAATAACCTAAAGAATTTATTAAGACATGTAAAAAACTGTGAAATTTAATAACAGTCATGCTCTCAACAGAATATTAATAGTACCATAAATTACACAAGAAGAAAGGACCAGAGAAAACATTTATGTATCCAAGCTATATTCCCTTGAAAGTATTCTTTCTTTTTTTCTTGATAATGTTAGTTTATCCCCTAATTTATTTAGCATTAAGTATCTGATATTAGAAAATAAATGATATTTACTTCTTAGGGGGATTCCAGAAGGGAAGCATGTATGTTTATATGTTATCAAACAAAACTGAGTGTCTTAGTCATCTTTCACTTCCAGTGAATTCTAAGTTGCTTTGGGTCAAGAAGTGCTTCAGATATTTCTTTGTGACCCCAGATCCAAGACACTGCTAAATATTTAGTAAATATTCTCTATCTGTGCTAAGTAATGTGTAGGTGAAGAAAAAACATAGATAAGCAAAGATTCTTTGAATATCAAAATGGAGTAAGAAAAACTATGGAGGAGATGGCAGATGGAGATGAGAATATATGTAGTTTAGAGAAGGCTTTATCTTTTACTAATTCAATCACATTTGTTTCTTAAAATCACCCTCTGATTCTTCATCAAGGGTATTCTTTGTCATTGTTCAGTGTCCAGTCTGGGACACAATCAGTAATAATAGCTGGAAAAAGACTTGGAAAGGAATAAAAAAATTGGCATGGAATTAATTAAATTTATTTATGATGGGAATTGGAGAAAAGGAGAGAAGTAAAAGGAATTATAGACCTTAAAAGAGAGAAGGCTGGACAGTAGTTAATTAATGGCCTTTATGTGTTTAAACACCAGAATTAGGAAAATAGTTCTTTGTGCTTAGTAGAAAAGCACGAGTAATGTTAATTAAAATGGCATTTTGAAAGATATGAAAACATTAACATTACATAAATAAAAGATGGTGGTGAATTTGAAGGATTTATAAAACAAAGGTATTCAAAGATGTTATAAATATCCACTTTTCTCCTCCAACTCCCCTCTTGTGTTCTACGGATTTCACAAATAACTGTCAAGTCTTGGTTTCTATGTTAGGAAAAAAGAAAAAAATAGACCTCACTCTATTGATTTGGCAACAATATATACCCAGAATTGTGCCATCTGATTAAAGAAATAAAAAAATAGCTTCTTAATATTATGGTTTCATGATTAATTCATAAGAAAGTATTCTTTTAGTTTAACAAAGAAAATTATAATCAGGGGTGGCTGGGTTGCTCAGTGGGTTAAGCCTCTGCCCAGGATCCTGGGATCAAGACCCACATTGAGCTCTGGGCTCAGCAGGGAGCCTGTTTCCCCCTCTCTCTGCCTGCCTCTCTGCCGACTTGTGAACTCTCTCTCTGTCAAATAAATAAAATCTTAAAAAAAATTATAATCATTACTGATCAATTGAATTCTTAAGGAGAGAGGCAATTTAGCATAAAGTTGGATCTGGTTCTCCTATATCTTAGCTATGTAAGCTGTGGGCAAATGCTTTAACCTTTCTATTCTTTGAGTTTCCTTATCTGTAAAATGAGAATCATTGTTATACATACTCCAAAGGTAATACATATGAAGTCCTTTATTTCAGGCTTCAAAAATTTATATGAATATACTTTATTCTGATATTGCAGATGAGAGAATGGAAGCTGGGGTGGGTTGAATGATATGGATAAAGTCACAGATACATTAGGATGGTGGTAGAGTCTGAATTCAAGTTTAAAAACTTCACTCTTGGGGTGCCTGGGTGGCTCAGTGGGTTAAAGCCTCTGCCTTCGGCTCGGGTCGTGATCCCAGGGTCCTGGGATCGAGCCCCACATTGGGCTCTCTGCTCAGCGGGGAGCCTGCTTCCTCCTCTCCCTCTCTCTCTCTCTCTCTGCCTGCCTCTCTGCCTACTTGTGATCTCTGTCTGTTAAATAAATAAATAAAAATCTTTAAAAAAAAAACTTCACTCTTTAATTTTATGCTAAGCATTTATCTGATCAATAGAATAAAGGATTTTTATGATATATAAAGATTAAATAATGTTATGCCTACTTTCCAGGGCTCTGAATCACTGAGAAGCATAAAATTACTACTGTGCATAACTCCTTAGTAAATATCAAATTCCTTCACATCTACAATCTAAGGCTTTATTTCTTTAAGAGGTTCTAGAAAAACATATTTTAAAAATAATGCTACTTTTTAAAATGATTACTTCTGTTTTCCTATGAAACATACTAACACATTCCTACATACATCCTAGAAAATCAGTTTGCCACTTGATCACAACCTCTGTATCTAAACTGTCAAATAACTGACCAAGTTAAATCTTTGATACGGCCATGACTGCTGTGTTACAGATGAACTACAGCAGATCAAAGTTACATCACCAAGCACAACATATTAACTAATTTTAGTAAGTAGTTTTGCCATGATGGCTTTAAGCATTACCATAGGTGCTGATATTTTGAAGAGAAAAATAGATAAAGAACAGATATTTATTTGGATAGGTCTTTCCATTTAAATCTTTTTTTCATTTTCTTTCCTTTCCTTTTCTTCCTTCCTTCCTAATTTTCTTCCTTCCTTCCTTCCTTCCTTCCTTCCTTCCTTCCTTCCTTCCCTCCTTATATTTTACTGCAAAGTGTCCAACTTAAGAAAATAAAATCTGCAAACCAAAATTTTTCTGAGATCAGCTAAATATGGCTTAATCAAAGATGTATTATTGTCTGAAATGACACTGAAATTATTTTATTCCTGGAATTCATTAAGGCTCCTATCCTGGCAAATACAAAGAAGCTCAACAACTTTTTTTTTTTTTCACAAAATTACCTCCTTTATCAAAATTAAGTTTAAGCTAGGCACATAGTCATATGCTGAGTAGAACTAGTCAGTGTGATTGAATTACACATTTTGGTCCTATGAACCATTAATCATGTAATTGATATGTTATATTACATGTGCTAGATATAGATAGATAGATGATAGATAAATAGATAAATAGATGATAGATAACGCAAGCATGCTTAAAATAAAATTCATACTATGTTCCACAGGACTAGATTGGGAAGATATTTTCGTATATTTGTTTGTGTTTTAGTCTAAATTGTTCAATGATAACAATGTATGCATTTTAAGCAGTAGTGCCAGGCACACAGAAAGTAACATTTGATTGATTGATGCAATGACTGAGTAATTGACAGAATGATTTCTCCTTCATTCTTTGTCTACCATTATTAACACTTGTGCCCACACATACATTTGATTATACCATATATATTATTTTATGTCTTTTTTTTCAATTAATGGTCTATCAATGACATTATTCCATTCTAATATGTAGAATTCTACCTAATTATTTTTAAGTTCAAACAATATTCTCTATTCTAAACATAACTCTATTTATATGAATGCAGTAGGCCTTTATTAGTGAACACTCCAGTGGCTTTTTCTTTTGTTATTGCAAATAATGTGGCAAGGAAGTTCTGGTACACATATCCTTATCAAGGAATATAACATTTTTGCTCAGACCCATTTGGAGCATTTTTGGATCAGACTTTTAATTCCTTAGCAATCCTGCAATCTGGATGAATTAATCTGGGTCTCACTCCCTTCTCTTCAATGCAGAGTACAGAAAAGATAACTCTGCAGTAGGCACATGGACAGGACAAGTAGGACTGTAGGCAAATACTTTGAAGAAAGTTGCATGTTGGTAAAGTGTTATTGATACCGAAGAAGACTATAACTTAAAGCTCTTCAGTGTTAATGCATTTCTCTTTGGTAACAAATAATGTGCATATAGGAATACTTAATATATTTCTAAAGAATACAAACATAAATTCCGTGAATGTGTGAACTGCATGAACTGTAGAAATCCCATTACTATTCAGAAAAGCAATCATACTTTCAAGTTGTTATAGCATGGTATGATAAAAACCACATAAAATGTGTACTCTGAGTCAGAACTTTAAATTCTCTGGGTTTCTGTTTTCATGTGAAAATAACATGAGGTAATAATGTTGATGCCAAGAATGGTATCTGGCATAGATTAGGCACTTGGTTAATATTTATTTGTGGACATTTAGAGTACTATAAGATGATGTGTTGGAAGAGTAAGAAATCCCAAAACCAGGGGCACCTGGGTGGCTCAGTGGGTTAAAGCCTCTGCCTTCGGCTCAGGTCATGATCCCAGGGTCCTGGGATCGAGCCCCACATCATCAGGCTCTCTGCTCAGCGGGGAGACCTCTTCCCCCCTCTCTCTCTGCCTGCCTCTCTGCCTACTTGTGATCTCGGTCTGTCAAATAAATAAATAAAATCTTTAAAAAAAATTCCCAAAACCAGATACTTATAAACTTCTAGCTCTTACTGTGATAGCATATTATCATGCATTAGCTATTTGTAGTAGTAGTAGTAGTAGTGGTAGTGATGGTGGTAGAAGTAGTAGCAATTACTGTCCATATACAATTTGTCTATAATAACAATGTAGACGCAATTCAAAATTCACAGTAATCAAGCTTTTTATCTCAGTGTATTTTCTTTCTTTTTTTTTTTTTTAAAGATTTTATTTATTTATTTGACAGACAGAGATCACAAGTAGGCAGAGAGGCAGGCAGAGAGAGAGAGGGAGAGGGAGGAGGAAGCAGGCTCCCTGCTGAACAGAGAGCCCAATGTGGGGCTCGATCCCAGGACCCTGGGATCATGACCTGAGCCGAAGGCAGAGGCTTTAACCCACTGAGCCACCCAGGCGCCCTCAGTGTATTTTCTTACTAATTAACTGATATGAAACATTTCAGAGAAAAAATCTTCTAAATTCTTGGCACTATGCCTCAAATAATAGACATATAAAGTAAAACATATAGTCTTTGCCTCACACTTTTATTTGTACTTCTCTTTTACTATCGTATTTCCACATGTAAAAACTCTTTGATTCCATGTTCCATGAAAACCTTGTTGCTCACCTTTTTTCTTCCCCACTATCCCAACAATTGTCTTCATCTGCTTTCTAATGCAGCCTGAATTCCATGGTTTATTATTATCACTCTTCCCTTTCCAACATCATTCCATCACTATTTTAATTCTTCTTGTATTATACATACTTGACAAAACTCAACCCTCATTTAAGAACTTGTTTCTCTATTTCTCAA
Source organism: Lutra lutra (assembly GCF_902655055.1). Lineage (NCBI taxonomy): Eukaryota > Metazoa > Chordata > Mammalia > Carnivora > Mustelidae > Lutra > Lutra lutra. Next base: position 166,142,327 of record NC_062279.1, on the reverse strand, counting down.
ACAGCAGAAAACTGGTGTGGTAAATCAAATGAACAAGGCTGACTCTATAATGAAAATTGGTGGACCTCAATTCTAAATGGAATCTTATTCTGCCTAGAAAATATACTGAACCCCCTCACATCCACCTTGCATTTGTCCTTGGCACCTCCCTATTCTCCCATGCAGTTTTGTCTCACATTTATTGACAAATCAGAAGACACAAATAGGAGTTTCTCTATCTTGCCATCACCAAATCTGTGATCCAAATTTTGTCTGTACCCATCTTTTTCTTCTTCCTTAATCTCACAATATCCCTTATCCATGAAAGATCATAGCTTTCATTTAAGCTTTAAAGTATTCCTAGTCTTAAAATGTGGTTCAATAACTACTAGCAGTAACATCACCTGAGTAGCAATTTATTTGGATTGGAAAAATGGTTTATATTGTGCTTAAATCAACATAATCAGCATATTTTTAAACTGCCATGGACTATGGTGGGAATTTTGCAGAGTAAAAGGACAAGAATGCCACCCTTGAGGTTGTCAGACTTCAAAATATATAACAATAAAAATAGGTTAAAGGTCATAATCGCTTATGACTGTTTGTATTTTAAATTAAAAGGTTGCATAAAGTTATTTCCTAATTCCATGGCCTTTAGGTTTTCCTGATCTGAAGCCCTGGAATTCTGAAAAATACTAAAAAAGTGGCATACAAATTATTGATCTAAGGTGTGAGCTCCAGGAAGCCAGGTACTTCTCTGATTTGCTCCTGTATCTGTACCACCTAGAGCAATGCCTTATGCATAGTGAGTGTTATGTAGTTTCAAATGAAGCTCTGTAAGAGATAGTTTAATAAAAACACAAAGAACAGGGGCACTTGGGTGGCTCAGTTGGTTAAGCAACTGCCTTCGGCTCAGGTCATGATCCTGGAGTCCCAGGATCTAGTCCCACATCAGGCCCTCTGCTCATCAGGGAGCCGGCTTCTCCTTCTGCCCCCACCCCATTCATGCTCGCTCTCTCTCTCTCAAATAAATAAAATCTTAAAACACACACACACACACACACAAAGACCAAGCTTGAGTTGTACTTTTAGATTTAGGAAAAAAAATGTTGGTGAGGTAACCTCTTCTATTTCTCTACTGATGTGTTTTCCTTAGTAAAGAAAGAATGACAATTTTTTCAACTTTTTAACCTTTCTTTATTTTCCTAAAACACCAAGAGAGAAGTAATGATTTTTCCTAGTTATTGAGAACAGTGACATTCTTGGCCATCTTTCTCTACTCCGTTGGGTTTATGAGTGAAAGGTCAATATTCATGCATTAACATGGTGTACTGACTTGAGCTGTCAACTAATCTAGCTCTTGCTTTTCACTGGACCTACCTGAGCCCATGTTTTCCTGTGACTGGAAAACTAGGAGGGTTTTATTTCAGCAGACTGATCTCTTTCTGCCTCATGTGGATACATAAATTGAGACTGACCCTTGGATTCCTGGATCTATTCAGTGTAGGATAAGGGACAGAAGTCTAAGCAGTGTTCTTCTGTCCAAGAGATTGCAGGGAGCTCTGCATATGGTCTATTTATCTGATGCTATCAATTACATGAATATTTTGATTATATTTTCACTATTTGATTTTTCTAATGGAACCCAGAGAAGAAGAAAAGTGAGTGATATGTTCCCAAAGTTTCCAGAAAGTTTTATTATGTTTGCACTCATTTTGGAGACATAACCATGAAACATACTCACTTTATTTCTACATATGGGTACATTGGAAGAATTCAAGTTGATATATGGATTATCTTTATAACTTATGTATTTATAGATTTATTCTCTTTTGATTAGAGAAGGCTACCACAAGGGGATTGCTTTAAAGGATTTTTTTTTTCTCAAAAATATTCTTCTACTATATGACTACTTCTGAAAGCATATAGCAGTCAAACTTCTATGATCATTTATGACATCAGCATAGAGATTATGAACCAGCTTCTATTCTCAAACTGTATCTCTGTACTGTCATTTCATTGACTTCATTGATAGTGGCCATTGTTGGTTTTAGCATTAAATAGGCTTCTAAAATGTAGCAGAAAAATAAAATAAGTACCAGGAATGAAAATGTGTGGGGTGGGAAAGAAAAGATAAACTCCAAGAATAGGGTCCTTGGATTCTACAACATAACTTCTAATGACCTGGAAATAATATTTAACATGAAAAATATTATCAAGGAAATATCTGTAGACTAGTTTTGACTGTGATTTGTTCTGAATGAGATTAATGAAGAGATATTATTCCTCTTATGTCTTTGTTACAACAGAGGGAATCTCTCTTTAATGAAAGAAAAAAAATTACCTGTATCTTTTGTAACAGGTACATAAGAAAAACTAAAACCCTTGAGTATGAATGTTATTTTGAAGTGACAGAATTTATAGGCACTTAGCAAAGTCTGAATGACAATAAGCAGCTCAATATTTCCACATATAGTTATGTTATCAAGGTAGGTTAATTTATTAGTCATTTCATGCAGCAGAGAAAAGAAAATGTTTAAATCAGAAAGTGAAGGACAACGAAGTAAATCAAAGTAAAAATTTTCTTAATATTATCAGTGTTTTTAGTACAATATTGAAATATTACACTTAAAAGCACACATATATGAAGAGCTCCAACAGAATGAATAATGCAAATAGCCAGAAACAGGCTCAATGATTAGCAATGACCCAGTGACTTTACTAAACAAACCATGTAATTTCAAGTTTGTGACAATTGGTGAAGGTCTTGTGGTCCAACAAACATCCAAGCTATGCAGGGTGACAGGATTTAAGGCAGGCAAGGGAATCGCTGTAACAAAGCCTCATCATTTGGCATACAGTAAAAGTAAACATGAAGAAACTTCATTAAAAATTCTGTACTCCCAATCTGTACACAGCACAGAGCAAAAGCTCAATCTAGGAATAGACAATGTATTCCCACTGTGGATCAAAATGGGACATTAAACAAACAGTAATGAAAACACCAACAATGGTAATAGCAGAGAAAGTAATGTGATGAGTGTTTAATAATGTGACAATGATTATAAAATAAACATTAATAAAAACCTATACATGTTTACTAAATTAATAGTAGTAGGAGAGAAAGCTTTGTGAATCTCAGCAAAGTCATATGGTTTGTATTGATGTTGCATAGAGTTGCAAATAAAAATAGTTTCCATATATGTGTGCTATCTTGTACATACATGTCTGTGATCATTTTCACAAAGATTCTACCGACTTGGGGATATTGAAGGGGTTAACAAGAAACAGGCTGAGGCAAATAGAATCTGAATTTTTTAAGGAAAGATCACAAATAAAGATAAGAGTAAAGCTGACAAACACAAAAATGTAACCCAGAAATTTGTGCTATATTGCAAATATTATTTCTTAGTTTGTGTGGCATGACAGTAGACACAAGTTTTGTCACATTGGACCATCTGGATATCATGGTCTAGTTATTCTCAAAAGTAGTAGTAATAAGTATGAACTTTGAGTTTTGAAAAGGTAATAGCTAGCAAATGAGGAAAATGGGGTTTCAGGGGGAAATAGATCAGTTCACTAAGGCACTGCTCAGCTGAAGGAGCTTACTTTCCAAGTTGAAGGAGCATTAGTTATTTTATGCACAACACCTGTTATTAACATCCTCCCCATTTTTTTAATATTGGCTAAAATTCCCAATTTTATTGAGGTAATTATCTTTCTGTTAGAGAGAGAGAGAGAGAGAGAGAGAGAGAGAGTGTGTGTGTGTGTGTGTGTGTGTGTGTGTGATGTTGGAAGGCTGTGAATTAAATACCTGTCATGCACCTTAATCAGAGACTGAGAACCAGATGTAAGCTTGTTAGATATGCAGAATTTTAGGAACCACTCTACCTCTTCTAGGTCAAAATCTATACTTTAATAAGATCCCTAGGTGATTCATATGTACACTAGAACTGAGAAGCGCTGCTCTAGAGCAAGCCAATATATCCAAGTTCCTAAATTCTGTAACAAATGTTACAGAGTGCAGGATGAGATATCCTCATTATCTTTAGAGGGGTGCGGGTTTGCTTCAACCTCAGTCTCCATCATCGACCTCTCTGTGTGCCGATCTATCCGTTATGCCCATTCGTCAAAAGCAGGATAAAGCTTCACTCAAAACTGGTTTCAAATTTTGAGATTGATGATACCACACAGACACCAAGAAGATGTGAGATTTATTAGTCACATAATGAAACTTTCTGGGAATAGCAGGACAGCTCCAAACTGCTCTAGAAATGGCTTTGTGTATCAGAAAAAGAAGACTGCCTTGTTGTTGTTTTCTGCTTGTTTTTGTTTTACTGTGGCCAGGGGATGGCGCTGGGATGGGTTCCTAAGCAAGGGAAGGGGATTGCATGACTGGAATGTTATATGAGGACCAAAGGAATGAGTATCAGTGGGTTTTTTTTGTTTGTTTGTTTGTTTGTTTGTGTTTGTTTTTGTTTTGTTTTGGTCAGCCTTCTCAGATGTGAAGTAGAGGGGTAAAGGTGAGAAGGTAAGCTGTCAACAAACAAATATCAAAAAAATGGAGTCAGGCTCTTTTTTTAAAATTTTTTTATTTTTTTTTTAAAGATTTTATTTATTTATTTGACAGAGAGAGATCACAAGCAGGCAGAGAGGCAGGCAGAGAGACAGGAGGAAGCAGGCTCCCTGCTGAGCAGAGAGCCCGATGCGGGACTCGATCCCAAGACTCCGAGATCATGACCTGAGCCGAAGGCATCGGCTTAACCCACTGAGCCACCCAGGCGCCCCTGGAGTCAGGCTCTTTATTGAAATTCACTTCTGATGTTCAAGGACTGCAATTTACCATTTTTATTTAATTGAATTTCAAGCTGTTTAAGTAAACTGTCATGGTTCTTTATGAGGACAACAGCCTGAAACTGGTAAAAGAGATGAAAGTTCTGCAAACTACCTTGTGCAAGAGTCCAGCATTGTATACTAATTGAGACATGAAATGGTTGCCTTTGTCACTATTATTGGTATCTAGGACTCTGAAATGGATAAGGAATGTCTTGATGAGACCTCGCATTGTACCTCTTATAAGTAGAGAGATATGCGTGACCCTGATTTTATATTTTGGGTATTGGTGAGTCAGAGATTCCTAGAGTTCTTTATCCCAAAGAGATAATCTTATATAAGTAATAGCTATTTCTGTCATGGGCTTGATCAAATAGCCAGACTGGATGTTTTGGCTCAAGAGTCTATAGAACTGTGCAGGTGGAGTAGATTGTGGGCCAGGGCATCCAGTACTAAGAAGGCTGCCTAAAGTTCTTCCAACTGAACTGGACCTTGAATCCTGTCCTTCAACAGGGCCTACTGAATAAGGGATGAAAAGAAGCAATATCTCTCTGAACCCTGAAAAATGTGATGGTGGCCATTATATATAGACTCTCATTGTTTATTCTCTTGATCCTAAGGGACTCTTCAGGAGCCATGAAGTCTAGGAGATAGATGAACTCCTTCAGTACCTGGGAAGAGACTGAGGCCACCCCCTCTTGCCAGAGGGATATGCCAGAAGGCCTATAGCAAAGAGGTGTGGGTGGTTGTGCCAAGCTTTCAGGGAACTGTTTTCATGACTGAGGACATGATGGGCAAGTGGGCTTGGAGGGTCACAGGCTCAGTGTCTATGAAAATCTATGTTTTCAGGGAAACCCAGTATATGACAAGCAATTACTGCTCTAATGGCACATAATGTGGAGCTAAGGAGAGCAGTGGCATGTGTCAGAAATCCAAGAACCTCTTATAGCCATATGGATGGCTCTGAATCCCCAGAAGGCATGAAGGAAGGTTGTTAAACCTCTACAATGCAGGACTCTCTTAATGGCACCAATGACGTGCTTGTTGCATTTCAATGTAGACAGGTTCTAGAGCAGTTTGTTGGAAAGAGCTCCATTTAAAATGAGGCAATTTGCAAATAACATAAATAGGTTTGAATAAAACCTGTAAATGAGGAATAGAGTGCATCCAGAAACTTAAAAGCAGTTGTGAGAGCTAAGAGGGTCAATAGCTATTGCTCTATAGTGTTAGGAATGGAGTAGGCCCCTGGTTTACCAAATCATTTCTGGAAATTCACTGAGATGGCACACTCTAGCATTATGTGTCAGCAACGTTTTATCTTCTTTTTGTGAGAATGTATATCTTGGATAAGTGTGTCAAGTGAATCTCATATTATTAGTGTGATATCAATGTGGTTCAGATTTTGCCTACAAAGTCTCTGTACAGTGTCTGATTGTTGAATTACCCTACAGACAACATTCCTTCCTTCCTTTCTTCCTTGAATGTTCTTGGATGACTTAGTCTATGGAGGTGGAAAATGAATAGGAGACTGAGGAAGCAATATACTGGATTTGTGCTAGTCTGAACATAAAAGAACATGCAAGTAAGATATATAACTGTATGTCCAACTTTGAGGTATAGTTGATAAAACATGTAAGTGTGTGTTTCATCCTCTTCTTTAGCGTAAATTCTAAAAGAGGGTCAGTGTCTTATTAGACTACCATATTAGGCATTCAAAATATTTGTTCAAAAAATGAAGCTATAAATGTTAAATGAAAAAGCTGTAGGAACTGAGCTCTAAATTTACTTTTTATCATTATCCTTTAGATCTGGCTACTCTTATAAAAAGTTTATTTTCCATAATATGAACATCCTAGTTAATCCCCATCTTCACTAAAATGGAAACTAAGGAGAAAGTACTTAGGAAATAAAAAAAATATATTTTGTTACAAAGAAAAATACTTATATAAGTATGCATGCTATATATTATTGTAAATATATATACATGACCAATATTTAAAGGGAAAATACCACATCAGCAAAGACAAACTATAGCATTTTTGCTGGCTGTGTATTAATTCATAAAGTTTTGTATAAGCTTCGTCCTCATGATGGCGGAATCATTCAGAAATTCTTTGCAAAAAAAGAAAAAAAAAACTCTTTGCTGACATATAAACTTGTCCTTTTATTTGCCATCTTCTCTTTTGTTCATTTTTTACTATGCACTTAGAAATACTGTGGTCATCTCTCTGTTAGGAAGAATAGCAGGGATGTCAGATTTTCTTCTTTGTCTACTTTGGCTAAGATGTCTAATATATTTTCATCTTCCAAGTTTTAGCTCTGACATGAAATACCTGCTTATACCATAAGATAGAAATTCTATTTCAAGTAAACTTTTCTCCTATAATATATTTTTGAATAAACCTATACTACAGAAGATGTTTTAAATATACTATATGCAATCTGATGTCTTGGCAATGACTTTCAGTTTCCTTGAGAAAGTCCTAGTTCTCAGGTATAATTTTCCTCACCTTCAAATTTATCTTCATCTATATGTATATTACTTTCTCCCATTTTCAAGAGATAGAAAAATTTCCATTTTATTTTTCAAAAATAATTTCACCTCTATATAGACTCTGTCATTTTTAGCCTCCTCAGCAATAATACTTTAATAATTAACAGCATTCTTTATTGAGTTTATAATTTCTCACTCTCTGGGACATTTCTCATCAGCAAACAAACCTAGTCAATCATATAGGCCTTAAAAATAAAAGTAAACATGATACTTGAATTCCATTTGCCTCTCCAGATGTTGCCTATGCAAGCCAATAAGTTCACCTCTATTCAGTTTCTTCTTCCAGGCATGTGGTGGGGTTACCAATGAAATATGATGTACCTTACTTCTGAGCAGAAGCCTATATGAGCCCTATCCCTCACATGCAATGGGTGATGGTCCAAAAAAGAGATGCTTGTCAGCCTAACTTCCTAAGTGATGGAATGTTGAGTAGATATCCTTGAAGTGATCCTTGATTTGATATGAAAATAATATGTGAGTAAGAATAAAACTTTATTTTTAAGCTATGAGATTTGGAGTTTGGTGTTTACCAAAACATAACCTCTTTTATCTTGCTTAATATACACATTGATTCCTAGAATCTGAGTGTTAGCATAATAAAAACTTAAAATATAAAAGAATTTCTCACCATTTCACCTTATGGTCAGCAAAGAAAAAACTTATTTTAAGGCCAAGAAGATGGTGATATATATTATATAGTAGCAAAATTTTTGGTAAAATACCATTGTTTGTAATTTAGAAAATAGACTATACATCTAGTAGATGTGAAGTATTAAAGGAAAAGGTTCAGAAACTGAAGGAAGCAGAGTGTATTTGTTACTATTTAGCGTATTTATCAAGGTGTTACAAGAAGAGTAAGAGCTTAGTCTTCAGTCAGTCTTCAGGAATGCATAGAAGGGAATAAATATTCCTAAAAATTTAGAGCCTTGTAATATTAAAAAGACAACTGTTTTGACCTGAAATAGTAGGAAAAAAATAATGAAACTTTGGAGGAACAAATAAAAAGTAGATTTAAATTGGGAGATGGAGCGGAGAAGTCAGTTGGGGGGAAATTGGAGGGGGAGACAAACCATGAGAAACTGTGTACTCCGAGAAACAAACTGCGGGTTTTGGAGAGGAGGGGTGTGGGGAATTGGGTGAGCCTGGCAGTGGTTATTATGGAGGGCATGTATTGCATGGAGCACGGGGTGTGGTGCATAAACAACGAATGCTGGAACACTGAAAATAAATAATATAAAATAAAATGGAAAAAAAATAAGCTTTGCATGTAAAAAAAAGGTAAACAATTTTTGACTCATTAAATTTCCTCCATGAAAAAAAAAAAACAAATTAAGGAAATGACCATGACAGACATACTTAAAACCATCTGGATTAAATTACATCAGAAAAACAATGCAAATTAAGATTGTGACATCCAGTTAATACTTTCAAATGGGCAAAATTTCTCAGACAACAGACGAAGAGTGTGCACCTGTCAAGCCTGATAAGCTCCAGATATTTGGTAGGTCAAGGTACTGAGAGAGAGTGCTCAATAGATATATCATACATATGAGCTGTATGTCTTGAAAGGAAAGGTAAGCACAAATATTGACATATAAAAATGAAGCTGATTAGAATCAAATTGTTGAGAATTAACTATATTTTTAAAAATAATCTGTCAAAAACAAAACCAGCTTGGACAATAAAAGTCAGCTGCTTTTTGAGACTTGAAATAACTCTTGGCCCCAAATACCCATGGACAGAAGGTAATCTGAGAACCATTTGCAGCATCCAAGGGGAGCATTTTTCCTAATAACCATTTCAATTGTGGCAAAGAAAGATGGTGGAAAAGAATAATTGGTTTCTGAAGTGTCTCATTCTTTCATTTTCCAAAAAAGAGTGTTTAATGTTATTTCCCAAACCCTGTCCCCAATGTTTATTGGGGTATGCTTGTAGGAGCAGGTATTACATCTTTAGATCCCCAAAACAAGAATAGTCACAGCCATGGTTTCTCTAAAGTTCTCATCCATTATTCTAAAAGAAAAACCTTTTCACTGAGAAAACTGCCACTTTTAATTTGATGCCATGATTAAATGGGATTTACAGCTGACATGAGTAAACCCTGTTTTCAGGAAGAAGAGTGAAGAGAATATTTGTTCACCAGAATAGATTGCAGTAGTTTTTATGGTTTTCATAAATAGTCCAGTCTTTTTCATTCTGAGAAGAAAGTAAATTGCACCATCACCCCTTTGAATGCAGGCATGGATGGACATGGACTTTCTTTGGGTATGATATGCGAGCAAAAATCTTCAAGATTCAGTGCACAATTTGTCTTTTTTTTTTTTTCCTTCCCTGCCACAATAACTACAATTTTAAAGGCCCCATTTTCTTGGATTCTGAGTAAGGACAATGTGGGTTTGAATCCTCTGCTGGCCTGAGATAGGCATGAAACTTAGCAAGTAATATACTTTTGGAGTTTTAAACAGTAGGATATTAAAGTTATTTGTTATTGCAGTGTTTATTGAAAATATCAGATGACATTTCTTATCTTGTGTCTTTGTCAGCTTTTAAAAGATGTAATTTATATGTGTTACTTCCAGATTTTCTCTCTCTCTCCATGTGTGCATGTATGTGTGTGTGTGTATTTTATATATATATAATATATATATTTTAAATATATAATATATATATAATATGTATATATATATATGGTAATATAAGCCAGTAATATAAGACTAAAAAATATATATTTTAGTCTCATAGTGCTCTGGCTTCTATTACTTCCGCAACAGTAAAATCAGCCCATTAAGTTCACTGAAAACATTATGGTTAAATTCAACAGAGGCATTTTATTTCATATCTAACTAACATAACTGCAGCATGATTTTATCAAAATTGACCTAAATCTCTTGCTTTCTTTCCCTTGATTCCGTAACACCCATTGAGTTTTCATTCCATGCTTCCTCTTAGGTCCTTTATCAACTTTTTCTTCTATTTCACATTCCTCAAATTTAGTGTTCACCAAGGTGCAAAAATTTTTTCCTTTCTACCTACTTCTTCTGGGAGAACCATTCACCTCCAACAGTAAGAAATTCTGGGTAACTCCTAAATTAATACCTCTAGTCCAAATCAATTTGTTGAGTTCCAGAAACTATGTCCACTTCTTCTGAATATCATATGTCCACCAAGTTGTCAACCCTATCAACTCATAAATATCCACACATCCAAATGATTACTAAGTGCTAGTTATTCTCACTCTTTAATATGAACAATCACTATATTTCTCTCTAGTCCCATTACTGCTATTTTAGTCTAGGGTTTTATTATTTCTCCCTTGATTTTCCAAACAGCTACCTTACCACTTTGTTTCTGTTTTCATCCAGTTCATGTCCTGCCCTGTGGTCCAAGTGGTCTTTCTAATGTAAAAGTTGGCACAAATCACTTTAAATTTCTTCAAAGATTCCCTCTTTGAAGGCAAGTAAGATTAAATCCATTCTCCTTATCGTCCTTGTAAAAATGTCTTGTCTTTTAAAATTCCTTACCAAAATTCATCTTTCACATTTTCCTCTAGTAACATATACAATTCATAATGAACTGTTTATAAAAATTCCCTAAACTATACTTTCCTATTTTGTTACTCTTCTATGCAGTTTTTCTGCCAGTTGACATGAAATTTTCCCGACCCAAAAAGAACCATTTTATGACCCAAGTAACAATATAGTTTTTCCTCCCTGTTTTCCCCCATTATACTCTCTGCACATCTTTATTACCTCATGGTTCCTACTGTGTCATCATTTGTAACTTTTGCCGATTTCTGCTGACGTACAAAGTCTCTGGCTATAGAGATTGGTTTTTATATTCCTTCATATCCCTGGTGTCTTAAATATTCAACATTCATTTATTAATAAAAATGGAATAGGATTCCTTGATGTGGAGGCTTTCACTGTGTTCAAACCCACTCAGAACTAAAGCTATATATTTAGAATTAACAAATAGTTATTTCTCTTTTGGAGATTTTTTTTATACAAAATACCTGAAATATTCAGTTTTGAAATAGTCTGTCAAGAGTCTGTGGAAAAATTAAATATTTCTTTGCATTATTATTTCTTTCTAGTTTTATTCCCTTAATGAATATGATCTAGAAATTAGGCTTATAAACATAGCCACTGGCAAATCATATCTTCTTAATTTTCTCCAGCATGGTCCCAAATGAGACTTCTCACTATTCTCTACAATCTTATTCTGCTTACTAAAATGAACTCTGTTCGGTCAAAAGAACATGACTCTCCTAGAGTATCTCTACTTCACAGGCCAGAAAAAAGTTTCTTAATAATTTTCTCTTCATACCTTGAAAAGCTTTTTTGAGGAGGAATAATGTTGGTCTTACCTAATTCTGCTTTTCTTCTTACCTACCTCCCAGAAAGCAAAGTGTGGCTTACCAGACAAAACTTGAGATCATGAATAAATTTCTTTCAGTACATCTAATAGATGGGCTTTTAACAGCTATAAATAACTTAGATAAAATTTAAGTTTTTATCTTGTAACTATAGTAAATATAGTTATTGGTAAACAGGAATGGCCATTTGAATTTCAAATATGCATATGTGCTGAACTGTTCATGAAAAACACTTATGTAGTTTATGCTTTGATGCATTAATTGATCAAATTAAAGGAGAGTGCTTATACTGTCTATATAGGGTACAGTGAAATGAGAGTAATTCATTCACAACATTCTATGATATAAACTATCTCTAATTACAAAATTCTATCCTTAAATCCCAACACATAATTAAAATAGAGTGACATCAAGTAGACTTTGGAAGACATAATTATTGCTTAAGAATGTTTTAAAATTAAAAAAAGTAAAATGCATATTAAAATCCTTATAAAATGTCACAGAGTAAACACAATAAAACAATAAGATGAAATGTATTAAGCATGCAGATACATGGATCCTAACATACCACCCAGTTTAAGACTCTACTCAGCATGAAGCTGATATGAGGCTGACCTTAGTAAAAATAACAATAATAATAATCAATAAGTTATTAAAAATAAACCGATATTGGAATGCCTGGGTGGCTCAGTTGGTTAAGCAGCTGCCTTCGGCTCAGGTCATGATCCCAGCGTCCTGGGATCGAGTCCCACATTGGGCTCCTTGCTCGGCAGGGAGCCTGCTTCTCCCTCTGCCTCTGCCCTGCCATTCTGTCTGCCTGTGCTCGCTCTCTCTCCCTCTCTCTCTCTGACAAATAAATAAAATCTTAAAAAAAATAAACCGATATTAAATTTTGAAGGTCAGTTGTTACCACTGACAAAAGTGAACTATGAACAAGCAGGGTTTAATACTTTACTATTTTTTTTTTTTGGCATATGCTGGAAAAAATAATTAGAACAGATTTTTTTCTCAGTACAAGCATTGATAATAAAGAATTTGCAGAGTACATGGAACAAGTACTTTCAGAAGCATGTTTTATTATTTTTCCCTAAGCCACAGATGTTAGCTGTTTTCACATCAAAATAATGATGTTAGTCATGAGTTTCTCAGAAAAGCATTTTTAAAAAGCTTTTGAGCAGATGAGATGGGAGATGTGTTTTTCAGAACAAATGAAAAGAGTCATGTTTTCAGTGGAATATCATGAGCAGAAAAAATTTGGCAGTAGTCTTTGAACAGACATTTTAAGTGCCTACTGAAAAGTTGCCAGAGAAAGACTGAAAACTATAAACTAACCTATGAGAAGTGGAGTATCAAAAGGTCAAAAAGAACCTGAAAATGACAAACTTTTTAGGAAACAAGAATCCACCAAAGAAGAGCATTCAAGAGAATAATATAAGCTTGTATTCATGTATTTTATACTTTTCTGTTAAAATGTATCTCACACATAAAAATACATTATAAAATATAGAGCTCTACAATTTCAGTCAATGTGAATATAACTGTGCAATCACTATTCACATCAAAAATTAGAAAAATTATAGCTCCCTGATTTTTTTTCCCCTAAAAGTAATTGCAAACCTGAATTCTGTTCAGTGATTGAGCCTGTTTTGTAACTTACATACACACATGCATGCACACACACAGACACACAAACACATGCACATAACAAACACACACTGGGACTACACTATTTGCATTTGTGTATGAGTAGCTGTTTTTTCCACTCAACTTGAAGTCTAATTTAAACATGATTTTGTGGTTGCAATAGAATCTCTGTAAGGTATTCTATTTTATAATTAAGATCAATCTATTATTGCTGGACATTTCAGTTCCCTTCAGTTTGTAACTAATAGAAATAATACCACCAACAACATAATTGGATATGTCCTGTGTTACAAATATGAAAATTCCCAGTTACCAGAGAATGTTTGCGTTCCATTCCATTCTATTTGATCCTGCCAAACATTTTTTTTTTTTCAAAATAGTTGAAAAACAAATGACACTCTCACAGGAGTACATGGACACTCTAGTTGCTTACACTCACCCTCACTATTTGTAGATGATGCTAGTCATTTTTAGTTTAGCCATTTTGGTGAGCCTATATTTGATCACGTTGGTTTTATTTTGTGTTTCCCTTATCAGTAATAATGTTGTATGCCGTTTCACATACTTGTTTACTGCTTGAACATTTTCTTTTGCCTGTTGGAGAGGTTCTTCCTTTTAATTTTTCCTAAATTGTCTTTTTTCCTATACTCATGTGGAATTCTATGTTCCGACCCTGAATTTATACTGGTAATTAGTATCATATCTTCTATCAGTTTATGGATTAGTTTTTCACTAGTGGTGTAATTTAACATTTCTTTCTTGTATTTGTTCTCATATCTTGTTATTAAATTAATATTGATGTCCTGAAATGAATTGTGGATTTCTCCTTTTTTTCTTTGCTGGTTATCTGGAAATATTTAATATGGCTGCAAATGATTCTAAAATGTTTGGAGTAATTCACAGAAGTTATTTGGAGCTAAATTTTTAGTTAGAGATTTAATTTATTTCCTACATACAGGAAAATTCAGATTTTCTATTTATCTTCTATTAAGATGTAATTGACATATAACATTGTAAGTTTCAGGTGTACAACATGATGATCTGGTACTTTTATATATCACAATATGATTGCCATTGTACTGTTAGCTAACACCTGTACCAAGTCACATAATTATTATTTTTTTGGGGGGGGTTGAAAGAACAGTGAAAACCTAGTCATTCAGCAACCTTGTAGTTTATGATACAGTATTGCTGACTATAATCAATGTACTGTGCCTTAGATCTCCAGTTATTATTTATATAGTAAATGCTAGTTTCTGCCCTTAAATATCTCCCCAACTCTTCCACCTTCTTGCCCTGGCAACCACTTTTTTATGCTGTTTCTGTAAGTCTGATTTTTTTCTTTTTTAGATTCCACATATAAATGATACCTTGAAATATTTATCTTTTTCTGTATGGATTATTTAACTTTACATAATGCCTTCAAGGTCCATCATGTTGTTGCAAATAGCAGTATTTCCTTTCTCATGATTGAATAATACTTCATTGTATGTATATACACCATTTTCTTTATCCATTCACTTGCTAATGGACACTTAAGTTGTTTCCTTTTTTTTTTTTTTAAGATTTTTATTTATTTATTTGACAGACAGAAAGATCACAAGTAGGCAGAGAGGCAGGCAGAGAGAGAGGAGGAAGCATGCTCCCCGCTGTGCAGAGAGCCTGATGCGGGCTCGATCCCAAGACCCCAAGATCATGACCTGAGCTGAAGGCAGAGACTTACCCCACTGAGCCACCCAGGTGCCCCAGTTGTTTCTATATCATAACTTTGTGGATAAACAGTGCAGTAAACAGTGAAGGACATATATCTTTCAATATTCTGTTTTCATTCCCTTTGGATACATACCCAGAAATGGGGCTGCTGCCTCATATGTTAGTCCTATTTATAATCTTTTGAGAAATTACCATACTGTTTTCCACAGCGTGACCCAATTTGCAGTTCCATCAACAGTGTTCAAGGTTCCCATTGTTCACATCTTTATCAATACCTGTTATCTCTTGTCTTCTTGATGCTGATAGCCATTCTAGCAAGTGTGAGGTGATATCTCATTGTTTTGACTTGCATTTCCTTGATGTTCAATGATGTAGAGCGTCTTGTTATGTATCTCTTGATTATTTAGATGTCTTTTTGGAAAAATACCTATTATGTTACTGCATCTGTTTTTTAAGAAAGAGAGAGAGAGAGAGAGAAAGGGAGAGAGTGTGTGGGGTGCTGGGAGAGGATCAGAGGGAGAGAAATAGAAATAATCTCAAGTAGACTCTCCACTGAGTGTGGAGACCAACTTGGGGCTTTATCTCATCACCCATGAGATCATGGCTTGAGCCTAAACCAAGAATCTGATGCCTAACCAAATGAGCCATGCAGATATCCCTCTGTCTGTTTTAAAAACCACATATTTTTTTTGTTTTTTGGATATTGAGTTGTATGTCTTTTGTCAGTTTCATGACGCTTCAAAATATTTATCCATTTTATCTAAAATTTCAAGGTAATTTTTAATATTGATGAATGTTCCTTTAATATCTTTATAATATCCATAGAATCTGAAATGATGTTTGCTTTTCATTCATATTAGTAATTTGTAATTTATTTTATTAGCTATGTTGGGTGTTTTCCTAATGACTTTTTTCACACAACCAATATTTAGCTTTATTGATTTTTTCTATTGTTTCCTGTTCTCTATGTCATTGATTTTGTTCTTATCAATCCTTTCTCTTTCTAGTTCATTAAAAGGGATACTTGAATCCTTGACTTTTGATCTGCTAATGTATATATTTATGGCAATAAATTTCCTTCAACACACAGCTTTCACTTCAAAACACACATTTTGATAGACTATATTTTCCTCATCATTTAGTATAGAAAAGTCCTTCTTAATTTGGGTTTGATTTATCAACTATTTAGAAGTGTATTGCTTTATTTACAAGCATTCTTAGATTTTCTAGCTATCATTTTTGTTCATGTGTTTCTAGCTTAATTCTTCTGAAGGCAGAGAACAAACTGAGTAATTTCAGTTACTTAAAATGCGTTGGTACTTGCTTTATGGCATAATAAATATTCAATTTGGAAAATAATCCATGTGCACTTATAAAGAATATTGGTAAGTAGTCTATGAATTTCAATTCAACTAAATTTGTTAATCATGCTATTCAAAATATGTAGTTCTTTACTGCTGTTTTTGTCTGCTCACTTCATCATTTACTAAGAAAATTTTGCTAAAATTTCCAATTTGACTATAATCTTGTCTATTTATCCTTTATGATATGTCAGTGTTTAAATATTTTGAAGTTATATTTTTATTTCAATACAAATTTAGGATATATATAGTTCCTATTGAATGAACTCGTATCATTATGCAATATTCATTTACATTGATAGAAATAAATCTTGCCTTTAACTCATTTTCTGAATGAATTTTTTAATATTTTTTATTGTGCCATGATAGTCACCATAAAATACATCATTAGTTTTGATGCAGTGTTCCAAGATTCATTGTTTATATACAACACCCCACTATACCAGCTTTCCTTTGATTACTATTTTCATGTTACATATTTTTACAAACTTTTATGTTCAAATTTCTATATCTTCATATTTAATGTGTGCCTACTGCAAGGATCATACACCTGACTTTTGCTCTTGCATATAGTCTGATAATTTTTGCTTTTTTACTTGGACTATTCTGTTTATTTATATGTAAAGTTTAATTTATTTCTCCAGGTGATTATAAATCTGTTATCTAACATTTTTACCTATTTAAAAAAATACTCCTTTTTTCCTTTTGTCTTTTTAGCTATTAGCTTTCTTGGCATGCATTATTTTATTATTTTACTAATTGTTGTGGATATAACAAAAAGATTCTTTGAGTACTTTTTTGCTGACACACATAGTTCATACAACACTAATAGCCCCATATCTTACTCTTTCACCCTTTATATTATTATTGTATTTAAATTTTAAATATTTTCCAGAACATATAAAACAAAATTACCATTATTATAAACTTAAACAGTAAATATTAATTTACATTTACCCAAGTAATTGAATATTCTACTACATTTCATTGCTTAGTACATTATCTTACATCCTTTGGGATCACTTTCCTCCTACCTAAAGATCAACCTCCCAGCTTCCTACTTTTCGTGTGTTTGGCAATGAGTGCTATATTAACTTTTGTTTGAAAATTTATTCAATTATTCTTATTTTTGAAGAATACTTTTGTTGGGTGTAGAATTTTAGACTGACAGTTTCCTTAAGCACTTAAAAATGTCACCCTAGTGTCATCTGGCTTCCATGATTTCCGTTAAGGAATCCATTGTCAGTCCCTTATTATTCATTTGAACACTATATGTTAAACAAACAAACCAACCAACAAAGAAACCATTTTTTGGTCGTGGTTATTAGTATTGTAATATTCCAGTTATGGTTTGTTTTGTGTTTACTCACTTGAGGAGAGTTTCTGGAAAATATAAAGAATATTTTTCAGCTACCTGTTTATACTTCTCCTCCACAATTCGTAATTACCATCGACAAAAATGAAACTTGAATCATGCGCCAGATTCTTGGTTAAGCATATTACTTGAGTTTTCTCATATAAGACTCAAAAACTTTATAAAATTTCTACTGTTAGTAATTCTAGACAGAAATGAAAGCCTAAGTAACTAGGCCAAAGTCAAATTTCGAAGTTATAGAACAAAGACTGAAATTAGTTGTTTTAGACCAAAGCCCATGTGCTTTGATAGTAAGAATGCCCAAATTATATTTGGAAAAAAAGTTATAATGTGGTACTTTTAGCTCGGTAAAATGACAATAATTAGAGATATTTGAAGTATGTGACAAGTTAGAAAAATGTTTTCATTATTATACATGTGGGTTTTAATGTTGGTTTTAACACTAACAGGCTCCACAAACTTGTATAGGATGACAATTTAGGCCAAAGGCCCCATTTTTATTTTTATTTTTTATTTTTTTAAGATTTTATTTATTTATTTGTCAGAGAGAGAGAGAGCGAGCACAGGCAGACAGAGTGGCAGGCAGAGGCAGAGGGAGAAGCAGGCTCCCCACAGAACAAGGAGCCCGATGTGGGACTCGATCCCAGGACGCTGGGATCATGACCTGAGCCGAAGGCAGCTGCTTAACCAACTGAGCCACCCAGGCGTCCCCTAAAGGCCCCATTTTTAAATCACAGTTTTGGATAAGGTGATGTTTAGTGATTCTTTCAAGTTAGAAAATTTTGTGAAAATAATCTGATTTTAAGCAACTTTTTAAAGTCAAAAGACTGTGTGCCTACATAATATCCATGAAGAACATATATCTAATCATATTTTGGATATGTGAAATAAAGACTGCTGTGAACATTATCTTATTAAAAATGCCCTCTCCAGGGGTAGCTGGGTGCCTCAGTCTGTTAAGCATCTAACTCTTGATTTTGGTTCAGGTTGTGACCTCAGGGTTGTGGGATGGGGCCCCGCATTAGCCTCCACACTCAGCATGGAGTCTGCTTGTCCTTCTCTGCTTCTCCGTACACTTTCTTTCTCAAATAAGTGAATAAATATAATCTTTTCAAAAATACCCTTTCCAGATTCCAGATTCCTATGTTGTTAGTCCTAACTCCTAATATTGTTGGTCTTTTCAGAAGTCTGTCTGCTATTTTTTATTTTGTTATAAATGAGGTTCCTAAAATCGAATGCAGTTTTTATAGTGCCATACAACAAAATTGGGTACCAAGGGTCTATTATTATCTTGTAGCTTCATGTTATGCTTCTGGATATATAATCCAAAATCACAGAAGTCCTTCATTGTACCTTAGAAAATTTATGTATAATTTTATACACACTTTGATCTTAAACTTTCTTTAAGATTTTTCACAAAGTGTTTCATTTCTATTTGTCCTCCAATAAATTTATTCAGCAGCATCTAATTTTAAATACATTTTATATTTTTAATAGTATTTTTCTTGCAATTCAAGTGTCTTGTAAAAATGTACTTTTTTGCATTTTCAACAATTATATTAGCATTATTTAGGTTTTATAAGTTTTCATTTTTTTCTTTTTAAAATAAGTCAAATTGTCTTGACATGCTGCTAAGCAAATCTTATTTCAGCTAAACATTGCTTTTTAGACTGGGGATACAGTGTTGTTTTTTATATTCCAAAATGCAACAGTAGTAAAAATCAACTTAGCATAGCAGTATTATCCCAAGAGCAAGTGCCTGATTGTGCTGAAATGCTTCTTGGAGTTCGGCAATGTCTTTAATTTTCTCATGCAAAGTGCTAAATAAAAACAATAAGCAGATAGAAATTATATATACATGATTTTAAGTGAAAGCAAAATGACTCACTTTTACTCAAAAAAACACATAAATGGTTTGTTTCAATCTGATATTTTAGTTGGTGAAGTTTAAGAGCTCAAAGATTATTTTGATTAATTTCTGGCTCTATCAACTGTCCATATTTTGGAAATGAATATATTGAAGATGGATTTGGAACTCATATCACTAAATGCCTTGAATATGTTAGTTTATGTCATAGTAAGTTATTTGAGTAATTAATATTTTATACATAGGAATTTAAACTTTGTTGCAAAGATTATTTTAAATGAGCAATAAGTGATAATAATTCTATTTTTTAAATGAGAATAATGAGGAAGTTATGTATCTATTATTAAATGTTAGATGCATAGAAATGCATTATTAGTAGTATTAAAACACATTCCTAAGTTTAGTTAAGCAATAAGTTTTCAAGGAGGTAGAATCATATGGCTGCTGAGAAACCAGTTTATTTCTGGTGCAAATGGGCATCCAATCTATCATTATTCTACAAATGATATGTGCTATCTAAAGCCTCATTTGGTCCTAAACTTTAAGCACTGTGTGTCTCAGAGCCTACCTGCATAATCATTGAGCATGGGAGATCTGACCATTAAAATTCAATGCCAGGGAGTATAGCAAGAGTAGCTTTAAAAAATGGTAGCTGCTCTGTCTCTGGAATGTCCGTTTCTAATTAGGATCTTGAGTAGAAGAATCTTTTCATAAATATGTCAATTAAATAATAGTTTATAAAATGGACTAAATCAATTGAACTGTAATTTTACTAGTTCAAATAAAGGTCAGTGTTTCCCCCTATAGATTTGGAGTGATAGTAAATTTTATCTATGATCAGCTAAAATCCCTAGTTTGAGTATTCTGTCGGCCAATTAGATTCTGACTTACAAGGAAGTGATTCTGAGTAAAGTTCCATTGCCTGACAAAACTAGCCTTTAAAATAACCTGCATTCTCTAAAAAAGAATTATTTATAAAATATTTTTTAGAAAAACAGTAGCAGTTATTTTTCTTATGTTTAGTTTAAATAAGATGATGAATAATGCAAATATGTATACTTTTATTCCATGTTTTTAAGGACTAACATTAATATGATAATAAAAAATTCAATGATACTGTTATTTCATTAAAAATTTGTTCATATTCTCCTCATTTAGTCTTCTCAATGTTAGTGAGTCAGCCATTTTCCATATTTGAAAAATAACAAATATATTTTATTAATAGGGCATATCTGGAGGAACTCTGTATATTCTTCAACAGATTCTCCAAATATTAGCAGTATGTATTGGCCTTTTCTTCTCTCTCGTCTCCTCTCCTCTCTGTCTTTCATTTGGCACACATCCACTGATACCCATATACACAAATACATATTTTTTTCTGAAACACTTGGGAGTCAGTTGCACCTGATGCTCCTTTATCTCGAAATACTTCAGTGTGTGCTTCCTAAAAGCAAAGGCATTCTTTTATATGGTCATAGTACAATAATCAAAGTGAGGAAATTAAAACAATACTATCATCCAATGTATAGACTATATTCAGATTTTGCCAACTGTCCTAATGATGTCTTCTATAGAAAAGGGAAATTCTGGACCATACACTGCATTTAGTTGTCATCTTCTTTTAATCTCCTTTCATCTGAACCAGTTCCTCAGTCATCCTTTTTGTTTCATTTCAAAAGGCTACAGGTTTGGAAGAGGTCTCTCTGGTTTGTCTGATGTTTCTTCTTGTAAATTCAGGTTATGCACATTTGGCCGGAAATCTACAAAAGTGATGCTGTATTCTTCTCAGTGCATCCTATCAGGAGGGAAACACTGTCAATTTGTCCACTTATTGGTGATGTTAACTGTCATTACTTGATTAAGGGAGTGATTGCCAGATTTCCCTGTTGTCCTTCTGTAATTACTAAGTATCTCATAGAGATTTACCCTGAGACTACATAAAAAGCTTGTTACTCCTTAAACTTTCACCTACTAGTTTTGGTATCTATTGATAATATTTATCTAAACCAGTAATTATTTGGTAGTTTTTAAACAATCCTTTTCTGTTTTCATCAGTCCTTTTACATTTATTATTTCATATTTTAATGCAAAGAAAAGCTTACCCTGTTATTTCCTTTCTTGCCCTTTCCCTCCCTTCCTTCTTTTCTTCTTTCCCTTCCCTACTTTCTCCCTCCCTTCCTCTCTTCCTTCCTTCTTTTTTCCTCTTATTTTAAACTTATCCTGACCCTATGGGAAATTAAACAAATTAAAATATAAACCTAAATTATGCAAATTTAATTTTCTGCTACAGTGGTATTAGTGCATGCACACAGAGTTGAAAAGTTGTTATTTAACTTTAAGAACTTAAGAAGTTTGCTTAAGAATTTGCTTAAGAAGTTAAGCATGAGATAAAATTATGGGTACAACATATACAACAAGTAAAAACATACTCTATTTCCTTATATTGAACAACTGAGATGAAGTGAAAGAGTAGGTCAGGGATGAGGACCTACCAGAAAGGAATTGAAAGAACAATTAAATACCATGTTTTGTTTTCCAATACCATAGCCCTCCTACAAATATAAATCTATGCTTATTGTTGTGCCATATGTTGTCTAAAGCATGTGAATTAGTCAATCAATATTTATTGAATGTATTGGGTTCTGGAAATATATGGCTGAATAGAACATACATGACTTCTTGCCTCAGGGAACTTTAAGACTATAAGAATACACATTCAATAAATATTTGCCAGAAATTATTAAGTGATGATAAATAAAGGACTGTGAAGGAAAGGAGTATTGAGAGCCATTTGAGAATTTACCCTGGTATGACAAAGAAGTTTTCTTTTAGGAAGTGACACATTAGCTGATACCTCAGAAGTAAGTAAAAGTTAAGTAGAAAATTAAAAAAAAAAAAAAAGAGAAAGAGATTCAACGTTAGGAGAGACTACCATGGTTGAATCAGAGTTAGCAAGGGGGATGTGTAGCAAACAGATAGATTTATTAAGCAGGTAGGACCATACAAAGCATGGCTCTGTTAGCCATGTTTAGATTTTGTTTATATTTTTAAAGTGAAATAAGTTATTAAAAGAGTTTAAATGGAAGGGAATGACCTGATTTGTTTGGCGATTAAAAAAAAAAAAGTTATCAATAGTGTTTTATCAGAAGCTAAAGAACAGGCAAATATGGGGCTATTGGAATATTTTAGGTGAGAAATGCTGGTGTCACTGGGATAGTGTTAGTGAGAGACAGGAAAGTTGATAGGACAGAATAATTCATTAACTGAGTGGTAGGACAGGTCAAGGATGACTTCTAACATTTTATTAACTGAATTTCAGTGTGTGAAAATGCAGTTCCAGAGAAAAACCCCCAAAAGGAGATTTTTGGGGATAAAGTTTGTGAGTTCAATTTGAGAAGCCATAGACACATTCATAAGTCTGGAGTAAATGAAAGGTGTGAATTGAGGATTAGCACTGAGGATCATAGTACTTAAATTTAGAACATAGAGATTAGATTTAAATGAAGGGAATTATTTAGAAAAATGAATGACTGGGTGTTGTATGGAAGTGTTGAAGCACTATACTGTACACCTGAAACTAATATTACACTGTATGTTAATAAACTGGAATTTAAAGAAAAACTATAAAATGAATGAATAAATCTAAAATACATACATACATACATACATATATGCATACATACATAAAAGGAAAAAAATGGCTCAGGACAGAGTCATGATAAATATAAAATGTTTAAAATTTCGAAGAGGAGGAAAAAACTTAAAAAGGCACAAAGACCAAAATATTATGTCTTCATAGAAGCTGAAGGAAGTAAAGATTTTAAAAGAGAATGGCCAATTATAGACAATGAAGCTTACATGTTAATTAAAAAGAAGACTCAAAAGTATCCATTAGGTTTATGGACATGGAAATTGTTGCAGAATCATCAAGAAAAGATTCCCTGGAATGGTGATGGTATGAATCCCAGTACAGAAGTTTGTTGACTAAATGCAAATGGAGAGAATAATTAAATATAATTATCAAAAATAAAACAACAAAGTCAGTTCAAGACTTTTGATTTTGAGTGAAGTAAATTAAGAAGGCCAAATAGAAAGGCAAAGTGAATGATATAAGAGTTATATAGATGTGAAAAACTGTGAAGAAGGGGCGCGCCTGGGTGGCTCAGTAGGTTAAGCCTCTGTATATGGCTCAGGTCATGATCTCAGGGTTTTGGGATTTGAGCCCTGCATTGGTCTCTCTGCTCACCGGGGAGCCTCTCTGCCTACTTGTGATCTCTCTCTCTCTCTGTCAAATAAATAAATAAAATCTTTAAAAAAAAAAGAAAAAAAAGAAAAAAATGTGAAAAGGAAAGCGATAAACACTATTTTCCCTTGATTAAAAAAAATAATTAGTCTTCCTTCCCTGAATGTTATAGCCCAAAAACATTTTTAATTGAAGTGTAATTGAAATACAATTTTATATTAGCTGTAGGTGAACAACATAGTAATTTCAATACTTGTATACAATACAAAGAGATCACCATGCTAAATCTAGCTACCATCTGTCATCATATAAAATTGTTACAATATTATTAATGACTATTCCCTATGCTGTACATTGAATCTTCATGTCCTATTTGTTTTATAATTGGAAGTTTGTACCTTTGAATCCCTTTTACCTACTTTGTTCAACCTCCACCTGCCTCCCACAACCACCGTACTATTTTCTATATCTATGAATGATTTTGTTTGTTTTGCTTTGTTTTTTTTAGATTGCCTACAGAAGTGAAATCATGTTATTCATCTTTCTCTGACTTACTACACTTAGAGTAATACTCTCTAGGTCCTTCATGTTGTCCCAAAAGTGGCATGATTTCATCCTTTTTATGGCTGAGTAATATTTCATTGTGTGCTTTTGTGTGTATCTGCATACATACATACATACATACACGTGTGTATACACACACCCATACATATATCACATTTTATCCATTAATCTATTGGTAAACGTTTAGGATGTTTCCACACCTTGCCTATTGTATATAATACTGCAATAAACAGGGATGTATATGTCTTTGAAAATTAGTGTTTTTCTCAAATTTCTCAGAAGTGGAATTCCTGAATTGTATGGTAGTTCTATTTTTAAGTTTTTGAGGAACCTCCATAGTGTTTTCCATAATGGCTACATCATTTTGACTATTCACCAGAAGTGCATGAGTGTTCCCTTTTCTTAGTATCCTTGCCAACACTTGCTATTTATCTCCTTTTTGACAATGCCCATTCTGACATTTGTGAAGTGTTATTGTGGTTTCATTTACATTTCCCTGAGGTTTAAGGATGTTGAGTATATTTTCATGTTTCTGTTTGCCATCTGGGTGTGTGTGTGTGTGTGTGTGTGTTTTGAGAAATATCTGTACAGGTCCTCTGCCTATTTAAATTGGGTTGATTGTTTATTTGTGTGAGTATACATTTTAGATATTAACTCCTCATCAATTATGTCCTGTGAAAATATCTTCAATTCTGTAGGTTGCCTTTTATTTTGTTGAGGGTTTTCTTTGTTATACAAAAGTCTTTCAGTTTGATGTAATTTCATTTGTTTATTTTTGCTTTTGTTCCTCCTTCCTGGGGAGATAAATCCAAAATGATATGGCTAAGACCTTGTCTAAGAATTCACTGCCTATGTTTCCCACCCCCCTCCAGGACTTTTATAGTCATTCATTATTGGTTAATCTATTTTGAGTTTATTTTTATTATGATGTAAGTAAATGGTCAAGTTTATTCTTTTTGAATGTAGTTGTCCAATTTCCCCACACCATTTATTAAGACATACTTTTCCCCATTGTATATTATTGACTTTTTTTGCAAAAGATTTATGGACTTTATAAGTGTGACTTTATTTCTGGACTATTTTCTGTTCCATTTATTTGTGTGTATGCTTTTGTGCCAGTGCCATACTGTTTTGATTACTACAGCTTTAGCCATAGTAGATTATATATATAGTGGCTATATCTTGAAATTAAGAAGTGTGATACTTCCAGTTATGTTATCTTTCTCAAGTTTGTTTTGGCTATTTGGGATCACTTGTGGTTCTGCACAAATTTTAGGATTGTTATAGTTCTGTATAGAATGCTATTGGAATTTTGATAGGGATTGCATTGAATTTGTAGGATGCCTTGGGTAGCATGGACATTTTAACAATATTCTTCCAATTTATAAGCATGGAATATTTTTCCATTTATTTTGTCATCTTTAGTTTCCTACATCAATGTCTTAAGTTTCAGAATACAGGTCTTTCACCTCCTTGGTTAAATTCATTCCTTGGTATTTTATTCTTTTAGATGCAACTGTAAATAGGATTTCCTTAATTTCTTTTTCTTACAGTTTATTATTAGTAAATAGAAATGCAACATGTTTATATTAATTTTTTTATCTTGCAATTTACTGAATTCATTTATTAGTTCTATTTTTAAAAGATTTTATTTATGTATTTGGTAGAGGGAGAAACAGAGAGAACATGAACAGGGTGAGTGGGAGAGGAAGAAACAGGCTTCCCACTGAGCAGGGAACCTAATGTAGGGTTTGATCCCAGAACCCTGAGATCAAGACCTGAGCCAGAGGCAGATGCTTAGCAACTGAGCAACCCAGGTGCCCCACTAATATTTTTTGATAGAGTCTTTAGGGTATACCATATACAGAATTATGTAGTTTATAAATAGTATCAGTTTTATTCACTTTTTTAAACATCTTTTCTTGTCTAATTGCTGTAGCTGGAACTCCAATACTATGTTGAATAAAAGTGGCAGAGAGGATGTTCTTGTGTTCTTCCTGATCTTAGAATAAAACTTTCATCTTTTCAACATTGAGTGTTATGGTAGCTTTGAGTTTGTTATGTATTTTATTAGTTGTCATATGTTTCTTCTATACCCATTTGGTTGAGAGCTTCTATAATAAATAGATATTGAATTTTATCAAATGCTTTTTTCTGCATCTATTAAGATGATCATATAATTATTATTACTTTGTTAATATAGTATGTCACATTGATTTATGGATATTTATGGATATTCTTGCATCCCTGGAATAAGTAGATCCCAAGTGATCATGGTATATAATAATTTTAATGTACTGTTGAATTCAGTGAGCTGATATTTTGTTGAGGATTTTTTGGATTCATGTTCTTCAGAGATTTTGGCCTGCAGTACGTGTGTGTGTGTGTGTGAGTGTGTGTGGTGCCTTTGGTAATTCTGGCCTTGAAGAATAAATTTGGATTCATTCTTTTTTCTTTAATATTTTGGTATACTTTGAGAAAGATAGGTACTAACTGCCCTTTAAATATTTGGTAGAATTAATGTGCAAAGCCCATTTGGTACTGGATTTTAGTTTGTTGGAAGTTTTTTGAGATTACTGATTCAATTTTATTATTAGTAATTGGTAAATACAGATTTTCTATTCCTTCTTGATTCAATCCTGGAAAATTATATATTTTTAGCAATTTATACATTTCTTCTAGATTTTCCAAGTTGTTGACATATAATTGCTCAGAGTAGTCTCTTACAATCCTTTGTATTTCTTTGGTACCAGTTATAACTTTCTCACTTTTATTATTTATGATATTTATTTGGGTCTTCTCTCTCTCTTTTATTTTGTCTTGATGATTTTAACAAAAATTTTATCAATTTCATATGATAAAAAAAACATAGCTTAGTTTCATTGATTTTTTTAAAGATTTTATTTATTTATTTGACAAAGAGAGAACACAAGTATGCAGAGAGGCAGGCAGAGAGAGAGGAGGAAGCTGGCTTCCCGCTGAGCAGAGAGCCTGATGCGGGGCTTGATCCAGGATCCTGGGATCACAACCTGAGCTGAAAGCAGAGGCTTTAACCCACTGAAGCCACCCAGGTGCCCCAGTTTCATTTCATTGATCTTTATGATTTTTTTTTTTTTTTTTAGTTTCCATTTAATGTATTTCCATGCTGATATTTAGTATTTCCTTCCTTCTACTAACTTTAGGCTTTTTTCTTTGTTGTTTTTGTTTTTAGCTACTTCAGGTGTAAGGTTAAGTTGTTTTTTTGAATTTTTTCTTATTTCTGGAGGTGGGCCTGTACCTCTATAAAATTACCCCTTAGAGCTGCTTTTTCCATGTCCCATAGATTTTGGAGAATTGTGTTTTTATGTTCATTCACCTCAAGATATATTTTTTAACTTCCTCTTTGATTTCTTCATGACCCGTTGGTGTTTAGTATCATGTTATTTAATCTCCATGTGTTTGTATTTTTTTTCCCATTTTTTTTTTCTTATAGTTGATTTCTAGTTTCATACTGTCATGGTTGGAAGCATGTTTGATCTGATTTCAATCATCTTAAAGTTATTCAGACTTGTTTTGTGGATTAACATGTGTCCTATTCTGAAGAATGTTTTATTTGCACTTGAGAAGAATGCATATTCTGCTGTTTTAGATGGAATTCTCTGTATATATCTATCAAGGGCATTTGGGCTAAGGTGTCACTTAAAGTCAATGTTCCATATTGATTTTCTGTCTGGATGACATACTCATTGATGTCAGCAGAGTGTTAAACTCCCTTATAATTATTGTATTACTGTTAATGTCTCTTTTAATGTCTGTTAATATTTGCTTTATGTGTTTAGATGCACCTATGTTGGGTTCATGACTATTGACAAGTATACCCTCTTGTTGTATTGATCCTTTTATCATTATTATTTTTTTTAAAGACTTTATTTATTTATTTGGCAGAGAGAAATCACAAGTAGGCAGAGAGGCAGGCAGAGAGAGAGGAGGAAGCAGGCTCCCCGCCGAGCAGAAAGCCCGATGCGGGGCTCGAACCCAGGACCTGGGATCATGACCCGAGCCAAAGGCAGCAGTTTAACCCACTGAGCCACCCAGGCGCCCCTTTTTATCATTATTTAATGCCACTTTTTTTTTTGTTCCTTGTTACAGTCTTTGTTTTGAAGTCTATTTATTCTGATAAAGGTATTGCTATCCCAGTTTTCTTTTTGCTTCTATTGTGCGAAATATATTTCTTCAAATGCTTTTTCTGTACCTTTTTCATTTTTTATTTCTTTTTTGGACCCCCATAATGCAAATGTTAGTACAGTAGATGTTGTCCCAGAGGTCCCTTAAACTGTCCTCATTTTTAAAGTTTTATTCTTCTTTTTGCTATTCTAATTGGATGATTCCAGATCACTGTTTTGTTTTTCTACTCTTGACTTTTCCTAGTGTATTTCTTATTTCATTTATTGCATTATTTAGCTGTGTTTGGTTCCTTTTTGTATTTTCTGTCTCTTTGTTGAAGTTTTATTGTGTTCATCCATTCTTCTCAAGTTCAGTGAGCACCTTTATGACCATTACTTTGAACTTCTTATTTGGTAGATTGCTTATCTCCATTTCATTTCAGTCTTTTTCTGACATTTTGTCTTACTCTTTTGTTTAGAACATACTTCTTGGTCTCATTTTGCCTAATTCTCAGTGTTTCTTTTTCTGTATTAGATAGATCAGTCATGTCTCTCAGTCTTGTAGGAGTGACTTGATGAAGAAGATGTTCTATGAGGCCCTCTATTGAAAAACTGCTGGTCATCTGAGCATGGTGCCCTCATGTGGGCTATGTTCTACTTTCTGTTGTAGCTGACTCACAGTTGTGGACTCACTGGTATGTGGGGCAGATTGTCAGTGCAACTGTCTGTGATTTCTAGTTGTAATCGTTATAAGAGCTCTAGT
Source organism: Lutra lutra (assembly GCF_902655055.1). Classification (NCBI taxonomy): domain Eukaryota; kingdom Metazoa; phylum Chordata; class Mammalia; order Carnivora; family Mustelidae; genus Lutra; species Lutra lutra. The sequence goes on along the minus strand of NC_062279.1, from coordinate 166,112,914 downwards.
GTGTGGGGCTGGCCAACGGAGACAGGGAAGCTTAGGGAGATTGTGTGTGCTAACTGAGACCACCTACCCAAGATGGCAGACCAACTGGACACTTTGGGGCAGCTCCAGTGCTAACAAATGCCATCTGCCACATGGCAGAGCTGTGGGCTACTTGACAGAGCCATAGGGTGGGGGGTGATTTTCATGGGGTGAGTCTGCAGAACACTGGGGTGGAGTTAATGGTGTTAGCACAGAGATGGAAAAGGTCAGAAATGGTGGCTCCCATCAGTGCCAGTCTATCTATGTGAAAGGGAAAAAAAAAAAAGTTCCTACCAGCACTGCTACCCTCAGAGAATATTTCAAAAGATCACCACCTTTCTAGTACAAGCTCTAAAATTAGTGAATGTATGTCCTTCATGTGTAACCCATGACCTTCATACTCCTTTTTGTTCTGTAACTTAGAGTGAAATTGTACTCATCCTTTTAAGAGTAGAGTCTTGGTTTGCTACTGCCCTCTGGCTCTCTCAGACATAATTTCCACTTGTTTTCAAAGCCAGGTGCTTATCTTTCTATTTCAGGTCTCATTGACTAGATAGCCCAATGTGGGATTTGGACCCCTTTGTCCTCAGGGAAGGCCTCTGTGGTTGTGATATCCCTCTTGTGGGTCACTATGCTGGAAGTATGGATCGTGACTAGACTGTGTTTCTTTCCCTCATACTCATCTCAATGTGACTTTTTCTTTATATTGTTCATTGTGTAAGATCTATTCTACCAGTCCTCATCTAATTTTCAGAGATAGTTGTTCTATGGGTAGTTGCAAATTTTGGTGTGTCCATGGGAGATCAAGATCTTCCTACTTCACCAATTTAATGCCCTTGGTAATTGAGTCCATAGTTTTGGTTTTTTTTAATTAATTAATTTATTTATTTGATGGAGAGAGTTCACAAGTAGGCAGAGAGGCAGACAGAGAGAGAGGGAGAGGCAGGCTCCATGCTGAGCAGAGAGCGCAATGAGGGATCAATCCCAGGACCCTGGGATCATTACCTGAACCAAAGGCAGAAGCTTTAACCCACTGAGCCACCCAGGCGCCCTGAGTCTATAGGTCTTAAGAGCAAATAAAACCTTGAGTTCTGTGAGAATCCTCTGGATGAAGCCAACTGGGTCTTTCTACTTTTGAAACTAATAGAGCTTAATGTTGGAACCACAAATGAGAATCATTAAGTAATCAATTCTGGATGGAAGTTGGCCTTTTGAAGTATTTGTACTTCTTGTTGAATATTAGCATAGGCCATTATGGAATATATTTAGTCTCTTAGATTTTTAAGAACAGAAACAAGAGTTAAATGAGTGATATGGGTCTGATTGGCTCAATCCTCCCTACACTTGATTTTCAGAGTGTAATGGAGGTTCTGTTCTACCAGTGGACTATCTCCAGGTGCCACATTAGAGACTACCCTGCATCCTTATTTATTCTAAAACACTAGCCCAAAGGAGAAGAAAAAATGTCATATTCTGACACTTTTGGTACTGATGATGTTAGTGATATGCCATCACTAACACATTAACACAAATGAGTTAAAAAGGAAAACAGAATTGGATTTAAAAGAGTGAAGAAAATAGAATTTAGAAATTAAGACAAATAGAAAACATTTTTAATGAAAAATAGTGATAGATTAAGTTACTTGCTAGGATGAGTCTCTAGTGCTTAAGAAACAAAATCTCCCAACTTAAAAATAAATAAATAAATAAATAAATAAATAAATAAATAAATAAAATAAAGGTAGTGAAATAAATACATTATGTTTACTGTTAAGAAAAAAAAAAAAAGCTTCATCAAATTTGACAAAAGAACACAACACGGTCCGGCTCATTCCTGTATCTCCCCCGCCGTTTCCACTCACAAGCTTCACCCATTACTCAATAAACATTCTGCACTCAAAAAAAAAAACAAAACAAACAAAAAAAATTGACAGAAGGAAAAATACTAATCCAAAATAAAAGACATATTTTAGAGTACATAGTAAGATATATAAAAAAAGGACATCGACTTTTTGCTGATATTCAATGTTGCTCATATATCTGTCAGTTACCTAGAAGTCACTGTGAGCAATTATGTGGGCAGAGTTCATCTGAATTTGGCTCCAAATTACAGACTGGTATAGGTTAGATGTAGACGTGGCTCTTTTTCCTTTCACCTGTGTGCTAACTGGAACATGATCTTCAAATGGTGATTGAAGAAGAACAGAAGTGCAAGTCCCATTGCACAGGCATGTTTCATGTTTTGTTTTAATCATGTATGCATCCCATACGGAAAAAAAAAATCATACTGCTGAGCCAAAAGTCAAGAGATGGGGATTTTGTACCACCTTTGACAGAGTAACTGCAGTCCCATAGAAATGCCGTAGATACAGGGAGGGGTGAAATTTAAAGAAAACATCTTAATCAACTACACGTGAAAATAAGGGAAAGGCAAGGCTTTTAGAAAACAGTTGGGACTCTAAAATGGAAATAGTAGAATTTATACGTAGCATGACCATAACATTATGGAATTGGCACTTCTAAGCGTGAAGGAGGATTGATTTTAATAAATTTGCTGAAACCATAGGTATAAACTAGGGCTGTTCATGGCAAATGAGGATGCATACTTATGTTAGTCATAAAAAGAAAAGAAAAGAACTGAGGGAAAGGAAAACACTTGATAAAAGATCCTAGAAGAAAATTGTCCTGATATTAAAATAATAATAATAATAAGCCTGCAGATTAAATGTTTCACTAAATATCAGGAGTGTTTTTTGATAAAAAAAATATAATACATACAATGATGACATTTCTCTTCTTTAAAGTTACAGATAATTTTTTCTTGTTTTTGCTTTTTTTTTTTTTAAAGATTTTATTTATTTATTTGACAGAGAGATCACAAGCAGGCAGAGAGGCAGGCAGAGAGAGGAGGAAGCAGGCTCCCTGCTGAGCAGAGAGCCCGATGCGGGGCTCGATCCCAGGACTCTGAGATCATGACCGAGCCGAAGGCAGCGGCTTAACCCACTGAGCCACCCAGGCGCCCCTTGTTTTTGCTTTTTATTTTTTTATTTTTTAAATTTTATTTTATTTTTTCAGTGTTTGAAGATTCATTGTTCATGCACATGTTCATGCATGTGCATTGTTCATTCATGTTCATGCACACCCAGTGCTCCATGCAATACGTGCCCTCCACCAGGCTCCCTCAAATCCCCACCCCCTCCAAAACCCTCAGTTTGTTTCTCAGAGTTCACAGTCTCTATGGTTTGTCTCCCCTTCCGATTTCCCCCAACTCACTTCTCTCCTTCACCCAGTGCCCTCTATGTTATTCTTTATGCTCTACAAGTAAGTGAAACCACATGATAATTCACTCTCTCTCTTGACTTATTTCACTCAGCATAATCTCTTCCAGTCCTGTCCATGTTGATGCAAAAGTTGGGTATTCATCCTTTCTGATGGAGGCATAATATTCCATTGTGTATATGGAGCATATCTTCTTTACCCATTCATTGGTTGAAGGGCATCTTGGCTCTTTCCACATTTTGGCAACTGTGGCCATTGCTGTTATGAACATTGGGGTACAGATGGCCTTCTTTTCACTACATTTGTATCTTTGGGGTAAATACCCAATAGTGCAATTGCAGGGTCATAGGGAATCTCTATTTTTAATTTCTTAAAGAATTTCCACACTGTTTTCCAAAGTGGCTGAACCAACTTGCATTCCCACAGTGTGTAAGAGGCTTCCCCTTTCTCTCCATCCTCTCCAACACTTGTTGTTTACTGTCTTGTTGATTTTGGCCATACTAACTGGTGTAATGTGGTGTCTCAATGTAGTTTTAATTTGAATTTCCCTGATAGTTAATGATGATGAACATTTTTTCATGTGTCTGTTAGCCATTTGTATGTCTTCTTTGGAGAAGTGTCTGTTCATGTCTTCTGCCCATTTTTTTATGTGATTATCTGTTTTGTGTGTGTTGAGTTTGAGGAGCTGTTTATAGATCTTGGATATCAGTCCTTTGTAGTGTCATTTGCGAATATCTTCTCCCATTCTGTGGGTTGTCTCTTTGTTTTGTTGACTGTTTCCTTTGCTGTGCAGAAGTTTTGATCTTGATAAAGTCCCAAGAGTTCATTTTTGCTTTTGTTTCCTTTGCCTTTGGAGACATGTCTTGAAAGAAGTTCCTGTGGCCGATGTCAAAGAGATTACTGCCTATGTTCTCCTCTAGGATTTTGATAGATTCCTGCCTCACATTGAAGTCTTTCATCCATTTCGAGTTTATCTTTGTGTATGGTGTAAGAGAATGGTAGAGTTTCATTCTTCTAAACCTAGCTGTCCAATTTTCCCAGCACCATTTATTGAAGAGACTGTCTTTTTTCCACTGTATATTTTTTCCTGCTTTTTCAAAGATTAGATGAGCATAGAATTGTGAGTCCGTATCTGGGTTCTCTACTCTGTTCCATTGGCCAATGTGTCTGTTTTTGTGACAGTACCATGCTGTCTTGGTGATCAGGGAATGTGATGAAATCAGGCAACTTGATGCCCCCAGTGTTTTTCTTTTTCAACATTTTCTTAGCAATTCAGAGTCTCTTCTGGATTCATACAAAGGACTTTGAAAAATGCCAGTGGAATTTCGATCAGGATGGCATTGAAAGTATGGATGGCTCTAGGCAATGTAGATATTTTAACAATGTTTATTCTTCTAATCCATGAGCATGGAATGCTCTTCCATCTTTTTGTGTCTTCTTCAATTTCTTTCATGAGTGTTCTGTAGTTCTTTGAGTACAGAGCCTTCACCTCTTTTTTTAGGTTTACTCCCAGGTATCTTATGGTTCTTAGTGCTATAGTAAATGGAATCAATTCTCTAAATTCCCTTTCTATATTTTCATTGTTAGTATATAAGAAAGCAACTGATTTCTGTGCATTGGTTTTGTATCCTGACACATTACTGAATTGCTGTATGAGTTCTAGTAGTTTGTGAGTGGGGTGTTTTGGTTTTCCACATAAAGTATCATGTCATCTGCGAAGAGAGAGAGTTTGATTTCTTTGCCAATTTGAATACCTTTTTTTTTTCTTTTGTGTTGTCTGATTGCTGTTGCTAGGACTTCTAGTACTACGTTGAACAACAGTGGTGAGAATGGGCATCCTTGTCGTGTTCCTGATCTCAAAGGGAAGGCTGTCAGCTTTTCCTCATTGAGAATGATGTTCACTATAGGTTTTTCATAGATAGATTTTATGAAGTTGAGGAATGTCCCCTCTAAGCTTATACTTTGAAACATTTTAATCGGGATGCTGTATTTTGTCAAATACGTTTTCTGCATCAATTGAGAGGACCATGTGGTTCATCTCTCTTCTTTTATTGACTTGTTCTGTCACATCAATTGGTTTGTGAATTTTGAACCACCCTTGCATCCCAGGGATAAATCCCACCTGGTCATGGTGGATAATATTTTTAGTGTACTGTTGGATCCTTTAGTTAGGATCTTATTGAGAATCTTGGCATATATATTCATCAGGATATTGATATCAGACCAATATCAGGATATTGGTCTGAGATTCTCCCTTTTGACAGGGTCTTTCCCTGGTTTGGGGATCTATGGATAATTTCTTATAAGCCTCTGGGAATAGATGAGTTACCTATAAATGGGAAAGAATTATACTAGAACTAGTGAAGTATACAAAACTCCTAACAATTGGATGGATGTCTAGAGATAACGTAGAAAAAACAACTAGAATCTTTTCATGATACCATTCACATGATAGAGCAAGAGTGTTTCAAAGATTAAATCATAGTTTCATCATGTAAGTGTGAATTGGTGGTGTGAGGAGAGTGACATAATCACCTTGTTATAAAATATTAAAAAAACATATATGAGTAAGCATGGAATAAAAGAGAGATAGCCATTAAAGGAAAGGTAAAGGAGAACATCAAAATTACTAAGTAGAGTGAGCATACAGCACAGTATTGTCTTTGTGTTCTCAATCTTGCTATTCCCTATATAAGGATTACTGTCTCCTCCTAATACAATTTACTTTACAGAGTTTCCATGGGTGGATTTTTACATCTCCATCACACTAAAGGTTTACTTCATCATTCAACTAGCTTTGGCCAATGGAATTAGAGTAGATATAACCTAACCTATTTGAACAACCTCTTTAAATGCCAGATTGTTTTTGACATTCTTTTGTTCTTTTTCATGTGCAACTAGAACAAATATTCCAAACAAAATTTATTTCATTAGCCTGGGTAATAATATAAGCAGACTCAGATAGTAGGGCTGCTGAAGCTGATCTTTTATTACCAACATATGCTGCAAGTGAGAAATAAATAATTGGAGGAGACTGATATTTGTAAGTGTGTTGCTATAAAGCTGAGTAAACTATAGCTCTTCTAAAAAAAGAAAAACACAACTGAAATAAGAGACATTGATGGTGGCAGCTGATCTATAATAAGAACCTGGAGGGTAGTCACGCATGTTATATAGACCTACATATTTGATAGACTCTTGCTTAGGTAAATATGATATGGACATAAAAATAACCTAGGTTGACAAGGTCATCCCCATTCTGATAAACCCTCTAAATGGATTAACATGGCCCCTCATTAAATACTTTTCTTTGGGAAAAAAAAGGTTAGGAATCAGAAACTAAGGGCATGGCATGAAATGAGATTATGATCTATGTTTTTTCTTGGGGGGGTGGTGATTGTTAGAAGATTGCTGATATTAGGATGTTTGTTATTACCCTTCTCCCTTCAAAATACAGTTGACTAAAACACAAGGAAGAAATGTTTTTAAAAAATATATACCAGGAAAAATATGGGCATATACAATGAGTAACTAACAAATTAAAAAGAAATAAAACAAAAACAGAAGTCAGGTGTAAGAAATAGAATTGTTTACACATTATCACAGTGTCTACACATCATACCCTCACAGTGATGAGAGTTTCTTATCACTGAATGTGAATAAAATTCTTTGATTAAAAAATAGGTCATTGGGATGCCTGGGTGGCTCAGTTGGTTAAGCATCCTGGGATCAAGTCCCCATCGGGCTTCCTGCTTGGCAGGGAGCCTGCTTCTCCCTCTGCCTCTGCCTGCCACTCTGTCTGCCTGTGCTCGCTCACTCTCTCTCCTTCTCTCTCTCTCTGACAAACAAATAAATAGAATCTTTTAAAAAAAATAAGTCATTACTACCCTGTGCTCTGGTGAGACTATCCTTCTCAGTCAAGCGTGCCTCAGCCCCAGCATGCTGGGCCTAGAAGACCAGCACAGACCCCTACCCAGTCTCCAAAGCCTGGAGTTTTAAGATCAGCAGGCTTGGCTGGGATAGAGCCAGGAGGCACTGAGCTACTGCTGAGGAGAAGACAGGGAAACAACCCAGGAGAAGAGAGCAAGAAAACAGCAACATGAAATACACCTGGGACACACAGAGAAGTGATTATTTGCTATTCTAGGAAGGCTTCCCTGAGTGTCAACATTCAAGAAGATGTCCCTCCTGGGACAAAGGAGCTGGCTAGTGCTATTTCCCTACCTCCACCCCTTAACATAAATATAGATCCATTTGAGGGAAGCAGCTTAATTGCTTACACCAAGCCTCACCCTCCTGCACTGTGGGACTGTCCTTCTCAGTCACAATCACCTCAGTCCCAGGGTGGTGAGCCTCTCCCACAGAAGACCAGCACAAACCTCTGCTCACACAGTAACTCCCAACCAAAGAATTCTGCAGGGCCTCAGGTCTGGTGGATTTGGTGTCAGGTCTCATTTCACAAGCAGAGCAGAGCATACCTAATTAAAACTTACCACATTCAGTCCAGGGACCAAACACTACCCACAGCAGGCAAAGAGAGCCTCTGAAGATTACTGGTTTAAAGGATAGAGAGCAAAAACACAGCAGCCAAGCATAAAAAACACACCAACAGAGATAATCCCTGAAGTTCCAGGCCCTAGAAACTACATGACCTTTACTTCATAAGCTACTAATTTCAGAAGCAGGAAACATATGGGCTTTTCTAACACACAGAAGACACAGACTTAGACAAGAATGCCAAGATGGAGGAATTTATCCCAAAGGGGGGGAAAAAAAAGACTATGGCAATAAATCTAAACACAACAGATATAAGTAATATGCATGATAGAGAAATTAAAGCAACAATCATAAGGATACTCACTGGGCTTGAGAAAAAAATGGAAGACAATAGTGAGACCTTACAACAGAGATGAAAAAATTAAAAAAGAATCAATCAGAGATGAAGAATACAATAAATGAGATTGGAAACAATCTGAATGACAATAGCAGCAGGCTGGGAGAAGTAGAGGAATGCATCAGTGACTTATAAGACAAAATAATGGAAAATAAAGAAGTGAATGAAAGAGAATGAAGAATTATGCAATTTGAGGATAGACTTAGGGAAGACAGTGACTCCATCAAACTTAATAACATTCATATTGTAGGAGTTGAAATGAAGAAGAAGAAGGAGGAGGAGGAGGAGGAGGATAAAAAGGAGGAGGAGGAGGGAGGAGGAGGAAGAGGGAGAAAATGGGTCAGAAAATTTACTTTGGGAAATAACAGAAAACAAACAAAGAAACAAACACAAAACCTTAATCTGGGAAAGGAAACAGACATCCAAATCCAGGAGGTACAGAGACCTATCAACAAAAGCAGGCCAATACCAAGACATATTGCAACTAAATTTACAAAATATAGTGAAAAAGGGAAAAAAAAAACTTAAGAGCAGCAAGACAAAGAAGTCCTTAATTTACAAGGGAAACCCATAAGGCTAGCTAGATATTTCTCAACAGAAACTTGGAAAGACAGAAGGGAGTGCAATGATATATTCAAAGTGCAGAATGGAAAAAATCTGCAGCCAAGAATATTCTATCTGGCAGGCCTATCATTCAGAATAGAAGGGGAGATGAATTTCCCAGATGAAACAAAAACTAAAAGGATTCATGACTACTAAACCAGCCCTGCAGGAAATATTAGAGAATTCTTTAGGTGCAAAGGAGTGACCAAAAGTAACAAAGACAGGAAAGGATCAGAGATTCTCCAGAAAGAATGGCAAAACAAGTAACAAAATGGTATTACTCAATAATTACTTTGACTCTAAATGGATGAAATGTTCCAATCAAAAGACATAGGGTGTCAGAATAGATTAAAACAAAAAACAAAAACAAGACCCATCTATATGTTGCCTATAAGAGACTCCTTTTAGAACAAAAGATACCTGCAGATTGAAAGTGAGGGATTGGAAAAACATTATCACACAAATAGCTGTCAAAAGAAAGTCAGAGTAGCAATACTATATCAAACAGTTTTTTGTTGTTGTTCCTGTATTGTTTTTATCCTGTTTGGTATGAGGGTAGTATTGGCCTCATGGAATGAATTTGAATGTGTTCCCTCTAATCCATTTTTTATAAAGATTTTCTTTCTTTTTTTTTTTTAATGTTTGGTAAACTTTACCAATGAAATCTTGTGGTCTTGAGCTTTTCTGTACTGGGAGATTTTTGATTCCTAATTCAACTTTCATTCTTGTTATTGTTTTAAGAAGATTTCCTGTTTCTTGAATTCAACATTCATTCAATTTTAGTAACTTCTGTGTTTTTAGGAATTATCTGGTTTTTATTTCTAAGTTACCTGATTCATTAGTATACAATTATTTGTAGTAATCTGTTATCACACTATGTATTCCTTGGTTATCTGTTATGTTGATTTCCATTTTTCACAGTGGTTTTTGAATCTTCTCTCTTCTTTCTTACATAATGTGACTAGTCATTACTTTCAATGTTATGTTGTTGTTTATTGTGGTCTCTATTTTGTTATTGCTGATTTTTCTTAGTTATTTCCTTCCTCTAGTAAATTTCAGCTAAGTCCCTTCTTTTTTTACTTCCTTGTGATATAATGTTACATTTTTTATTTGAACTTTTTTTTTCTTAATGCAAGCATTTATAGCATAAATTTTATTCTAACATCTGCTTTTTTTTTGCACCCCATAGGTTTTGGAATATTTTGTTTTCTTTTGTTTTGAGACATATATTTTGATTTGCCTTTTGATTTCTTATTTGGCTCATTGCTTATGCAGTAGTGTGTTGTTTAATATTTACATATTAAATATTTAACATTTACATTGCAGCTGTTTCAGCTTTGTTTTATGGTTGAACTTTAGTTTCTTACCACTGATTTTGAAAAATATACTTAGTATAATTTCAGTTCTTAAATGTGCAATATTTATTAATTCTGTCTATTTTTAAGTGATTTAATCCAGGAATTCTGTGTGTACTTGAAGAAAATGTGTATTCTCTTTTTCTTGGATGGAATGTTTTATATATATCTTCTAGAACCATGTATTCTGAAGTATTTGTCAGTAAAAATTGTTCTTTTGAAAAAATAACTTTAAGTGGAGGTATTCATTTAAAATAAAGCATATTTAAAGAGGAGAGGTGGGTAGGGGATGAGTGAAATAGGTGAGGGAATGAAGAGTACGCTTTCATAATGTACACTGGGCAATGATTTATAGAATTGTTAAATCACTCTATTGTATGCCTGAAACTAATATAACACTGTCTGTTAAGTATACTGAAATTAAAATAAAAAGTAAAAACCTTAATAATAAAAAAAGACAACCATTAAAAGGTAAGTGGTTGTTGGAATAATGCGAAGATGGCGGAGAAGTAGCAGGCTGAGACTATATCAGGTAGCAGGAGATCAGCTAGATAGCTTATCAAACCATAGCAAACATCTACAAATCCAATGGGAGATTGAAGAAAAGAAGAACAGCAATTCTAGAAACAGAAAATCAACCACTTTCTGAAAGGTAGGACCGGTGGAGAAGTGAATCCAAAGCAACAGGAAGATAGACCATGGCAGGAGGAGCCAGCTCCCAGCAAATGGTGGAGCAATGGAGCACAAAATCAGGACTTTTAAAAGTCTGCTCCACTGAGGGACATAGCTCCAGAGGCTAAATCAGGGTGAAGTCCATGTAGGCCAGTGTGGCCCTAGGGCCCGCAGGGTCACAGAAGGATCGGGGGTGTCTGAGTGCCGCAGAGCTTACAGGTATTAGACCAGGGGAGCCGGCTACAGAGACAGAGCCGAGGAGTGAGCTCTCAGCTCGGGGTTACCTTGAACCGGTCGCAGGCTTGGTGAGCGTGGAGCACGGCCAGTGGCTAGGGAAAAGGGAGTGATTGGGCTCTTTTCTCTGAGTGCGGACTGAGGAGTGGGGCTCCGAACTCTCGGCTCCTCCAGGCCGGAGACTGGGAGGCCACAATTTTCATTCCTGTCCTCCCGAACTCTACAGAAAGCACTCAGGGGACAAAAGCTCCTGAATACGAACCCAAGCAGATTACTTAGCCTGGCCCCTGGTAAGGGCTGTGCAATTCTGCCTCTGGCAAAGACACTTAAGAATCACTACAACAGACCCCTCCTCCAGAATATAACAAGAAATCCAGCCAAGACAAACTTCACCTACCAAGGAGAGCAGCAGAATTCCAATGGAGGAGAAAGCAAAGCACAGAACTCATGGCTTTCTCTCCATGATTCTTTAGTCTTGCAGTTAATTTAATTAATTTTTTAATTTTATTTTTTTTTCTTCTGCTAAATTTTAATTTTTACCCTTTTCTTTTTTAACATTTTAACTAGTTTATCTAATATATATACATATTTTTTTCTTTATTTCTTATATATATCTTTATTTTTTATATTTTTCTTTCTTTGTTTTCTTTTTTTAATTTTTTTTTCCTGAACTTCTTTTTATCACCTTTCTCCCTCCCATGATTTGGGGTCTCTTCTGATTTGGTTAAAGCGCATTTTCCTGGGGTCTTCACCACCCTTTCAGTATTTTATTTGCTCCTTCATATATTCTTATCTGGACAAAATGACAAGGCAGAAAAACTCACCACAAATAAAAAAGAACAAGAGGCAGTACCAAAGGCTAGGGACCTAATAAATACAGACATTGGTAATATGTCAGATATAGAGTTCAAATGACAATTCTCAAGGTTCTAGCCAGGCTCGAAAAAGGTGTGGAAGATATTAGAGAAACCTCTCTGGAGAGAAAAAAGCCGTTTCTGGAGAAATAAAAGAACTAAAATCTAACCAAGTTGAAATCAAAAAAGCTATTAATGAGGTGCAATAAAAAATGGAGGCTCTCACTGCTAGGATAAATGAGGTAGAAGAAAGAATTAGTGATATAGAAGACCAAATGACAGAGAATAAAGAAGCTGAGCAAAAGAGGGACAAACAACTACTGGACCACAAGGGGAGAATTCGAGAGATAAGTGACACCATAAGATGAAAAAACATTAAAATAATTGGGATTCCAGAAGAAGAAGAAAGAGAGAGGGGAGCAGAAGGTATATTAGAGAGAATTATTGGAGAGAATTTCCCTAATATAGCAAAGGGAACAAGCATCAAAATCCAGGAGGTTCAGGGACGCCTGGGTGGCTCAGTTGGTTAAGCAGCTGCCTTTGGCTCAGGTCATGATCCCGGCGTCCTGGGATCGAGTCCCACATCGGGCTCCTTGCTCATCTGGGAGCCTGCTTCTCCCTCTGCCTCTGCCTGCCATTCTGTCTGCCTGTGCTTGCTCTCTCTCCCTCTCTCTCTCTCTGACAAATAAAAAATCTTAAAAAAAAAAAAATCCAGGAGGTTCAGAGAACCCCCCTCAAAATCAATAAGAATAGGTCCACACCCCATCACCTAATAGTAAAACTTACAAGTCTTAGTGACAAAGAGAAGATCCTGAAAGCAGCCCAGGAAAAGAAGTCTGTAACATACAATGGTAAAAATATTAGATTGGCAGCAGACTTATCCACAGAGACCTGGCAGGCCAGAAAGAGCTGGCATGATATATTCAGAGCACTAAATGAGAAAAACATGCAGCCAAGAATACTATATTCAGCTAGGCTATCATTGAAAATAGAAGGAGAGATTAAAAGCTTCCAGGACAAACAAAAACTGAAAGAATTTGCAAACACCAAACCAGCTCTACAGGAAATATTGAAAGGAGTCCTCTAAGCAAAAAGAGACCCTAAAAGTAGTAGATCAGAAAGGAACAGAGACAATATACAATAACAGTCACCTTACAGGCAATACAATGGCACTAAATTCATATCTCTCAATACTTACCCTGAATGTTAATGGGTGAAATGCCCCAATCAAAAGACACAGGGTATCAGAATGGATAAAAAAAACAAAACCCATCTATATGTTGCCTACAAGACACTCATTTTAAACCCGAAGACACCTCCAGATTTAAAGTGATGGGGTGGAAAAGAATTTACCATGCTAATGGGCATCAGAAGAAAGCAGGAGTGGCAATCCTTATATCAGATCAATTAGATTTTAAGCCAAAAACTATAATAAGAGAGGAGGAAGGACACTGTATCATACTCAAAGGATCTGTCCAACAAGAAGATCTAACAATTTTAAATATCTATGCCCCTAACGTGGGAGCAGTCAACTATATAAACCAATTAATAACAAAATCAAAGAAGCACATCAACAATAAAACAATAATAGTAGGGGACTTTAACACTCCCCTCACTGAAATGGACAGACCATCCAAGCAAAAGATCAACAAGGAAATAAACGCCTTAAATGACATACTGGACCAGATGAACATCACAGATATATTCAGAACATTTCATCCCAAAGCAACAGAATACACATTCTTCTCTAGTACACATGGAACATTCTCCAGAATAGATCACATCCTTGGTCCTAAATCAGGTCTCAACTGGTATCAAAAGTTTGGGATCATTCCCTGCATATTTTCAGACAACAATGCTCTGAAGCTAGAACTCAATCACAAGAGGAAATTCGGAAAGAACCCAAATAGATGGAGACTAAACAGCATCCTTCTAAAGAATGAATGGGTCAACCAGGAAATTAAAGAAGAATTGAAAAAATTAATGGAAACAAATGATAAGGAAAACACAATGGTTCAAAATCTGTGGGACACAAAAAAGGCAGTCCTGAGAGGAAAATATATAGCGGTACAAGCCTTTCTCATGAAACAAGAAAAGTCTCAAATACACAACCTAACCCTACACCTAAAGGAGCTGGAGAAAGAACAAGACAGAAAGCCTAAACCCAGCAGGAGAAGAGAAATCATAAAGATCAGAGCACAAATCAATGAGATAGAAACAAACAAACAAAAAAAACCCAATAGAACAAATCAACGAAACTAGGAGCTGGTTCTTTGAAAGAATTAATAAGATTGATAAACCCCTGGCCAGACTTATCAAAAAGAAAAGAGAAAGACCCAAATAAATAAAATCATGAATGAAAGAGGAGAGGTCACAACTAACACCAAAGAAATAGAAACGATTATAAGAGCATACTATGAGCAACGCTATGCCAACAAATTTGACAATCTGGAGGAAATGGATGCATTCCTAGAGACATATAAACTACCACAACTGAACCAGGAAGAAATAGAAAACCTGAACAGACCCATAACCAGTAAGGAGATTGAACAGACCCATAACCAGTCATCAAAAATCTCTAAACAAACAAAAGCCCAGGGCCAGACGGCTTCCCAGGGGAATTCTACCAAACATTTAAAGAAGAACTAATTCCTATTCTCCTGAAACTGTTCCAAAAAATAGAAATGGAAGGAAAACTTCCAAACTCATTTTATGAGGCCAGCATCACCTTGATCCCAAAACCAGACAAAGATCCCATCAAAAAAGAGAACTACAGACCAATATCCTTGATGAACACAGATGCAAAAATTCTCACCAAAATACTAGCCAATAGGATTCAACAGTACATTAAAAGGATTATTCACCACAACCAAGTGGGATTTATTCCAGGGCTGCAAGGTTGGTTCAACATCCACAAATCAATCAATGTGATACAACACATTAATGAAAGAAAGAACAAGAACCATATGATACTCTCCATAGATGCTGAAAAAGCAGTTGACAAAGTACAGCATCCCTTCCTGATCAAAACTCTTCAAAGTGTAGGGATAGAGGGCACATACCTAAATATTATCAAAGCCTCTATGAAAAACCTGCCACAAATATCATTCCCAATGGAGAAAAACTGAAAGCTTTTCCGCTAAGGTCAGGAACACGGCAGGGATGTCCGTTATCACCACTGCTATTCAACATAGTACTAGAAGTCCTACCCTCAGCAATCAGACAACAAAAGGAAATTAAAAGCATCCAAATCGGCAAAGAAGAAGTCAAACTATCACTCTTAGCAGATGATATGATACTATATGTGGAAAACCCAAAAGACTCCACTCCAAAACTGCTTGAACTTGTACAGGAATTCAGTAAAGTGTCAGGATATAAAATCAATGCACAGAAATCAGTTGCATTTCTCTACATCAACAATAAGACAGAAGAAAGATAAATTAAGGAGTCAATCCCATTTAGAATTGCATGCAAAACTATAAGATACCTAGGAATAAACCTAACCAAAGAGGCTAAGAACCTATACACAGAAAACTATAAAGTACTCATGAAAGAAATTGAGGAAATTGACACAAAGAAATGGAAAAATGTTCCATGCTCCTGGATTGAAGAATAAATATTGTGAAAATGTCTATGCTACCTAAAGCAGTCTACACATTTAATGCAATTCCTATGAAAGTACCATCAATTTCTTTCAAAGAAATGGAACAAATACTCCTAAAACTTATATGGAACCAGAAAAGACCACTAATAGCCAAGGAATATTGAAAAAGGAAGCCAAAGTTGGTGACATCACAATTCCGGACTTCAAGCTCTATTACAAAGCTGTCATCATCAAGACAGCATGATACTGACACAAAAACACACACATAGATCAATGGAACAGAATAGAAAGCCCAGAAATAGACCCTCAACTCTATGGTCAACTAATCTTCGACATAGCAGGAAAGAATGTCCAATGGAAAAAAGACAGCCTCTTCAATAAATGGTGTTGGGGAAATTGGACAGCCACATGCAGAAAAATGAAATTGGATCATCTCCTTATACCACACACGAAAATAGACTCAAAATGGATGAAGGACCTCAATGTGAGAAAGGAATCCATCAAAATCCTTGAGGAGAACACAGGCAGCAACCTCTTCAACCTCAGCTGCAGCAACATCTTCCTAGGAACATCTCCAAAGGCAAGGGAAGCAAGGGCAAAAATGAACTATTGGGATTTTATCAAGATCAAAAGCTTTTGCACAGCAAAGGAAACAGTGAACAAAACCAAAAGACAACTGACAGAATGGGAGAAGATATTTGCAAACGACATATCAGATAAAGGGCTAGTGTCCAAAATCTATAAAGAACTTAGCAAACTCAACACCCAAAGAACAAATAATCCAATCAAGAAATGGGCAGAAGACATGAACAGACATTTCTGCAAAGAAGACATCCAGATGGCCAACAGACACATGACAAAGTGCTCCATATCACTCGGCATCAGGGAAATACAAATCAAAACCACCATGAGATATCACCTCACACCAGTCAGAATGGCTAAAATTAACAAGTCAGGAAATGACAGATGCTGGCGAGGATGCGGAGAAAGGGGAACCCTCCTACACTGTTGGTGGGAATGCAAGCTGGTGCAACCACTCTGGAAAATAGCATGGAGGTTCCTCAAAATGTTGAAAATAGAACTACCCTATGACCCAGCAATTGCACTACTGGGTATTTACCCTAAAGATACCAACATAGTGATCCAAAGGGGCACGTGCACCCGAATGTTTATATCAGCAATGTCTACAATAGCCAAACTATGGAAAGAACCTAGATGTCCATCAACAGATAAATGGATAAAGAAGACGTGGTAGATATACACAATGGAATACTATGCAGCCATCAAAAGAAATGAAATCTTGCCATTTGCGACGACGTGGATGGAACTAGAGGGTATCATGCTTAGCGAAATAAGTCAATCGGAGAAAGACAACTATCATATGATCTCCCTGATATGAGGGAGAGGAGATGCAACATGGGGGGTTAAAGGGGTAGGAGAAGAGTAAATGAAACAATATGGGATTGGGAGGGAGACAAACCATAAGTGACTCTTAATCTCACAAAACAAACTAAGGTTTGATGGGGGGAGGGAGATTGGGAGGGAGGGGTGGGGTTATGGACATTGGGAAGGGTATGTGCTATGGTGAGTGCTGTGAAGTGTGTAAACCTGGCGATTCACAGACCTGTACCCCTGGGGATAAAAATACATTATATGTTTAAAATAAATAAATAAATAAATAAATTTAAAAAAAAGTAAGTGGTTGGAAGGTCAAAATATACTACTGAATTATATGATTTTAACAATAACAGCAAAAAGAGAAAAAATAATATCAAAAATAGAGGAGATTGAAATGAAACAAAATGAATAAAAAGATATGGGCTAAAATACACATCATAATAATGAGCTGGAAATATGTTTAAACAGAATAGAATTTAAGCCTGAAACATTGAAGAGAACAGATAAGTATTTTTTTGATGATTCAAAAATACATAAATGATAAAAGGATTTAAAAATTCTTATACAGCAAACAACAGAAGAATTTATAAAATAATTACTGGTAAATGCCAGCAAAATTAAAAATTAAAATCAGAATTATATTTTCCAATAATCTTTTGGCTTTGAGATATAAAAGATGCAGAACAAAAATTGCCATTGTGAGAATCAATTTATTAGGATACATAGAATTATAGGTATCTCATGCACTTTAGTAGATCAGTAGAAAATGTGTAAAATAGCTCATGTATAGAAGCTCATAAGTTCATAAAATAACTCTACAAATTCTATAGAGTTGAACATTTTAGGTTCCATTTTTTAGTCATCATTCAAAACTGTAGCATTAATAATTTGATGAGAAAAAGTTCTAACTACTTTTGGATTTAGAAACATAATTCTAGAATATACCTGGAAGTGCAAGAAGATCCAATGGGAAATTTAAAATAACATATAGAGAGCAATAAATATGGAAGCACTTTATATCAAGGGGCGCCTGAGTGACTCAGTTGGTTAAGTATCTGACTCTTGGTTTCAGCTCAGGTCCTGATCTCAGGGTCATCAGTTCTGCCTAGGGCCTGAATAGGGCTCTATGTTTAGTGCCGAGTTCACTTGAGATTATCTCCTTTGGCCCCTCCCACCACTCATGCACTTCCTGTCTCTATCCCTCTCTCTCTAAAATAAATGAAGTCTTTTAGAAAAACACTCTATAGAGCCACATCGGTAGCTTAGTCAGTTAAGTCTCTGCCTTTGGCTGAGGTCAGCCAGATCCTGGGATTGAGCCCTGAGCAGGCATCCTACTGCAAGAAGCCTGCTTCTCCCTCTCCCCCTCTACCTCCACTCCTGCTTTGTCTCTCACTTTCTCTTTCTCACAAATAAATAAAATCTAAAACAAACAACAAACAAACAAAAAAAACCCCCACCTTTATATCAAAAGCTATTGGATGGATCTTATGCACTAAGAAAGATGTAGTCTTAAATATTACCATTATTATTAAAAAAAAAAAATGAATGCCCAAATTGAAAAGTCACCCTCATTCACTTGGCTTCCAATATGCTCTATTGGCCAGAAGAGGGAGGTATGATTTTTTAAAGAAATGAATGCCTGAATTTAAAAGTTTTAACTTAAAAAATTAGATAATGAACAACATAATTGAACATCAACCAAAATAAAATAGAACGATTTATTTAATGATGAAATAAAAATTAATAAAAATAATAGTAGTCAATACACATAAATTCAGAAGTCATATTTTTAAAAGTCTAATAAAATTTATTAAATTTATTAAAAGGGTAGCGGTGTCTGGGTGGCTCAGTTGGTTATGAGTCTGCCTTAGGCTCAGGTCATGATCCCAGGATTGTGGGACTGAGTCCCATGCCTAGTTGGGCTCCCTGCTGAGCTGGGAGCCTGCTTCTCTCTCTCCCCTGCTGCTCTCCCTACTTGTGCTCTCTCACTCTCTCTCTCTCAAATAAATAAATATAATCTTTTAAAAAAATATTCAAAGGGTAGAAAAGTAAAGTTTTGTATGAATGGGAATTAAAATGAAAATTAAGAAAATATCAGCAAAACAGATATATTTCAGGGTCAGTTCCAGACCAGAAAAATAAAGTGAATATTAGGAAAGTCAAATGATTTTTTTCATTTCCCAGTACATATAAAAGTTATGTTTACACTATACTGTAGTCTATTATCTACACAAAAGCATTATGTTTATAAATGTGTAAACCGTGGGGCGCCTGGGTGGCTCAGTGGGTTAAGCCGCTGCCTTTGGCTCAGGTCATGATCCTGGGGTCCTGGGATCGAGTCCCACATCGGGCTCTCTGCTCAACGGGAAGCCTGCTTCCCATCCTCTCTCTCTGCCTGCCTCTCTGCCTACTTGTGATTTCTCTCTGTCAAATAAATAAATAAAAATCTTTTTTAAAAAATGTGTATACCATAATTCTTAAAACACTTTACTGCCAAAAATTGTAATGATTATTGAGCTTTTGAGATATCATGATCTTTTTGTTGGTGGAGGGTCTTGCCTCAAAGTAAAGGGCTGCTGACTGCTTATGGTGGTGGTTGCTGAAGACTGGGGTGGCTGTGGCAAATTCTTAAAATAAGATAATGATGAGGTTTTCCACACTGATTGACTCTTCATTTCATGAACACTTTCTCTGTAGCATGCAATTTTATTTGATAATACATAAAATGTGGAGTGAATCATCTCAAAACCTGCTGGTTTTTTATCAATTAAATTTGTCATATCCTAAATCATTGGTTGTCATTTCAACAATCTTCATGGCATCTTCATGAGAAGTAGATTCTGTCTCATGAAACCACTTTCTTTACTCATTCATAAGAAACAACTCCTCACATGTTCAAATATTATCACAAAATTATAATAATTTAGTCACAGCTTTAGGTTCTCTTTCTAATTTAACTTCTCCAAAGTCATCTTAACATCTCTTGCCATGGATCACAAATATTAGTGGTGTTTAAAATGGTGAATCTTGTCAATCAGGAAATTAAGAATTAAAAAAAATATCATGGAAACAAATGAAAATGAAATGAAAATGAAAACATACCTGTTCAAAACCTTTGGGATTCAGCAAAGACAGTCCTAAGAGGGAAGCACATAGCAATACGAACCTTTCTCAAAGAATTAGAAAAGTCTCAAGTACACAAGCTAAACTTATACCAAAGGAGCTGGAAAAAGAACAGTAAATAAAGCCTAAACCAAGGAGAAGAAGAGGGAAAAAAAAGATTAGAGTAGAAATCAATGAAATAGAAACCAGAGGAACAGTAGAACAGATCTGTGCAACTAAAAGATGGTTCTATGAAAGAATTAATAAGATCAATAAACCCCTAGCCAGACTTATCAAAAAGAAAAGAGAAAGAATGCACATTAATATAATCATGAATGAAAGAGGAGAGATCACAACCAACACCAAGGAAATACAAACAATTTTAAGAACATGTTATGAGCAACTATATGCCAACAAATTAGGCAATCTGGAAGAAATGAGTGCATTCTTGGAAATTTATAAACTACCAAAACTGAAAAAGGAAGAAATAGAAAACCTGGACAGACCCATAATCAGCAAAGAAATTGAAGCAGTAATCAAGGATCTCCTAACAAATAAAAGAGTCCAGGACAAGTTATCTTTTGAGGAGAATTCTACCAAACATTTAAAGAAGAACTAATAACTATTCTGAAGTTGTTTCAAAAAATAGAAATGGAAAGAAAACTTCCAAACTCTATGAGTCCAGCATTACCTTGATCCCCACACCAGACAAAGATCCCATCAAAAAGGAAAATTAACGACCAATATCCCTGATGAACATGGATGTAAAAATTCTCACCAAATACTAGCCAATAGGATCCAACAGTACATTAAAAGGATTATTCACCATTACCAAGTGGGATTTATTCCTGGGCTCCAAGTGTGGTTCAATATTCACAAAGAAATCAACAGTTTACCGCACATTAATAAAAGAAAGGACAAGGACTATATGATCCTCTCAATTGATATAGAAAAAACACTTGACAAAAGCAGCATACTTTCTTGATTAAAACTCTCCACAGTGTAGGGATAGAGGGAATTTACCTCAATATCATAAAAGCCATGTACAAAAAGCCCACAGTGAATATCATTCTAAATGGGGAAAAACTGAGAACTTTTCTCCTAAGGTCAGGAACATGACAGGGATACCCATACTCACCACTGTTGTTTAACATAGTACTAGAAGTCCTAGCTTCAGCAATCAGATGACAAAAAGAAATAAAAGGCATTCACTCACTCTTACAGATGACATGAAACTTCACGTGGAAAATCCAAAAGACTCTATGCTCAAAGTTGCTAGAACTCATACAGGAATTCAGTATTGTGGAAGGATATAAAATCAATCTACAGAAATTAGATGCATTTTCTACACACTAACAATGAGACAGAAAAGATAAATTAAGGAATCAATTCAATTTATAATTGTACCCCAAACCATAAGATACCTAGGGATAAACCTAATCAAAAACATAAGAGGTCTGTACTCTAAAAACTACAGAACACTTAGAGAAATTGAGGAAGACATACACAAACGGAAAAAAATAGAAAAATGTTCCATGCTCATGGATTGGATGAATAAATATTGTTAAAATGTCTATGCTACCCAGAACAATCTACACATTCAATGCATTACCTATCAAAATACCATCAACATTTTTCACAGAGCAGAAATAAATAATAAGAAAATTTTATGGAACCAGGAAAGACCCTGAATAGCTAGAGGAATGTTGAAGAGGAAAACTAAAGCTGCTGGCATCACAACATCAGACTTCAAGCTCTATTACCAAGCTGTAACATCAAGACAGTATGGTACTGGCACAAAAACAAAAAACAAAACAAAACAAAACATAGATCAATGGAACAGAAATGGACCCTCAACTCTATGGTCAACTAATCTTTGAAAAAGCAGGAAAGAATATCAAATGGAAAAAGGACAGTTTCTTCAATAAAATGTGCGGGGATAATTGGACAGCCATATGCAGAAGAATGAAACTGGACAATTTTCTTACACCATACACAAAGATAAATTCAAAATGGATGAAAGACCTAAATATGAGACAGGAATCCATCAAAATCCTAGAGGAGAATACAGGCAGCAACCTCTGACCTTGGCCACAGCAACTTCTTGCTAGACACATCTCCAAAGGCAGGGGGGGTGTACTATTGGCACTTCATCAAGATAAAAAATTTCTGCACAGCAAAGGAAACAGTCAACAAAGCTAAAAGGCAACCTTTGGAATGGGAGAAGATATTCACAAATGATATATCAGAAAAAGGGCCAGTATCCAAGATACCAACTCAATACCCAAAAACAAGTAACCCAGTCAAGAAATGGGCAGAAGATATGAACAGACATTTTTTCAAAAAAGACCTATAAATGGCCAACAGAAACATGAAAAGATACTCTACATCATTTGACATCAAGGCAATACAAATCAAAACTAGAATTAGATACTACCTCACACCAGTCAGGATGACTATAATTAACAGGACAGGAAACAACAGATGTTGGCAAGGATGCTGAAAAAGGGGAACCCTCTTACACTGTTGGGTTACAACTGGTACAGCCACTCTGGAAAAAAACAGTAGGGAGGTTCCCCAAGAAATTAAAAATATAGCTACCCTATGACCCAACAATTATGACCCAGTAATTGCATTACTAGGTATTTACCTTAAAGATACAAATGTAGTGATCCAAATGGGTACACACACCCCAATATTCATTGCAACAATGTCCACAATAACCAAACTGTGGAAAGAGCAGAGATGTCCATCAACAGATGAATGGATAAAGAAGAGTGGTATATACACACATACACAGTGGAATAGTACTCAGCCCTCAGAAAGGGTGAATACTTACCATTACCTCAATGTGGATAGAACTGGAGGGTATTACGCTGAGTGAAATAAATCAATCAGAGAAAGACAATTATCATATGGTTTCACTCATATGTGGATTATAAGAAACAGTGCAGAGGATCAAAACAGAAGAAAGGAAAAAATGAATGGGAAGTCATCAGAGAGGGAGAAAAACCATGAGAAACTCTTAACTTTAGGAAACAAACAAGGTTGCTAGATAGGAGGTGGTTAGGGGATGGGGTAAATGGGTGATGGGGCATTAAGAAGGGCATATGATGTGATGAACACTGGGTGTTATATGCAACTGATAAGTTTTTGAACACTACAACTGAAAGTAATGACATACTATGTATCGGCTAATTGAATTTAAATTTAAAAAATAAAATAAATAAATAAAATGGTAAATGCTTTCCAGAATGTTTTCAATTGACTTTGCCAAGATCCATCAGATAAATCATTATCTATGGCATCTATAGCCTCATAAAATATATTTCTTAAATAATTTCACTTGAAATTTGGAATGAACCATGGGTTTCAGAATGCATGTTGTGTTAGCAGCAGGCTTGAAAACAACATTAACCCCATTGTCCATGTCCATCAGAGTTCTTGGGTGAGCAGGTGCACAGTGTCAATGAATAGGGATATTTTGAAAGCAATCTTTTTTTCCCTGAACAGTATATCTCAACAATGGGCTTAAAAAATTCAGTAAAGCATGATGTACTGTCATCCAGGTTTTATTGTTCCATTTATCGTGTAGTCAGAGTAGATTTAGCATAATTCTTAAGAGCCCTGGGATTTTCTGAATAACAAATGTGCATTGGCTGCAAATTAGTCACTAGGTATGTTTGCTCCTAACAAAAGAGGTGACCTCTCCTTTGAAACTTTGGGGACAAGCACTAACTTCTTTCTAGGTGTGAAAGTCCTAGATGGCATTTTTTTCCAATAAAAGAATGTGTTGTTTACATGTAAAATCTACTGTTTTGTGTAGCTCCCTTCATTGATTATCTTAGCTAGATCTTCTGGATAAGTTCCTGCAATTTCTACATCAGCAGTTACTACTTCCTTTTGTACTTACTTGCTATGGAGTTGGGTCCTTCCCCTAAATCTCATGGATCAAGCTCTGCTAGGTTCAAACTCCTTATCTACAGCTTTCTCACCTCTCTCAGCCTTTTTAGAATTGAAGAGAGTTAGGGCCTTGCTCTAGTTTAGAATTTGATTTAAGGGAATGCAGTGGCTGGTTTGATCTTCTACCCAGACCAGTCAAACTTCTCCATTTCAGCAAAAAGACTCTTGCTCTCTTATAATTCGTGTCACTGGTAGAATTTTTAATTTCCTTCAAGTATCTTTTCTCTGCATTTAAAATTTGGTGAACTGTTTGGTACAAGAGGCCTACCTTTTAGACAATCTCAATTTTTGACATGCCTTTCTCACTAAATTTAACCTAGCTTTTAATGTAAAATGAGATCTGTGATTTTCCCTTCACTTGAACACATAGAGATCATTGGAGGGTTATTAAGTGGCCTAATTTCACTATCTTTGTGTCTTAGGAAATAGGTCTGAGGTGAGGGAGAGATGGGGCAATGGGCATCAATGGAGCACTCAGAATTTGCACAACATTTAAGGTATCTTATATGGTCATGATTTCTGGTGCCCCCAAACAAGTTCAGTATTAGTAATGTCAAAGATCATTAATCACAGATCACCAAAACAAATATAGTTACAATGAAAATTTTGAAATATTCAGAGGATTATCAAAATGTAACACAAAACACAAAGAGAGTATATGCTATTGGAGAAAAATGCTGCTGATTGACTTGTATAATGCAGGATTGCCACTACCTTCAATTTGTGGAGGAAAAATGGATTATCTGCAAAGCACAAAAAGGTGATATGCAATAAAATGAAGCATTTGTGTATGTAAAATAAATTGAAGGCATTAAATATGATCTTATATTAAGCTTTATAGGACATATTTGCAAAAACCAAGGAAAAGGATGATTTCTAACAAATACAAATTACTAAAATTAATCCAAGAGATAGACAATTTAAAAATGAATTACAATAGAATAGAATATGTACTTAAAAGCTACAGTATTAAAAAAAAGAAGTAGACTAAGTTTTATCTAACCATCAGATAACTTGGTTCCAATTTTATTTAAATTATTCCAAGCTGTAAAGAGAGGCAAAGAATTTCCAGTTAATTTTATAAAGCAAGCTTGATTTACATTTTGAATCTCAAAAGAAAATGAGAGTGAAAATAGAGAATTTATTTGTGAATATGAAAACAAATATCCTAAATAAAAAAGTAACAAATAGAAGCAAGTTATGCAAACAAATATAATGTATAGTTACTAAACAGACTTGATTCCATTAATCAAGGTATAGTTCAGCATAAGAAATTTATCATATATTTTTCTTCACATATTCAAAAGTGAATATGTTTATTGGTATATTCCAATAAAGCATTTGATATTATGAAAATTTATACTCAATGTATGGTATGGACACAATAGAAACAGAAGAAAAAGAGAAATAAAACTATATGCCAACATAATTGAGCAAACATTATCCTGTAGCAGAAAATTCTAAACTTATTTAAAGTAAGGAAATCAATAGAAGTCCAACTCTCACCATATTGGGCAAAATTTTCTTGAGATTTTAGCAAATATGGGAACATGAAATACTTTAATAATATAAATTTTAGAAAAAAATCAAGTATGTTTCCTTTTGATCATATAATTTACACCCAGAGCCCCATCTTTCCTTCCAAACTATTAAAATAAATAACTTGACAAAGCAAGTTGATTTTTAAAGCAATGATTAAAAATTTACTTGATTGTCTTTCTTTTTGAAATATAACTGACATACAATATCATGTTAGTTTCAGGTATACAATAATTTGATAGTTTTATATAACATGAAATGATATCCACAAAAAGACTAGTTATCATCTGTCATCATACAAAGTTATTACAATATTATTGACTATATTCCCTGCACTGTATGTTGCATCCCATGACTTATTTATTTTATAATGGAAGTATGTACCTCCTCATCCCCTTCACTTATTTTTTTCTGTCCCTAATCCCTCCCATTCTCTAGTAGCCAGTAACTTGTTTCCTCTATCTATGAATCTATTTCTATTTTATATGTTCATAGCACATATAGGCAAAATCATACAGCATTTGTCTTTGTCTACTTATTTCACTGGGTATAATACACTCTTTGCCCATTTTGTTGATCCAAATGGCAAGGTTTCATTCTTTGTGTGGCAGAATAATATTTCATATATATTGTGTGTGTATATATATGTATAGATAGATAGATATAATCTTCTTTATCCATTTATCTATTGGTGGACACTTAGATTATTTCCCTATCTTGGCTATTGTAAATAATGCTGTGATGAACATTGGGGTGCATATACCTTTTTGAATTGGTTATTTATTTTCTTTAGATAAATACCCAGAAGTGGAATTGTTAGACTGTATAGCTATTTCTTTTTTCACTTTTTTTGAGAAACCTCCATAGTGTTTTCCATAGTGACTTCATCAATTTACATTCCCAACAGTACACAAGTGTCTCCTTTTCTCCACATCCTTTCCAAAACTTATTTTTTACTTAATTTATTTTTTGTAATAGCCAACTGGGAGGTATGAGGTGATATTTTACTGTGGCTTTGATTTGCATTTCCCTAATTAGTCATGTTAAGAATCTTTTCATGGTCTTTTTGGAAACTGTATGCTTTCTTTCAGAAAAATGTCTGTTCTACTTCTCTGTCCATATTTTAAATTGGGTTATTTGGTTTTTGATATAAAGTTGTATAAGTTCTTTATATATTCTAGATATTAGTATCTGATTGGATATATCACTTGCAAATATATTCTACTCAACAGACTGTCTTTCATTTTGTTGATGGTTTCCTTTGCTGTCCAAAATTTTTTGTTTGATATAATCCAATATCTTTTTCACCTTTTGTTGCGAGTCTCATCCAAAAAAAAAAAAAAATATTGCCAAGGTTAATGTCAAAAAACTTACTATTTGGGGCGCCTGGGGGACTCAGTCACTTGTTTCTGCCTTCAGCTCAGGTCATGATCTCAGGGTCCTGGGATCTAGCCCCACATCGGGCTCCCTGCTAAGCGGAGAGTCTGCTTCTCCCTCTCTCTCTCTCTGACTCTCCTCTCCACTTGTTCATTCTCTATTTCTCTCTCAAAAAAATTTTAAAAAATTAAAAAAAGAAAACTTACTATTTATGTTTCCTTCTAGGAGTTTTATAGTTTCCAGTCTTATTTGCAAATTTCTAATCCATTTTGAATTAATTTTGCATGTGATGTGAAATAGTGGTTCAATTTCCTTCTTTTACATAGAGTTGTCCAGTTTTTCCAACACAACTTATTTTTTTTAAGATTTAATTACCTGAGAGACGGAGAGTGAGTACATGTGGAGGGAGTGGCAGAGGGAGAGAATCTCAAGCAGACTCTCCACTGAGCACAGAGCCAGATGTGGGGCTCAATCTCACAACCCATGAGATCATGACTTGAGGTGAAACCCTGAATGGAATGTTTAACAGACTGAGACACCCAGGCAGCCCATCCCAACACCCCTTACTAAAAAGACTAAATTTTCCCCACTGTATATTCTTGCACATTTGTCCTACATTAATGGACCATATATGTTTGCTTTAATTTCTGGGCTGTCTATTCTATTCATCTATGTGGCTTTTTTCATGCTAGTACCATACTGTTTTGGTTGCTATGGCTCTGTTTAGTCTGAAATCAAGGAGCATGATATCCTCAGCTTGAAAAACAAGCTCATTTTGGCTATTTGGTCTTTTTTTTTTAATTACATACAAATTTTAGGAATATTGTAGTTCTGTGGAAAATTCCATTGGTATTTTATGGAGATGGCATTGAATCTGTATATTGCTTTTGGTAATATCATTTTAACATTAGTTATTCTAATCCATAAGCATGGAATATCTTTCCATTTGTTTCTGTCAATTTCTTTCATCAATGTCATAATTTTCAGAGTATAGGTCTTTCAACCTACTCGTTTAAATTTATTCCTAGATATTTTACCATATTGATGCAATTGTAAATTGAACTGTTTTCTCAATTTGTTTTTCTGATAGCTTATATTAATGTATAGAAACCCAACCAATTTCTATACATTGATTTTGTATCCTGTGACCTTTTTAAATTCAGGTATTAGTTCTAATGGTTTTTTGATTGAGTGTTTAAGATTTTCTATATATTTTATCATGTCAACTGAAAATAATGACTATTTTCCTTTTTTTTTTTTCTTTTTTGATCTGGATGAGTTTTATTTTTCTTGCCTAATTTCTGTGGCTAAGGTTTCTAACACCATGTTGAAGAAAAGTGGTGAAAGTGAGCATCCTTTACTTTTTCCTTATCTTAGAAAAAATTTTCAGCTTTTCACTAGTAAATATGATGTTAGCTGTTGTCGTGTAATATGTGACTTTTATTATGTTGAGGTAGGTTCCCTCTATATCTACTTTGTTAAGAGTTCTCATCTAAATGTTGAATTTTATCAAATACCTTTCCTGCATCCATTGAGCTAATTATATGATTTAAATCTTTCATTTTGGTAATGTGGTGTATCGTTTTGAATTGTGGATGGTAAAACATCCATGCATTACTGGAATAAATCTCACTTGATCATGGCATGTTATCCTTTTAATGTATTTTTTAATGCAATTTGCTAATTTTTGTTGACGGTTTTGCATTTATGTTCATCATGGTAATTGGCCTTAGTTTTCTTTATTGTGCTATCTTTGTCTAATTTAGGTCTCAGGTAATGCTGGCCTCACAAATTAGTTTGAAAATAATCTGTCTCCAATTTTTTGGAATAATTTCAGAAAGATATGTAGTAACTCTTTTAAATGGCTGGTAGAATTCACCTGTGAAGCCATCTGGTCGTGAGTTTCTCTTCCTGGAGGATTTTTTAAATCAATAATAGGATTTGTTACTTGTAAACATTTATTGAGATTTTTCAAATTGTGTGTGTGTGTGTGTGTGTGTGTGTGTGTGTGTGTGAAAATGTATCCATTACTTCAAGCTTTTTCTATTTGTTGGAGTATAATTATGTGTAGTAGTCTTTTATGATAATTTGCATTGCTATGATATCATTTGTACCTTCTCTTTCATTTCTGATTTTATTTGAGTTCTCTGTTTCTCTTGGTAAATCTGGCTAGAGGTTTATCATGTTTTCAGTCTCTATTTTACCTATTTCCACTAATTCAACACTTTGTTTTTCCTCATCCTTCCTCATTTCTCCTCCTCTTCTTCTTTTTCAAGATTCTTTAGGTGTAAAGTTAGATTATTTATTTGAAATTTTTCTTGTTTGTATGTTTGTTTTTTGGAGGTGGGCTTGTTACACTATGAACTTCTATTTTAGAATACCTTTGTTGGCACCTTTTTCTTCTCAAAGATTTTGGAGCATTGTGCTTTCATTTTCATTTGTCTCAAGGTATTCATTGATTCCACTTCATTTTTCATTGACTCATTTGTTGCTTAGTTTTCATGTTTATTTTTTCCCAGTTTTCTTTTCATAATTAATTTCTAGTTTCATACAATTGTACTCAGAAAATATGCTTCATATGATTTGTTTTCTTTAATATGACACATGTTTTGTGGTCTAACACATATTCTATCCTGGAGAATATTCCAAGTGCACTTGAAAGGAATATGTATTCTGTTAGTTTTGGGTGGAATTATTTGTATGTATCTAGAAAGGCCATTTGGTCTAATGTGTTGTTTAAGGACAATATTTCCTTATTGATTTTCTCTCTGAATGTTCTATCCATTGATGTAAATGGAGTATTAAATTCTTTTACTATTATTATATTGCTATCCATTTTTCCCTATATGTCTGTTAATATTTGCTTTAAATGTTTAGGTGCTCCTATGTGGGAACACAAATGCGTGTAAATGTTGTATCTTTTCTTCTTCTTTTTTTTTTTTTTTTGATTGACCCTTTTATCATTATGCAGTATTTTTTTTTTTTTTTTTGTCACAGTCTTTGTTTTAAAGTCTATTTTTTGTTTTTTGTTTTGGTCAGCCTTGTTACCATATCTTTCTTTTGGCTTGCAATCCTCTACTTTCAGTCTGTGTGTGTTTAGATTTAAAGTGAATCTCTTATAGGTGGAATATAGTTGTGCCTTTCTTTTCTTTTCTCTTCTTTTTTTTTTCTCTTTTTTTCTCTTCTCTTCTCTCTCTGTCTCTCTCTTTTTAATCTATTATGCCACCTATGTCTTTTTATTGGAGCATATAGTACATTTACATTTAAAGTAATTATTGATAGGCATGTATTTAATGTACATAGAGACAAATGAAAATGAAAACATAATTGTTCAGAATCTTTGGGATGCAGCAAAAGTGGTTCTAAGAGGCAAGTTTAAAATAATATAAGCCTACTTCAAGAAGCAAGAGAAATCTCAGCCCAACATTACACCTAAAGGAGCTGGAAGAAGAATAATTAGCACAATCCAAAACCAGCAGAAGGAAGGGAATGAAAAAGATTAGAACAGAAGCAAATGAAATATAAACTAAAACAAAACAAAGCAAAACAATAAAACAGAACAAAAACAAACAAACAAAAAGCAATAAAACAAATCAATGAAACCAGGAGTTGCTTCTTTGAAAAAAAACAACAAATTCAATTGACTAAAAAAAAGGGGGGGGGGAGATAACTCAAATAAACAAAATCAGAAATCAAAGAGGACAAATAATAACCACATCACAGAAATGCAAAGAATGTTAAGAGAATATTGTGAAAAATTATAAGCCAACAAATTGGACAACCTAAAAGAAATGGATAAATTCCTAGAAATATATAACCTCCAAAATTTCAATCAGGAAGGAATAAGAAAATTTGAACAGATTGATTATGAACAATGATAATGAGTCAGTAATCAAAACACTCCCAACAAACAGAAGTCCTAAACAGACAGTTTTGCAGATTAATTCCATCAAACATTTAAAGAAAAATTAATGCCTATTCTTCTCAAAATATTCCAAAATATAGAAGGGAAACATTCAAATTAATTATATGAGGCCAACATTACCCTGTTACCAAAACCAGATAAAAACACCACCAGAGAGACAGCATGCTACAGGTCAATGTCTCTGATGAACATAGATAAAAAATCCTCAACAAAATATTAGCAAACTGAACCCAACAACACATTTAAAATAAAATTCACAACATTCAAATGCAATTTATTCCTGGGATGCAAGTGTAGTTCAATATTTGCAAATCAACCAATGTATATGTCACATCACAGGATAAAAACCATGTGATTATTTCAATAGATGTAAAAAAAAAAATAACATTTGACCAAGTACAATAACCATTCATGATAAAACCCTCAACAAAATAGGTTTAGAGGGAGCATACCTCAACAGAATAAAGGCATTATATGAAAAACCCACAGGTAACATCATTCTCAATAAAACTGAGAGCTTTTCCCCTGAGGCCAGGAACAAGACAGGATATCCACTCTCACCAGTTTTACTCAACATAGTACTAGAAGTCCTAGCCACAGCAACCAGACAACAAGAACAAAAGGCATCTAAAGTGGTAAGGAAGAAATAAAACTTAAAAAAAAAAAAAGAGAAGAAAAGAAATAAAACTATTACTCTTTGCAAATGACATGATATTTTATATATAGTAAACCCTAAAGACTTCACCTAAAAACTAGTAAAACTGATAAATGAATTCAGTAGTGGTGCAAGATACAAAACCAATAGCTAGAAATCTATTGTATTTCTGTACATGATGTAGCAGATCATGGTGAAATAACAGATAGAGAAATTAAGAAAACAATCCCATTTATAATTGTACCAAAAATAATGACATTCCTACAAATATCTTTAACCAAAGGGGTAAAAGACCTTTCCTCTGAAAACTATAAAACACTGATGAAAAAAATTAAAAATGATACAAATGGAAAGATATTTCATACTCATGAATTGAAAAGTACAAATATTATTAAAATAACCCTACTATCCAAGGCAATCTATACATTTAATTCAATCCTGATCAAATACCAACATCATTTTTCAGAGAACTAGAATAAGCAATCTTAAAATTAATATGAAACCACAAAGGACCTTAAACAGTCAAAGCACTCTTAGAAATGAAAAACAGGGCTGGAGCTATCATTATTCCAGACTTCAAGTTATACTGCAAAACTGTAGTCATAAGAATAGTATGGTACTGATACAGAAATAGACATATAAATCAATGGAAAAAGTAGAAAGTACAGAAATAAACCCATTTTTATATGGTCAATTAATCTTCAACAAAGAAGGCAAAAATATGCAGTAGGAAAAATGTCTATTCAACAAATGGTGTTGGGAAAACTGGACAGCTTCAAGAAAAATAATGAAAACTACATCATATACAAAAATAATTCAAAATGGATTAAAGATCTAATCCTGAAATCATAAAAATCCTAGAAAAGAACAGAGGTAGTCACATTTCCCTAATATTTGTCATAACATTTTTCTAGATATGTCTCCTGAAGCGAGGGAAACAAAAGCAAAAGGAAATGATTGGGACTGCATTAAAATAAAAAGCTGCTGCTCAGCAAAGGAAGCTATCAACAAAAGTAAAAGACAGCTTACTGGGGTGCCTGGTTGGCTAGGTCAGTTGAGCATTCAACTCTTTTTTGGTTTAGGTCATGATCTCAGATAGTGGGATTGAGCCCTCACTGGGCACCAGGCTCCGCCAAAGAGTCTGCTTTTCCCTTTTCCTCCCCCTCTGCCTGCCCCTCCCCCCAAACCTCAACCCTGTGCACAGGTGCTTTCTCTCTCTCTCTTAAATAAATGAATAAAATATTTTTAAAAATAAATTAAAATAAAATAAAGGACAACCTACTGAATGTGTGAAGATAGTTACAAATGACATATCCAATAAAGAGTTCGTTCCTAAAATATGTAGAGAACTTTTACAACTTAGTGCCCCCAAAACAAATAATCCTATTAAAATGGGTAAAAAAAATGGGTAAAAGATATAAATAGACATTTCTCCAAAGAAGGCATCCAGATGGCCAACAGACACATGAAAACATGCTCAACATCACTCATCATTAGAGACATGTAAATTAATACCACAATGAGATATCACCCCATACCTGTCAGAATGGCTAAAATCAATAAACAAGAAACAAGTGTTGGTGAGGATGTAGAGAAGAAGGAAACCTCATGTACTGTTGGTAAGAATACAAACTGGTGCTGTCACCAGCAAACAGTATGGAGCTTCCTTGAAAAATTAAAAATAAAACCACCATATAGGGGCACCTGGGTAGCTCAGTGGGTTAAGCCGCTGCCTTTGGCTCAGGTCATGATCTCAGGGTCCTGGGATCGAGTCCCACATCGGGCTCTCTGCTCAGCAGGAAGCCTGCTTCCCTCTCTCTCTCTCTCTGCCTGCCTCTCCGTCTACTTGTGATCTCTCTCTGTCAAATAAATAAATAAAAAAATCTTTAAAAAAAAAAAAACACCATATAATCCTATAATCGCACTACTGGGTATTTACCCAAAGAATAGGAAAACACTTATATAAAGTATGTACACCCATATGTTTATTGTCACATTATTTACAACAGCCAAACTATGGAAGCAGCCCAAATGTCCATGGAGAGATGAATGGAGAAAGAAAGAAGTGATACATAGGTATATATATCACAAAAAGAAGAAGTGCATTTTTTACTTCAGTTACTGTATTTCCTAGATCTAATAATTCTTTTTTTATTGTGTATATTTTCCATTTTTTGAAGTTCTTCATGCTCATCCAGTCTTCTGAGTTTAATGAGCATCTTTGTGACCATTATTTTGAACTCTTTGCTTGGCAGATTGCTTATCTTCATTTTGTTTGTTTATTCTGAGAGTCTCTTTTGTTCTTTTGTTTGAACATATTTCCCTATCTCTTCATTTTGCCTAATCATCTGTCTCTTTGTAACAGGTCAGTTACATCTGCCCATCATAAAAGACTGGTTTTATGTAGAAAGTCTCCTGTAGGGTCCAGTAACCCCTTATCACCCAGCCACCCAGGGGTATCCCTTTTGTAGGCTGTCTACACCCTCCTGTTCTGGATGGATCACAAGTGGCACAAACTTTCTAGTGTGAGGTCTGTTCCTCAGCATGGCTGTCTTCAAGTCCAGGCCACAACTCCTATATGGAGTTGGTGTGTGGAGTTGACCTCAGTATGGCTAACCATGAGGCCTGGCTGTAATCTAATCAGTGTAAGGGGCTGGCAGCTGGTCTAGGAGCTCTTGGTGGGGGCACTGATGTTGGCCAAACTTCCTACTGGGTGTGATGGAGCATAAGGGTATGTGGAATGGGCTGTATGTGGAATGGGATCTAGCCCATTCCACATAGCCAGGTAGATCAGGAATGGGAAATTCACAAGGGAACACCAGAGCTCGATGAGTGTTTTTACTACAGTAAATGGAGAGTGCAAGAAATAGTGTCTGCTAGTGCCAGTGCAACTATGTAGAAAATAAGTGAAAATAAAATGGTGCCTGCCAGCACTTCCATCCCTGCAGAATGTTCTGACAGAATCCTGTCCCTCCTTCCAATACCTTAAAATAAGTCAACAGATCTCTTTCACTGCCCTTGTGCTGGAACTTGGAGTGAGTTTATGCATGTACCTTTTAAGATAAATGACTCAGTTCATCCTGCCTTGTGACTCTTTTGGCATAAACTTCACAGGTTTTCAAAGCCAGATGTTATGGATGCTTATCATTCCAGTGTAGGTCCCCAGGACAAGGATGGTCAATATGGGACTCACACCACATCTTCCTCAGGATGGGTCCTGACTAGACCACATTAATCCTCCTATTTCAATATGGCTTTTCTTTATATCCTTCATTGTGTAATATCTGTTCTGCTGGTCTTCACTTTGTTTACAGAGTTAGTTGTTCTGTATGCTGTTATAGATTTGGGTGTATCCATGGGCAATGAGCTCAGGATCTTCCTACCCCACCATCTTAATCTCTTTCTTTGTCATTTTTTTGTTCATTTTTTTTTCCTGATAGCTCCTTTCCATCTCTTTCATATTTCTATAATCTCTACTTCCAAGATTTCTACCTAATCTTTGAGTGCCTACTATCATTTAGATCATATAAAACTATGTTCATTGCAGATATTAATCTTTTTTCTTAGACAATTTCTCTTAGGATGTAGCTTCACATGTTTTTGCCTTGTGTGCTTCCCCTTTTCCAGTGCAAAGGTCATGTCTTGTGTCTTCTCTGTCTATTACACAGTGTTTAATGGAGTCAACTATTTGTTAACAAGAGTATGAAATGAACTGGGCATCTCTCAAATTCTATTATGATATATGAAACACCCTTTAGAATCATATGTATTTTGTTTAGTGAGAATTATTTCTGTTTTTTTTCTGTTTAAAATCTGTGAAGCACAGTATCTCAGGTTCTATATATTTGATAACTTGTTTTCTCAGCCTCTTTTCTTCCCTCTCCTTGACTTACATTTGATCCTCTCCCTTAGTAGTAGAGGCTAGACCATTCCAATATGGATTTTCATTTGACTCCATTTTCCAGGCTTTCGACAGAGCCTAATCAGATCATTCTAAGAATG
The DNA here is from genome assembly GCF_902655055.1 of Lutra lutra. Lineage (NCBI taxonomy): Eukaryota > Metazoa > Chordata > Mammalia > Carnivora > Mustelidae > Lutra > Lutra lutra. Next base: position 166,077,440 of record NC_062279.1, on the reverse strand, counting down.
ACTAATCTCACTATTTGTCAATTGCATATCCCTTTCAGAAATATAATATTTAGTTAGTGTGGAAATTTAATTTTTCATCATTATTTGCTACATCCTGAAGATTTTGAACCATTTATGTTTTCATTTTCATTTGTCTCTATGTATTTTTAATTTCTCCTTTGATTTCTTGTTTGACCCATGTATTGTTTAGTAACATGTTATTTAATCTGTCTGTATTTATGTTCTTTATAAATGTTTTCTTCTGGTTGGCTTCTAGTTTCATAATGCTATGGTCAAAAAAGATGCATGGGATAACTTTATTCTTTTTTTAATTTGTTGTGATTTGTTTGTGGCCTATATGTAATCTATACCTAGAAAATGGTTCATGTGCACTTGAAAGAATGTGTATTCTGCTTTTTTTGTATGGAATATTCTGAATATATCTGTTAAATCCAGCTAGTCCAATGCATCATTCAAAGCCACTATTTCCTTTTCTTTTTGGATGATCTATCCATTGATGTAAATGGGGTGTTAAAGTCCCTTATTATTACTGTATTACTAGTGATTACTCCCTTTACTTTTATTATTAACTGCCTTAACTATTTGGTTGGTCCCACGTTGGGTGCATAAATATTTACAATTATATCTTGTTGTTGAATTGTCCCCTTAATTATTATATAGTGCCCTTTGTCTCTTGTTACTTACAGTCTATATTTTAAAGTTTATTTTGTTCAAGGTAAGAATTGTTATTCTGGCTTTCTTTTTAAATCCAGTAGCATGCTAAATGCTTCTTCATCCTTTCACTTTCAATCTGCATATGTCTTTAGGTCTAAAATAAGTCTCTTATAAGCAGCATATAGATGGGCCTTTTTAAATCCATTCTGTCACCCTGTTTCTTCTGATTGGAGTATACTAAATTCAAAGTAACTTCTGATAGGTATGTACTTATTGCCATTTTGTTTCTTGTTTAATGATTGTTTTTATAGTTCTTTTCTGTTCCTTTTTGCCATTTTGTTTCTTATTTTATGGTTGTTATTGTAGTTCTTTTCTATTCCTTCCTTCTCTTGCTCTCTTTTCTCTCACTTTGCTGGCTTTCTTTAGTGATATATGTGGATTATTTTCTTTTTATTTCTTACATATCTACTAATTTATTTTATTTGTGGTTAATAAATAAAATTTGTGGTTTGTACATAATACCTTACACATATAGGAGTCTATATTAAATTGATATTTTTTTAAGTTTGATCCCATTCTCTGTTCCTCTCTCACCCATATTTTAGGTATATAGTATTATACTTTACATCATTTTATGTTGTTAATCCCTTAGCTGATTTTTTATAGATATATTTAATAGTGCTTCTTTTTGTTTTCTATTGTTATTACTCCTACTGATGTTCTTTTCTTTCCACTCAAGGAGTACCCTTTCACATTTCTTATAGGGCTAGTTTAGTGATCATGCATTCCTTTAATTTGTGTTTGGGAAACTCTTTATCTCTCCTTCTATTTTGAATAATGGCCTTGCCGGATGAAATATTTTGGCTGCATTTTTTGGGTTTTTTTTTTTGTTTTGTTTTCTTTTTCTTTCTTCTTCCCCCCAGCACTTTGAATACATTATGCCAATCTCTTCTGGCTTGCAAAATTTCTGCTAAAAAATCAGGTGATAGTCTTACAGGGTTTTCTGTATATGTAATATTTTATATTCTCTTGTTCCTTTTAAAGTTCTCTCTTACACTATTGTTTGCCATTTTAGTTACTATGTATATTGATATGGACCTTGAGTTGATTTTATTGGGGGTCACTATGCCTCCTGGATCTGGATTTCTATTTCCTTCCCCAGATTTTGGAAGCTTTCAGCTATAATTTCTTCAAATAAATTTTCTGCTCCCTTTTTCTCTACTGTTCTTGTGGGATTCCTATAGTGCAAACTTTACTATGCTTGATAGTGTCACTGAGTTCTCTAAGTCTATTTTCATTTTGGATATATATATATATATTTTTTTTTTTTTTTTCCTCTTACCTGCTCAGCTTGATTACTTTCTGTTAACTTTACTGTCCAGGCCACCATTTTGTTCTTCTGCTTCCTCCAGTCTGCTATTTATTCCATCTAGTATATTTTATATTTCAGTTACTGAATTCTTCATCTCTGATTGGTTCCTTTTTTTCCTCTTTGTTAAGGGTTTCACTGACGTCTTCCACCCTTTTTTCAAGTTAAGTGAATATCTTCATGATTATTACTTTAAAATCTCTATCAGGCATATTACTTATCTCCATTTCACTTAGGTCTGTTTTGTGTTTGTCCTTTTCTTTGATTTGGGACATATTTTCCCATCTCCTCATTTTGTCTAACTCTCTGTGTCTGTTTATGTATATTAGGAATGTCAACTATGCCTCCTGCTCTTGAAAGTAGTAGCCTTATAAAGAAGAGGTCCTGTAGTGCCCTGCAATGCAGTGTCTCCTGTTCACCAGAACTTGGCATTTCAAGGGTGTTTTCTGAGTGTGTTGCATACACCTTGATGTAGCTATTCCACTTTTGCCTTTAGTCATGTCCAGTGGTTCTCTTTGTCTGTTGTAGACAGTGTTTGGTCCCTGTATTAATAATGTGACAGTCTGGGGGCCACCTTGGGCTTAAAATGAGTCAGACCGGGTGTTTGTGAGATACAGCACCACCAAACTGCAGGGCACTTTCCCTGAGTGTCCTCTGAGATGCTTTCTTTAGTGGGTGGGGCCTGCAGTAGGACTAGTGGTCTGCCCTCATCTTATAGCTGGGGCCACATTCTTATTGGTATGTGTGGTTACCTTTCCCTATCTCTGGGGCCGTAATCTCTTTGAAATGGTGCTGGCTCCTTTGGGGGCTACTTGTTCACTGTCAGGCTTGTGGTACTACTCTGTATGTACTCTGGCCAAGAATGTATTGGAGGCAGGGGATCAAAAACATGGGCAGAGGCAGGACATGCAGTATTTGTCAGGAGGTTGTCCTCTGGGATGGGAGATTTGCAGTACCAGGGCAGATACAGGCCTCTGGAGGGGATAGGTGACAAGTTAGGTGTTGTCAGTGCTACACAGATTCCACAGGTGGCTTTGTTTATGCTAGGGGGCAGGGGAGGGAAATGGTGGATGCCAATTCCTTTGTTCTTGTGGGAGTCCCCCAGTGACTTCTGTCCCTCTAGGACATGCTCTGAGAAGAGTAAAGAACTCTCCTTCCTATATGCTCCAATCATTTTTCAAACTGGTGTTTATATACTATGTCTCTGTAGGCTGTTTATTGTGTTGTCAATTTAAGGAAAGGGACTCAGTTTCCTCTTATTCTCCTAACTTTTCTAGAGCCAAGCCCACTGATTTCTAAAATTCCAGGTTTTTAACTCCTGCTGGTTGTAAAAACTCATTAAATTTGGACTGTCTTGTTCTCGAAACCAAATGTTGTAAGGATTTGTCTTCCTTGTGCAGTCATCCCAGTGTGATAGTCTGTTTCTCTCCTTTCTCCATGCCTGTGGCTTCCTCCCTCTAGTGGATAGCCCCATTGGTTCTTTTAGCATCCCACTGCATCTCTGCCCCTCCCAACCCTTTTGATGTAGCTTCTTTTTCAACATTTAGTTTTGGAAATCTCCAGATCTCCAATCTTCTGCTGATCTTCAGGTCATTTTGTAGGATATTGCAATTGTTGTGAGTGTTAGCTTGTATTACAAGGTGAGCTTAAGGTCTTCTTACTTTTCCATCTTCCCAGCAATCCTTCAAGACAGAATCTTAAGAGTGGGAAATGGAAAAAAAAATTCACATACGAGAGAACCACCATAGCATTATCAGTTGATTTTCAGCAGAAACATTACAGACCAGAAGACAATAGAATGACATATTCAAAGTCTTGAAGGTAAATAAATAAATATACAATAAACAAATAATTGCAAGCAAAAATATTTTATCTAGAAAGAATATCACTGAGAACTGAAGGACAGGTAAGCAGTTTCTCAGACAAGCAAAAGCTAAAGGAGTTTCAGGACACTTGGGTGTCTCAGTCAGGTAAGTGTCCAACTCTTGGTTTTAGTTCAGGTCATCATCTCAGGGTCATGTGACTGAGCCCTATGTTGAGGAGTCTGCTTGGGATTCTCTGCCTCTCCTTCTGCTCCTCTCTCCACTGGTGCTCAATGTCTTTTCTCTCAAATAAATAAATAAAATATATATATTTTTTAAAGTTAGGGTCACTTGGGTGTCTCATTTGGCTGAGGATCTGACTCTTGGTTTTGGCTCAGATCATGATTTCACAGTCATAGGATCAAGCCCCACATGGGGCTTCATGGTCAACAGGGAGTCTGTTTGAGATTATCTCTCTCTCCCTCTTCCTCCACCCCTCTTAACTTGTACTCACATGCTCTCTCAAATAAATAAATAAAATCTTTGATTTTTTTTAAAAAAGATAAAGGAGTTTAACAAAATTAAGTGGCCTTACAAGAAATGTCAAAGGGACTTAAATTAAAAAGGAAATTCCAAACCTAGATATGACAACCAATATAGCAAATCCACAATTAGCTCATACTCAACAGTGAAAAGCTGAAAGCCCTTCTTCTAAGAGAGGAATAAGAAAAAGATGCCCAATTGCCACATTTATTCAATATCATATTGGAAGTTCTAGTCACAGCAATTGATTTAAAAAAGGAATTAAAAATATCCAGATTTGAAAAGAAGTAGTAAAACTGTCCCTCTGTGCAGTTGAATTGATACTATATAGAGAAAACTCTAAAAATTTCACCAAAAAAATGTTATAACTAATAAATGAATTTAGTAAGTTTGCAAAATAAAAATACTGTACATACTATCTGTTGAATTTTTACATATGAATAATGAACTATCAGAATGAAAATGATCTTATTTATAATTGCATTAAAAAGAATAAAATACCTGGGAATAAATTTAACCAAGGTGGTTAGAGACTGAAAAGTGTAATACACTGTTGAAAGACAGTGAAGATATAAATAGAAAGACATACCATCTTAAGAACTAAAAGAATTCATATTGTGAAAATGTCCATACTACCCCCAAAAGTCTACAGATTTAATGCAATCTCTATCAAAACAGCAATGACATTTTTCACAGAACAAGAGCAAAGTATCCAAAAATCATGAAGAGCCAAAGCTCTTAAGAGAGAACAAAGCTGAAGGCATCACACTCCTTGACTTCAAAATATACTACAAAACTATATAATCAAAACAGTACAGTAGTAGCATAAAAACGGACACATCAATCAATCTAACAAGACAAAGAGTACAGAAATTAACCCATACTTATGCAGTCAAGTAATCTTTGATCACTGAGGCAAGAATGCACAATTGGTAAAAGATATTTTCACCAATAAATGATGCCAGGAAAACTGGAAAATTACATGCAAAAATATGAAATTAGAACATATTCTCACACCATATACAAGGTAAATACAAAATGGATTAAATACTTAAATGTTTAAGACTAGAAACCATAGAACTCTTGAAACTAAAAATAGCAATATTGTTTACATCTGTCTTTTCAGGCAAGTACAACAATAGCAAACACAAAGAAATGGAACTATATTGAACTAGAAAGCTTTTGCCCAGTAAAGACAAACATAAACAAAACAAAAAGGTACCTACTAAGTGAAAGAATATACTCATAAATGATATAAATGATAAGGGTTTAACATCCAAAATATGTAATGTACTCATAAAATACAATATAAAATAAATTCAATTTTAAAATGGGTAGAGGAGCTGAATAGATATTTCTCCAAATTAGACATATAGATGGTCAAAAGATGCAGGAAAAGATATGTCACTACTCATGGAAATACAAATTAAAACCACAATAAGATAATCACCTCATACTGGTCAAAATGGCTATTATCAAAAGAGAAAAGAAATACATTACGGCAAGGATATGAAAAAAGTTGAATCTTGGTGCACTGTTAGTTGGAATATAAAAAGTTGAGGCCACTAAGCAAAACAGTGGAAGTTCCTCAAAATATTGAAAATAGAACTACCCAACAATTCTACTTCTCAGTATTTCTACACAGAAAACCACAACTAATCTGAAAAAACATGTGTACCATAAATGCATAAAAAGATAAGGTGTGTATACACACACACACACACACACAGTAAAATATCACTCAGCCATAAACAATAATGATATCTTGCCATTTTAGAAAGCATGGATGGACCTTAATCTAAGTGAAATAAATCAGAAAAAGGCAATTGCACATTGTTTCACTCATATGTGGACTCTAAAAAAAAAAAAAAAAAAAAACAAATGAATCAGCAAAACAGAAATAGACACATAGATACAGGGAACAATTTGATTGCTAGAGGAGAGAAGAGTGAGAGAACAGGTCATCTAGGGGAAGGAAATTAAAAGGTACCAACTTCCAGTTATAAAATAAATAGGCCTTGAGGATGCAAAGTACAGCATAAGGAATACAGTTAATATTATAACACATTTGTATGGTTACAGAGTGTAGCCAGACTACGGTTTTCACAGTGTAATGTATATAAATGTTGAATAATTATGTATATACCTGAAACTACTAATATTGTATGTCAGCTACATTTCAATAAAAACATGAAACACAAGTAAAAACAGAAATAAACACAGTATTTGAAGCGTAAGGTATAAAAACAAATGCAACTCAAAAATTTCACAAGGCTGTGGTTATTTCATAATAGCTAATAAAAAAAATTGAACTGTAGGGGTGCCTGGGTTGCTCACTAGGTTAAGCATCTGCCTTCAGCTGAGGTCAAGATCCCAGGAGTCCTGGGATTGAGTCCTGCAGCAGGCTCCAGGCTCAGCAGGGATCCTGCTTCTCCCTCTCCCTCTATTGCTCCCCTTGTTTGTGCTCTCTCTCTCTCTCTCAAATTAATAAGTAAAATCTTTAAGAATTTGAACTGTAAAAGAGCACTTATAACTAGGTAATTGTTGAGAAGACAAGAACTTTGGAATATGGTTGATTATCAAGAGGAGCAACAAAAGCAAATTATGATTTCTGAAGAAGATAGGAACTAAATGGGACATGATGATTTGGGTATATTGGAATGCAAAAGTGTGCCTGAATTTTTAAATTTTTTAAAATTACAGTTGGGTAATATCTACATCATTCTTCTTCTTCTTTTTTTTTTAAAAGATTTTATTTATTTATTTGGCAGAGAGAGACCACAAGTAGGCAGAGAGGTAGGTAGAGAGAGGAGGAAGCAGGCTCCCTGCCGAGCAGCAGGCCGATGCGGGGCTGGACCCCGGGACCCTGAGATCATGACCTGAGCCAAAGGCAGAGGCTTAACCCACTGAGCCACCCAAGTGTCCCTACATCATTCTTAAAAGCACTCAGGAATTGTATACAAGGTTAAACTCACCTCAATTATAAGGGCAACAGACAAAAATTCTTAGTTATGCTAGAACCTCAGGAGTAGCACATATTTGAGGTCTTTAGCAAAATACAGCAAATATTCAGTCAAAAAATTACAGAAAACAGGGATGGAAAAAGATGATGGAGACATTTGCATCTCTTTTAAAAATAAACAAACCTACTAAAGTACTTCAAAATGTTTATAAAATATAAATGTGTGTAAGTTTTATCATTGTAAGAATAAATGAGAAGGAATCGGTGTTGTTGGGAACTCTCAATACGGTAGCTTCCTCATGGTTCACAGAAGAGTGTCAACAAACTATTAGGAGTCTCAAATTATTAAAGTAATATCTCTAACATCAGAATTATAACCTATTTGTTAAGTGCAGTATCACTCTCTAAACCTATATAGCTTGTAAAAATATTATCTGAGTTTCAGTAATTTTTCCCTTTCATTTCTATTTTAAATTCTTAGCACTTTAAATGAAGAAATTACTTAATTTCTTTATTTTTTTAAAGATTTTATTTATTTGTCAGAGAGAGAGAGAGAGCAAGCAGGAAAAGGGGCAGAGGGAGAACCAGGCTCCCAGCTGAGCAAGTAGTCAGATGAAGGACTCAATCCCAGTACTCTGGGACCATGACCTGAACTGAATGCAGACACTTAACCAACTGAGCCACCCAGGTATCATTATTTAATTTCCTGAGAGAAGTTACATTTAATATATGATACTAAAATAACATTGATAGATTTTCAGACAAAATTGGGGTTAAGCTGTGTTTTAAGACAGTTAAATAATGTTTCAGTCAAAAATAGCAGGAAATATGACTTCTGATGTTATAAACACATATTTATTTCTCTTTCATAATAAAAAGTTGGCAGTCAGGAAGCTGTTGTACCAATGGCTTAATTATGTCATTGCCAGAGTCTATGCACATATTTTCTCCCTATTCTTGTGATAACAGCATGCTTGTGTATGCCAAGCAAAAAGAGGGAAGATAGGGGGGAGGAGTCAAGATGGCGGAGAAGTAGCAACTGAAACTACTTCGGGTAGCGGGAGATCAGCTAAATAGCTTAACTAAAGATTGCAAACACCTACAAATCCAACGGGAGATTGAAGAGAAGAAGAACAGCAATTCCAGAAACAGAAAATCAACCACTTTCTGCAAGTTTATCTAATATATATATATTTTTTCCTCTTTTTATATTTTTTCTTTATTGGCTTTCTTTTTTTTAATAGTTTCTTTTTTTTTTTTTATTTCTTTCTTTCCGAACCCCTTTTTATCCCCTTTCTCCCCCCTCACAATTCGGGATCTCTTCTGATTTGGCTAAAGCATATTTTCCTGGGGTTGTTGCCACCCTTTTAGTATTTTACTTGCTCCTTCATAAACTCTTATCTGGACAAAATGACAAGGCGGAAAAATTCACAACAAAAAAAAGAACAAGAGGCAGTACCAAAGGCTAGGGACCTAATCAATACAGACATTGGTAATATGTCAGATCTAGAGTTCAGAATGACGATTCTCAAGGTTCTAGCCAGGCTTGAAAAAGGTATGGAAGATATTAAAGCAACCCTCTTGGGAGATATAAAAGCCCTTTCTGGAGAAATAAAAGAACTAAATTCTAACCAAGTTGAAATCAAAAAAGCTATTAATGAGGTGCAATCAAAAATGGAGGCTCTCACTGCTAGGATAAATGAGGCAGAAGAAAGAATTAGCGATATAGAAGACCAAATGACAGAGAATAAAGAAGCTGAGCAAAAGAGGGACAAACAGCTACTGGACCACGAGGGGAGAATTCGAGAGATAAGTGACACCATAAGACGAAACAACATTAGAAAAATTGGGATTCCAGAAGAAGAGGAAACAGAGAGGGGAGCAGAAGGTATATTGGAGAGAATTATTGGAGAGAATTTCCCCAATATGGCAAAGGGAACAAGCATCAAAATCCAGGAGGTTCAGAGAACCCCCCTCAAAATCAATAAGAATAGGTCCACACCCCGTCACCTAATAGTAAAATTCACAAGTCTTAGTGACAAAGAAAAGATCCTGAAAGCAGCCTGGGAAAAGAAGTCTGTAACGTACAATGGTAAAAATATTAGATTGGCAGCAGACTTATCCATAGAGACCTGGCAGGCCAGAAAGAGCTGGCATGATATATTCAGAGTACTAAATGAGAAAAACATGCAGCCAAGAATACTATATCCAGCTAGGCTATCATTGAAAATAGAAGGAGAGATTAAAAGCTTCCAAGACAAACAAAAACTGAAAGAATTTGCAAATACCAAACCAGCTCTACAGGAAATATTGAAAGTGGTCCTCTAAGCAAAGAGAGACCCTAAAAGTAGTAGATCAGAAAGAAACAGAGACAATATACAATAACAGTCACCTTACAGGCAATACAATGGCACTAAATTCATATCTCTCAATACTTACCCTGAATGTTAATGGGCTAAATGCCCCAATCAAAAGACACAGGGTATCAGAATGGATCAAAAAACAAAACCCATCTATATGTTGCCTACAAGAAACTCATCTTAAACCCGAAGACACCTCCAGGTTTAAAGTGAGGGGGTGGAAAAGAATTTACCATGCTAATGGACATCAGAAGAAAGCAGGAGTGGCAATCCTTATATCAGATCAATTAGATTTTAAGCCAAAGATTATAATAAGAGATGAGGAAGGACACTATATCATACTCAAAAGAACTGTCCAACAAGAAGATCTAACAATTTTAAATATCTATGCCCCTAACGTGGGAGCAGCCAACTATATAAACCAATTAATAACAAAATCAAAGAAACACATCGACAAGAATACAATAATAGTAGGGGATTTTAACACTCCCCTCACTGAAATGGACAGATCATCCAAGCAAAAGATCAACAAGGAAATCAAGGCCTTAAATGACACACTGGACCAGATGGACATCACAGATATATTCAGAACATTTCATCCCAAAGCAACAGAATACACATTCTTCTCTAGTGCACATGTAACATTCTCCAGAATAGATCACATTCTTGGTCCTAAATCAAGTCTCAACCGGTATCAAAAGATTGGGATCATTCCCTGCATATTTTCAGACCACAATGCTCTAAAGCTAGAACTCAATCACAAGAGGAAATTTGGAAAGAACCCAAATACATGGAGACTAAACAGCATCCTTCTAAAGAATGAATGGGTCAACCAGGAAATTAAAGAAGAATTGAAAAAAATTATGGAAACAAATGATAATGAAAACACAATGGTTCAGAATCTGTGGGACACAACAAAGGCAGTCCTGAGAGGAAAATATATAGCGGTACAAGCCTTTCTCAAGAAACAAGAAAGGTCTCAGGTACACAACCTAACCCTACACCTAAAGGAGCTGGAGAAAGAACAAGAAAGAAACCCTAAACCCAGCAGGAGAAGAGAAATCATAAAGATTAGAGCAGAAATCAATGAAATAGAAACCAAAAAAACAATAGAACAAATCAACGAAACTAGGAGCTGGTTCTTTGAAAGAATTAATAAGATTGATAAACCCCTGGCCAGACTTATCAAAAAGAAAAGAGAAAGGACCCAAATAAATAAAATCATGAATGAAAGAGGAGAGATCACAATGAACACCAAAGAAATACAGACAATTATAAGAACATACTATGAGCAACTCTACGCCAACAAATTTGACAATCTGGAAGAAATGGATGCATTCCTAGAGACATATAAACTACCACAACTGAACCAGGAAGAAATAGAAAGCCTGAACAGACCCATAACCAGTAAGGAGATTGAAACAGTCATCAAAAATCTCCAAACAAACAAAAGCCCAGGGCCAGATGACTTCCCGGGGGAATTCTACCAAACATTTAAAGAAGAACTAATTCCTATTCTCCTGAAACTGTTCCAAAAAATAGAAATGGAAGGAAAACTTCCAAACTCATTTTATGAGGCCAGCATCACCTTAATCCCAAAACCAGACAAGGATCCCAACAAAAAAGAGAACTACAGACCAATATCCTTGATGAACACAGATGCAAAAATTCTCGCCAAAATACTAGCCAATAGGATTCAACAGTACATTAAAAGGATTATTCACCACAACCAAGTGGGATTTATTCCAGGGCTGCAAGGTTGGTTCAACATCCACTAATCAATCAATGTGATACAACACATTAATAAAAGAAAGAACAAGAACCATATGATACTCTCCATAGATGCTGAAAAAGCATTTGACAAAGTACAGCATCTCTTCCTGATCAAAACTCTTCAAAGTGTAGGGATAGAGGGCACATACCTCAATATTATCAAAGCCATCTATGAAAAACCCACCGCAAATATCATTCTCAATGGAGAAAAACTGAAAGCTTTTCCACTAAGGTCAGGAACACGGCAGGGATGTCCGTTATCACCACTGCTATTCAACATAGTACTAGAAGTCCTAGCCTCAGCAATCAGACAACAAAAGGAAATTAAAGGCATCCAAATCGGCAAAGAAGAAGTCAAACTATCACTCTTTGCAGATGATATGATACTATATGTGGAAAACCCAAAAGACTCCACTCCAAAACTGCTAGAACTTGTACAGGAATTCAGTAAGGTGTCAGGATATAAAATCAATGCACAGAAATCAGTTGCATTTCTCTAAACCAACAACAAGACAGAAGAAAGAGAAATTAAGGAGTCCATCCCATTTACAATTGTACCCAAAACTATAAGATACCTAGGAATAAACCTAACCAAAGAGACTAAGAATCTATACTCAGAAAACTATAAAGTACTCATGAAAGAAATTGAGGAAGACACAAAGAAATGGAAAAATGTTCCATGCTCCTGGATTGGAAGAATAAATATTGTGAAAATGTCTATGCTACCTAAAGCAATCTACACATTTAATGCAATTCCTATCAAAGTACCATCCATTTTTTTCAAAGAAATGGAACAAATAATCCTAAAATTTATATGGAACCAGAAAAGACCTCGAATAGCCAAAGGAATATTGAAAAAGAAAGCCAAAGTTGGTGGCATCACAATTCTGGACTTCAAGCTCTATTACAAAGCTGTCATCATCAAGACAGCATGGTACTGGCACAAAAACAGACACATAGATCAATGGAACAGAATAGAGAGCCCAGAAATGGACCCTCAACTCTATGGTCAACTCATCTTCGACAAAGCAGGAAAGAATGTCCAATGGAAAAAAGATAGCCTCTTCAATAAATGGTGTTGGGAAAATTGGACAGCCACATGCAGAAAAATAAAATTGGATCATTTCCTTACACCACACACGAAAATAGACTCAAAATGGATGAAGGATCTCAATGTGAGAAAGGAATCCATCAAAATCCTTGAGGAGAACACAGGCAGCAACCTCTTTGACCTCACCGCAGCAACATCTTCCTAGGAACATCACCAAAGGCAAGGGAAGCAAGGGCAAAAATGAACTTTTGGGATTTTATCAAGATAAAAAGCTTTTGCACAGCAAAGGAAACAGTGAACAAAACCAAAAGACAACTGACAGAATGGGAGAAGATATTTGCAAATGACATATCAGATAAAGGGCTAGTGTCCAAAATCTATAAAGAACTTAGCAAACTCAACACCCAAAGAACAAAGAATCCAATCAAGAAATGGGCAGAGGACATGAACAGACATTTCTGCAAAGAAGACATCCAGATGGCCAACACACACATGAAAAAGTGCTCCATATCATTCGGCATCAGGGAAATACAAATCAAAACCACCATGAGATATCACCTCACACCAGTCAGAATGGCTAAAATTAACAAGTCAGGAAATGACAGATGCTGGCGAGGATGCGGAGAAAGGGGAACCCTCCTACACTGTTGGTGGGAATGCAAGCTGGTGCAACCACTCTGGAAAACATCATGGAGGTTCCTCAAAATGTTGAAAATAGAACTACCCTATGACCTAGCAATTGCACTGCTGGGTATTTACCCTAAAGATACAAATGTAGTGATCCGAAGGGGCACATGCACCCGAATGTTTATATCAGCAATGTCTACAATAGCCAAACTATGGAAAGAACCTATATGTCCATCTACAGACGAATGGATAAAGAAGATGTGGTATATATACACAATGGAATACTATGCAGCCATCAAAAGAAATGAAATCTTGCCATTTGCGACGACGTGGATGGAACTAGAGGGTATCATGCTTAGCGAAATAAGTCAATCGGAGAAAGACAACTATCATATGATCTCCCTGATATGAGGGAGAGGAGATGCAACATGGTGGGTTGAGGGGGTAGGAGAAGAGTAAATGAAACAAGATGGGATTGGGAGGGAGACAAACCATAAGTGACTCTTAATCTCACAAAACAAACTGAGGGTTGATGGGGGGAGGGGGTTGGGAGAGGGGGTGGGGTTATGGATATTGGGGAGGATATGTGCTATGGTGAGTGTTGTGAAGTGTGTAAACCTGGCGATTCGCAGACCTGTACCCCTGGGGATAAAAATATATGTTTATAAAACTGTAAAAAAAAAAAAAAAAAAGAAAAGAAAAAAGAAAGGATGAATACCCAAGTTTTGTAGCAACATGGACGGGACTGGAAGAGATTATGCTGAGTGAAATAAGTCAAGCAGAGAGAGTCAATTATCATATGGTTTCACTTATTTGTGGAGCATAACAAATAGCATGGAGGACAAGGGGAGATGGAGAGGAGAAGGGAGTTGAGGGAAATTGGAAGGGGAGGTGAACCATGAGAGACTATGGACTCTGAAAAACGATCTTAGAATTTTGAAGGGGTGGGGGTTGGGAGGTTGGGGGCACCAGGTGGTGGGTATTGTAGAGGGCATGGATTGCATGGAGCACTGGGTGTGGTGCAAAAATAATGAATACTGTTATGCTGAAAAAAATAAAAAAAAATTAAAAAAAAAAAAAAGAGGGAAGATAACAAGGGGTGGTATCATCAGATGTGTGGTTAAATTTCACAGGCCACCCCTGGCTTAAGAGAGATTACACAAGTAATTAATATAGATTTCCCAGTATAATTTACAGTAGGTAAAACAAAGAATATTGAATGATTTGAACTATGGGTCTACCATAAGTTTCTTTTTTATTTATTCATAGATGAATTTCAGAAAAAAAGTGCAATAGGTTTTTACTCTAGGTAATATATAGGGGATTTTTTTAATTTAAAACTTTATATTTTTAAAGGATAAAAATGCATTACCAAAGGTATATCTCTATCTACCCATAGTTAAAATCATTAAAAACATTAATTAAATATCATTTTACATAGATTAAAGTCACATAGATTAACCTAAATAATGAGAAAAGACACATAAACTACTCATTGTATAATGGCAAGGACAGATATGCTGAACATGTTGTCATAGAATAATTTTTAAAAATATTTATTTAAGAGAAGTATTTTTTTTTAGAACTTCAGAATGCATGTTCAAAAACATTGCCCCTGAGGATTTATAGAAATTTCAGTAGTAGCATTCTTAATATCAAAGAAGAAATGACACAATATCTCTTTTGAAGTTCCAATAATATCATCTATTACACTTTTGTAAACTTTTTTCAGCATGTCCAACTGCAACACCTTTTGGCTAGTCATAAATTGTTTTGGTTCAATGACATTTATAAAATTTTCACAACAAATAGTAGTTTTTGATAGTCAATTTTCAATTATTCTCTTGCAATCACTACTATCCATGTAGTGTGTCTCAAACCATCACTGACTGGCCATTTGCAAAGCTCTGTAGCTTGCAGGTCAAACACTGTCACATTCTATATAGTAAGTCTTCCTTTAGTTATTATAATGGCATTGTTTTAGAGAGGAAAATATTTTTTCTCTAAAGTATGTCTACTCTTCCTTTCATTTTTGACTTTTGAATAAATGATATCTACTATGATTAAATCTGTAGAGAAAATCAATTTAATTTTGCAGCTATATATTTAAAAAATAAAATAAAATGAAATAGGCACATAGTCTTTTAATATTAGATAAATGCATTTGCTTAAATTATAAAAATATACATTTAGTTGTTCTGATGACTGGGAACATAGACACACCCAGAGATCAATGAGTGAGTAGAAGACTGAGACAAGGAACATAATAAAAGTGGTCAAAGCAATTGAAAGTATGGGTTAAATGGGTGTGGATTTTAAAGAGGGCACTTGTGGATGTGCCTGGGAGGCTCAGTCATTAGGCATCTACCTTTGGCTTGGGTCATGATCCCAGGTTCCTGGGATCCAGCCCCACATCTGGCTCCCTGCTCAGCGGGAAGCCTGCTTCTCCCTCTCCCACTCCCCCTGCTTGTGTTCTCTCTCTCACTGTGTCTCTCTCTGTCAAACAAATAAATGAAAATCTTAAAAAAAAAAAAGAGGTCACTTGGATGAGCTTTGTGTGTTACAAGTAAGTTATGAATTACTAAATTCTACTTCCAAAACTAATATTACATTATATGCTAACTAGAATGTAAATTAAAACTTGAAACATAAAATAAATAAAACACACACAAAAATACACCTGAATACAGAAAACTATATACTGTGAACAGCAGAGCTGAAAGATGAAAAAAAAAACCTGAAATCATGCCATGTCATATGATGTCACTGAACCACTGTACCAGCCTCACAACAGCCTACTTCTGGACTTCGTATTTTCTGAAATCAATAAATATTTGCTCTTTAAACTACAATAGCTAATACAATTTGGTACAGATGATTTTTGACTAATTGGAGGGCCACATATTCAGTGCTAAAAGTCTCAAATTATGTTTTATAATAAATAGAAAGATAAGGAAGTATTTTAAACTGAAGATCAATATCATCCATTCATATCCTAGGTCACTCCTACTGCACCAAATGCCCATAGTAATGATTTACACTGTAGAAATCACAGACATAATATTTCACCCTATATTTTAGAAACATCCAGTTTTTTACAATAAATGCAAGCAAAATTAGAATATTGCTAGCTATCTTAGCTATTAACCAATTTCTAAGAACTTCAACAGATTTAGTAAATATACCTTTAGAATATATGCATTTAAGATTTATGTTGCTCCTGAGTAAGTTATGCTTTACTGAAATAATTCTATCTGCCATTCAGTACTGTGCATCACTGTATGGTCAGTAAGATATGGGCTCTGGACTCACAGAGCTGAACATATGACTCCTACTCTACCAATTCTCTAGACAAATGACATAGGAATAGTTTTTTTGATATACCTAAGAATGTATTTCTCTCCTCTTAAATGGAAATTATGATACATATTTATGGGAGCATTATGAGAATTAAATGAGATCGTATTTGTAAAGTGGGTAGCTCAGTATCTCACACATGGTAATCACTCAGAGGCAGTTGTCACTAATAGTATGATTATTACCATTATCATTACAGTCCTCATCATTATCATTGCCTTCCATTATGAGAGAAAACAACTAATATAAATGGAAATGGCTTTTCATATAGATTTTCTTTACCGTGTACTTTATATATTGTCCATTCTTAATTATCTAGGGGAGAACTTGGTTGCCATGATCTATTTTAGGCTGGTTTTAATTCTGGGAAAACTTATTCATTAATTTCTGGGCTCTCTGCCACCCTGCACCACTTACTTATATTTAGGAAATGCAAAGTAATTTTAATATTAACTTGCATTTAAAGTATGGAGAAACGTATGGGATGCATTTTAAAGCCATCATTACTTACATTTTGAGTAACTCAAAAAATTTTTTCTCATATTTATAATAAAGAGAATGCTATATTGAAAGGATATGTATTTTATGGGTTTGTTTTGAACATTAATGTATTATAAGTGCTGAAGTTTTACTAGACAGTCATTTAATTCACTAGAACCACTGCTTCCTAAAATGTGGTTTAGGCCTCTACTTTTAGGCAATACCTAAAATTCATGAAAGACAATGTTTTCTCTACAATGTGTGCGTGTGTGTGTGTGTGTATTAATAAAGTGTGTGTATTTTAAAGTAGGCTCTACCCTCAGTGTGTAGCCCAGTGGGGGTGTTTGAACTAATGATCCTGACAACAAGATGTGAGCTGAAATCAAAAGTCTGATGCTTAACTGACTGAGCCACCTAGGTGCCCCTACAATATAAATTCGTATTTTAACATATGACAAATCAACTTTAAGAAATACAGTTGATCCTGTTTTGCAATGGTCTTTAACTGTTCAAGTGAACTGATAATTTTTTTTAATAAATATAGGATAGTTCTGCAAATGCATTTGTTATCCTTATGATTTTCCTAATAACATGGTCTTCTCTCCAGCTCACTTTATGGTAAGAATACAGTATATTAAATATACATACTGTATAGATTGCAAGGTTACATTAAAATTTCATAAGAAGGGGGCACCTGGGCGGTTGAGTCAGTCAAACGTTGGCCTTTGTCTCATGATAACAGGGTCCTGGGATAGAGCCCCACATTGGGCTCCCTGCTCAGGGGGCAGCCTTCTTATTCTCCCTCTGCCACTCCTGCTTGTGCTCTCTCTGTCAAATAAATAAATAACATCTTAAAAAAAAAAAGGAAAGAAAAAGACTTCATAATAGGGGCATCTGGGTATCTTGGTCACTCAAGCATCCCATTCTTGGTTTTGGCTCAGGTCATGATCTCGGAGTCAGGAGATTGAGCCCTGTTTTGAGCTCCATGCTTAGCCCAGAGTCTGCTTGAGATTCTCTCTCTCCATCTGCCCCTCCCCTTACTTGTGCTTACTCACACTCTTGTTCTCAAATAAATAAATAAAATCTTAAGAAAATAAAGAAGACTTCATAAGAAAGTGTACCTGGACCACACAGAGATGAGTACAGTGACTTCATATGATTACCAAATTTGCCACCCTGTTTTGAAGCCAGGCCTCCTGTAGAACAGTTACAACATTAAATTCAGTGATATAAAGGCATTACAAAGTTGTATCAGTATTTGTAAAGATGGTTATAATGACCATACACTGATAGAAACCATGAACTATGCTCACCTTCTAAAATGTAGATAGTTCTATAAGATGATTATGTATTTGTGGCAAATTAGATACTGACATGTTCACCCACAGTAGGAGTATTTTTGTGTTTTAAGCAACTACCTTGAAATTAAATGCAAATTATTTCCTTGTTTTATTGCAATTTGCAGATATTATTTTTGTTTGTTTGTTTGTTTGTTTGTTTGTTTGTTTTTTGGAAATGAAAGTTAGTGGTAACTCTGTGTCAACAGTCTTTTGGAACCAATTTTACAATGGCATTTGCTTACTTCATGTCTTGACCACATTTTGATAATTCTTGCAATATGTTAAACTTTTTCATCTTTTATTTGTCATAGTAATCTTTAAATATTAATATTTAAAATTACTATTGTAATTGTTATGGAGTCCCACAAAGTGTGGCCATATAGAATGACAAACTTAACTGATAAATATTATGTATATTCTGACTGTCCCACTGACAGTCATTCTTCCATCTCTCTCCCTCTCCTTGGCCTCCCTGTTCCCTGAGACACAATAATATTGAAACCAGGCCAATGAATAACCCTGCAATGCCCTCTAAGTGTTTAAGTGAAAGGAAAAGTCACACATTTCTCACTTTAAATTAAAAGCCAGAAATGATGAAGCTTAGTGAAGAAGGCACGTTGAAATCCAAGATAGGCTGAAAGCTAAACATCTTGCACCAAACAGTTCACTCAGTTGTAAATGCAAAGAAAAAGTTCTTGAAGGAAATTAAAAGTGCTACTCCAGTGAACACACAAATGATAAGAAAGCAACACAGTCTTATTGCTGATATGAAGAAAGTTTGAGTGGTCTGGATAGAAGATTAAATCAGCCACAACATCCTCTTAAGCCAAAGCTCAATCCAGAGCAATGACCTAACTCTCTTCAACTCTATGAGAGCTGACAGGTGGGGATGCTGCAGAAAAGTCTGAAGCTAGCAGAGGTTCATGAGGTTTAAAGAAAGAAGCCATCTCTACAACAAAAATGGGCCAGTTGGGTGCCTGGGTGGCTCAGTGGGTTAAGCCTCTGCCTTCAGCTCAGGTAGTGGTCTCAGGGTCCTGGGATCGAGCCCCACATTGGGCTTTCTGCTCACATGGAGCCTGCTTCCCCCTTTCTCTCTGCTTGCATTGCTGCCTACTTGTGATCTCTCTTTCCCTATTATATAAATAAAAGTAAAATATTTTTTTTTAAATGGGCCAGTTGAAGCAGCAAGTGTTGATGTAGAAGCTTCAGCAAGATTTGGCGAAGATAATTCATGGTAATACACTAAACAACAGATGTTCAGTACAGACAAACTAGTCTTATGTGAAGAAAATGACATTTAGGAATTTCATAGCCAGAGATGAAAATCAATGCTTGACTTCAACAAAAGACAGGATGACTCTTTTTAGGAATTAATGCAGCTGGTGATTTGAAGTTTAACCAAATGTTCATTTGCCATTTCTAAAATCTAGGGCCCTTAAAAATTATGTTAAGTCTTTGTTGCTTGTGCTCTGTAAGTGGAACAATAAAGCCTGCATGACAACACATCTACTTACAACATGGTTTACTGAATATTTTAAGGTCATTGTTGAGACCTACAGCTTGGGGGAAAAAAAAAAGAGATTCCTTTCATAATATGTCAGCTTATTGACAACACATCTCGTCACCCAAGAGTTCTGATGGAGATGTACGTGGGATTAATGTTGTTTTCATGACAACTAATACAAAATCCATTTTGCCCATGGATTAAGAAGTCATCTCAACTTTCAAGTCTTACTTAAGAAATACATTTCTTAAAGCTATAGCTGCCATAAATAGTGATTCCTCTGAAGGATCTGGTCAAAGTCAGTTGAAAACCTTCTGGAAATGATTCACCATTTTAGATACTATTAAGAACATTCAAGATTTAGGGGCACCTGGGTGGCTCAGTGGGTTAAGCCTCTGTCTTCGGCTCAGGTCATAATCCCAGGGTCCTGGGATCAGGCCCATATTGGGCTCTCTGCTCAGAGGGAGCATGCTTCCCCTTCTCTCTCTGCCTGCCTCTCTGCCTACTTGTGATCTCTCTCTCTCAAATAAATAAATAAAATCTTAAAAAAAGAAAAGAACATTCAAGATTTATAGGAAGAGGTCAAAATACTAAACATTAAAAGGAGTTTGGAAAAAGTTGATTCCAAACCTCATGGATGATGCTGAGGGATTCAAGACTTCAGTGAAGGAAGTAACTGCAGAGGTGGTGGAAACAGCAAGAGAACTTGAATGAGAAGCAGAGTCTGAAGATTGACTTTCAATGCCATGATAAACAGATAAGGAACTGCTTCTTACGGATGAGCAAAGAAACTGATTTCTTGAGATGGAGTCTATTTCTAGTGAAGTTGCTCTGAAGATTGCTAAAATGACAGCAAAGAACCTAAAATATTACACAAATTTAATTGATAAAACACTGGCAGGGTTTGAGAGGACTGATTCCAATTTTTAAATAAGTTCTATAGCAGGTAAAATACTATCAAACAGCATCCCATGCTGCAGAGATAATAGTCATGAAAGGAAAAGTCAATTGATGTAAAAACTTCAGGGTTGTCTCATTTTCAGAAATTGCTACAGGCACCCCAACCTTAAACAACCATCAGCCTGATCAATCAGCAACAATCAACACTGAAGGCAAAACCCTCTATCATCAAAAAATGTTATGTCTTACTGAAAGCCCAGCTGAGGGTTAGCACTTTTTTGAGGAATAAAGCATTTTTACTTATATTATTATTATTATTATTATTATTTTAGTATTTTATGTATTTGAGAGAGGGAGAGAGAGAGAGAGAGCACACAAGCAGAGGGAGCGGGAGAAGATGGCCCCTCTACTGAGCATGGAGCCTAATGAGAGGCTTGATCCCAGGACTCTGGGATCATGACCTGAGTTGAAGGCAGATGCTCAACTGACTGAGCCACCCAGGCACCCCCAAAAAGTATTTTTTAATTAAGGTATGTGCATTTTTTAACACATAATGATTAATAGACTACAGCATAGTGTACAATATAGTGTAAACGTAACTTTTATTTGCACTAAAAAACCAAAACACTTATTTGATTCATTTTATTTTGATATTTGTTTTATTGCAGTGGTCTAGAACTGAACCCACAATATCTCCAAGGTGTATCTCCAAACAGAGATATTTCATTTTGTTTTACTGTGCTTCTTGCCTCACTTCTATTTCTAGAATGTAAGTTCCATGATGGCTGAGGTTTTGCTTTCTCTTTATGTTGAGATAAACATGCAGTAGGTCATTGCTTAACACAGAATAAGTATCTAATAAATATTTATGAACAGCAAACATGCTAATGTGTAGCTCTATGGTTAGCTAACAGTTCTGCTGACCCAGGAGTTCTACAAGTATCATGTTTAAAGGAGCAAACTGGTGGGGAGAGGATATTCCACTCAATGAGAGGAACTGCTGTAAATACAAGGAATATGGAACTCACTCTGTTGCTGTTTCTGACAGTTTCTCAGACACATTCTTCGAATCTGCATCTAGCAACAAGAATTTTCACTTTTTAGAGAAATCACAGCAGTGTATGCCATAGTTCCAAGCCAAGGCATAATGGTGTTCACCAGATCTCTCAATCAATCTAGGATGCCCAAATAGCACTTAAAGTGGTGATACAACCAATTCTTGAATTAGCTAATGTTCTCCAGAAAAATAAAATCTGTGTACTATGTATTTATAAAGAGATTTATGATAAGGAATTGGATCATATAATTATAAAGGCTGATAAGTCACAAATATGCAGTGTGGGCTCACAGAACTGGAGAACCAGGAGAGCTAATCACGCAGATGTAGTCTGAAGGCAGTCTGCTGAAATTTCCTTTGCTCTGGAAGGCATATCTTTTAGTTTCACTCAGGTCTTTTCAATTGATTGGATGGAACCTATCCACATGATGGAGGAAAATCTGCTTTACAGAAAATTCACTAATTTAAATCTTAATCTCATCCCAAAACACCCTCCAAGTGGACACAAAAATTAACAATGCTCAAGAATTATTTCTGTACCGATGCATTTGCAGATATAAAAATGCTATATATTTGACATTATCCTGCTCTAATGGATTGAAACACAATGCAAAAATTCACATTGTTTTTCCTACTGCTCTTTCAACTACTTCTATTCCTTGCATTAAATTCACAAATGTGAATTTATGTTTGAGATTGGTAATACTTTAAAATTGAATGGTTTTTTTAGGAATACATTTTTGTTATGAAAAACATTTTTTTTTTCATTTAACAGGTAACATCAGTGGCTCAGTATTCAAATAAAACTCAGAAGACTTAAAAATTCCGTTACAGGTAGGAGAATCTATGCTGTTCAAATGGAGGCCTCAGTCTTTGGACTTCCCAAGAGAAGATTTACATGGGGATCCATGCTTGAATAAAGACAGACAGAAGGAAAGTGGCAAGTAGAAAGCAGTTTATTAAAGCGAAAGTATACTTGCAAGATGGAACCTCCCACAGGTTGTTTTGGGATTGGATATTATTGGGTCTCTCTGGGTTGAGAAGAGCTGTGATGTGCAGTGGGGGTTGTCTCTATTTAAAGCTAATTCCAATCATTTGGGAAACTCATCCCATAGGTTGGGAAGGGAAGCTTCTCACCCCACAAGGTTTGTACTGAAACCAATATGACAGCCTTTCATTGAGCAATGCAAATGCACTATAATGAATCTAGAATTACCCTGGAGCTGAGGTGGAAGAGAGCTCTTGCTCTCTCCTGTGGCTCTGGCTCTGTCAGCTTCAAGGTCTTAGAAGCCACAAGGTGAGGATGTTGAGCTCCCCTCCCCTCTCTACCCCTGGCTTATAATGTGTAGCTTATGTATCACCATCCTTGCCTCCTGCTCATGCCCCCATCATACCCACCCAAGGATTTGAGACTCTGTCTAAGGGCATTCCTTCCACTGCTCATGTCTAGCTTTTACCTAACAATTACATCAGAAAAATATATAATTAGTCTAACTTAGAATCTCTTTACATAAACATTAAGAAAAAAAAAAACAGTCTTTTCCACTTAAAAACAATTGTTAGCAATGCAGAAGATTAAGAGACATTAAACATCTCTAATAGATTTCACAACAGGATCCTTATAACCTTACATGTGACATATTTCCAAATAAATTTAATGTTTTTTCAAAACCTCACAGACTTCATATCAGATTATATTGAAATTTTAATTAGGAGAAGCTATTCATGGAAACACTGACATTTTTGTAGTATAAGAAAAATGAAGGGCATTTTGAGAAGTTTCCTCTGTTAATATATTCATAGATTTTCTGAAGTAAGGTTTTGATTTCCTCAAAAATAGACATAACAATTTGAGCTATAGGAAATAAGTCATGTTTATTCACAAAATACTCTATGTTATAAAAAATTAAATAATCTTCCTTTTCAAGTATTAATATTGAATTAATGTTAAAGTATACAAGTCATTCAATCTGATTATATAAATATTTGGCATTACATAAATTATAGGAATTCAAATGTAATACATTTGATCTCACACACACACACACACACACACACACACACACACAATGTAGAAGTTGAGCTCCAGTATCCAATACAGCACAGAAGAGAGAAAATTTAGATTGGAACCCTAAGAAAACTGAATTGGTGGTTTTCATAAAATCTTACAAGAATCTAAGAAAGGTTGTTGTTCATGAAGAGAAAAAAAATCACAGCATGAGCTATAAATTTGGAAAGATAGGTTTCTGAGGAAAGTAACAGATGCTGTTTCTTTCAAATTATTTTAAAATGGGATACACATTTTTTTAAAGTGTTAAAATTGTAGCACTACTAAAACAAAGAATATTATAAACCTCAAAGGTCTACCAATGCTGTCAATCTATTTCTCAAAGACACAAAATAGATTCTTCTAATTTTTCTTACAATATTTTCGTATGATGTGACCAGTTGAGATTCCCCCCAAATGAATACTTCAATACATAATATGAAAAATGATAGTTCTTGCTGTCAAATGTCTATTAGAACCTAGGAAAATATTGTCTTCTAGACCATCTTTTCTCAGAGGAGATAAAGCCCACTAAAGACCTCACAAGGTCTGTTCAAGGTAGGGAAAGTCAAGGGTAGAGTAAGTCAGCAGCAAGAACAGGACAAAAATGTGTGTATTTTTCACAACCAGGACCATATTCTAACCACAAGCTTACATAAGCATACCTTCAAAATCGAAGGTAGTGCTTCATATTCCCATTCCTTCTTCCCTTCCTTCTTGTCTCTCGTTTTCACTCTCTTTCGCATTCCAGTTTTTGTTAAGTTGCATACTCAAAACTTTCTTCAGCTTGCCACCATTATCATGATAATTTAAAAATGCCTTACATAACCTCTTTTTAAGCAATATGTTATTTACAAACTAGTGATAATAAAACCTTTCAATATATAGTTTGTATATACTGTGTGGACATAGATTTATATTTCATGTTATAAATACCATAGTATATTCAGAAAATATTATATTGTTTTTGTCATTTAAAATTAGGAATACCTCATGGTAGGTAATCTGAACTCTACCTGATTTAATTAAATGTAGTATTCTGGGACGCCTGGGTGGCTCAGTTGGTTAAGCAGCTGCCTTCAGCTCAGGTCATGATCCCAGCGTCCTGGGATCGAGTCCCACATCGGGCTCCTTGCTTGGCGGGGAGCCTGCTTCTCCCTCTGCCTCTGCCTGCCATTCTGTCCGCCTGTGCTCGCTCTCTCTCCCTCTCTCTCTGACAAATAAATAAAATCTTTAAAAAAATAAAATGTAGTATTCTATCAACTTGACATTTGCCAGATTTTCAAATTCCTTCATAAATTGGAAGTATGTTGAAATGATTTTAACAATAATAACAGTAGTGATACCTGGATGGCTCAGTTAAGCAGCTGCCTTCAGCTCAGGTCATGATCCCAGCGTCCTGGGAGGAAGCCCTGTATCAGATTCCATACCCCACAGAAAGCCTATTTCACCTTCTCCCTCTGCCTGCCACTCCCCCTGCGTGTGCTCTCTCTCTCTCTCTGTCAAATAAATACATAAAATCTTTTAAAAAAGCTTAAAAATATTAGCAACAATAATACTATTTTAACTATTTTATTTTGTGCCAATAGTGACATAATATTTTAATATATATTTTTTCATTCCAGCATAGTTAGGTACAGTGTTGTATGGTACAGCTTCAGGGGTATAATATAGTGATTCAGTAATTCTGTACATTACTCATTGCTCATCTTGATAAGTCTATTATCTTACATTTAACTCTTAAACTAATCTCCCCACCCACCTCCCCTGTTAACCATAGGTTTTTTTCTCTATAGTTAAGAGTCTGCTTTTTGATTTGCTTCCATAATTTGGCTATTGTAAATAATATTGCGATAAATTTAGGGATATACATATACATATATATATATATATATATATATACACATACATACACACACATATGTGTGTGTGTGTGTGTGTTTGTGTGTGTGTATATACACACACACATATATATATATAGGATTTTTGAACTAGTGCTTTCATATTCTTTGGGTAAATGCCCAGTTAGTGGAATTACTGGATCATATGGGAATTATGTTTTAAACTTTTGAAGAACCTCCATAATATTTTTCACAGTGGCTATACCAGTTTGCCTCCCCAGTGGTGGTGCATGAGTGTTTCTTTTTCTCTATAACTGCACAGTGCTTGTTTCTTATGTTTTTGATTTTGGCCATTCTGATCGGTGAGAGATTATAGCTCATTGTGGTTTTAATTTGCATTTCCCAGATGAGGAGTGAAGTTGAGCATCTTTTCATTTGTATGTTGGCCATTTATATATCTTTTCTTGAGAAATGTCTGTTCATGTCTTCTCATTTTTAAATTGTCTTTTTTCTTTTTTTTTTTTTTTTTGGTGTTTAGTTGTGTAAGTTCTTTATGTACTTTAGATACAAACACCTTATCAGAGTTGTCATTTGCAAGTTTCTTCTTACATTCTATAGATTGCCTTTTAGTTTTGTTGATTGTTTTCTGTGCTGTGCAAAAGCTTTTTATTTTGATGTAGACCCAAAGGTTTATTTTGCATTTGATTCCCTTGCCTCAGGAGACATATCTAGAAAAAATATAATGGCTGATGTCAGAGAAATTACTGTCTGTGCTCTCATTTATGATTTTTTATGACTTTATGTCTCACATTGAGATCCTTAATCCATTTTGAGTGTATTTTTGTATATTATCTAAGAAAGTGATCCAGTTTCCCCAAGATCATTTGCTGAAGGAACTTTTTTTCCCCCCATTGAATATTCTTGCCTTTGTGGACAATTAATTGATCATACAATCATGGGTTTATTTCTGGGCTCTCTATTCTATTGATCCATGTATCTATTTCCATGACAGTACCATACGGTACATATTTCTAGAGCTTTGTAATATACTTTGAAATCCAGGATTATAATACCTCAAGTTTTATTCTTTTTCAAGATTTCTTTGACTTTCCAGAGTTTTTTTGTAGTTGCATACAAGCTTTAAGATTACTTGTTCTAGTTCTGTTAAAAATGTTACTGATATTTTGATAGGTATTGCATTTAATATGTAGAATGCTTTGGAAAGTATGTACATTTTAACAATATTTTGTCTTCCAATCCATGAACATGAAATATCTTTCCATTTGTGTGCCACCTTCAATTTCTTTAATTAAAGTTTTATAATTTTCAGAGTACAGGTCTTTCATTTCCTTGGTTTATTTCTAGATACTTTATTATTTTTGGTGCAAATCGAAATGGGATTATTTTCTCAATTTCTCTTTATGCTACTTCATTATTAGTTATAGAAATGGAATGTATTTGTGTATATTGATTTTGTATTCTGTGACTTTACTGAATTCTGAATTTACTGAATTCATTGATCAGTTTTAGTAGTTTTTTTTGTGGGATCTTTAGTTTTCTATATATAGTATGTCATCTACACACAGTGAACATTTTAATACTTATCAATTTGGATGCCTTTTATTTTTGTTGTATCTTTGCTGTGCTTAGGACTTCCAGTATTATGTTAAATAAAAGTGGTGAGAGTGGACATTTTGTATTGTTCCTGATCTTTTGGGAAAATTTCTGTTTTTGCCCATGGAGTATAATATTAGCTGTGGCTTTTTCATATTAGGCCTTTATTATGTTGAGATAATTCCCTCTAAACCTAATTTGTTGAGGGCTTTTAAGATGAATGGATGTTGTACTTTGTCAGATGTTTTTTCTGCATCTATTAAAATGATAAGAAGGTTTTCATCCTTTCCCTTGTTGATGGCATATATCACGTTGCTAGATTTGAGAAAATTGAACCACACTTGAATCCCAGGAATAAATTTCTCTTGATCATGGTGAATGCTTTTCTTTTTTTTTTAATGTATTTTTTAAAATAAGATTTGCAAATATTTTGTTGAAAATTTTTGTACCTCTGATCAGCAGAGATATTGGCCTGTAGTTCTCTTTTTTTTGTAATGTCTTTATCTAGTTTTTCTATCAAGGTGAGGTTGACCTTATGGAACAGATTTGGATGCTTTCCTCTTCTATTCTTTTTGGAATAGTTTGAGTAAAATAAGTATTAACTCCTATTTAATTGTTTGGTGGAATTCACCTGTAAAGCCAACTGGTCCCGGACTTTTGTTTGTTGGGAGGTTTTGTTTTTGTTTTTGTTTTTGTATTGCAGATTTATTCTCTTTGATGGCAACTGATATGTTCAAATTTTCTATTTCTTCCTGCCTCAGTTTTGGGAGGTTATATGTTTCTGTGAATTTACCAATTTATTTTGGGTTGTCCAATTTGTTGGCATACAGTTTTTCATGGTATTCTCTAATAATCCTTTGTATTTCTGTGGCATTGTTGGTTATTTCTCTTATTTCATTTCTGATTTTATTTGCATCTTCTCTCTCTATCTTTTTTATGAAACTGGATAAAGGTTTATTAATCTTTTTGATCTTTTCAGAGAACAAGCTCCTGTTTTTTTTTTATCTATTCCATTATATTTTTTGGTTTCTATTTCATGTATTTCTGTTCTAATCTTTATTCCTTCTGTTGTTTGTTGTCATTGTTGTTGTTGTTGTTGTTGTTTTCTTCTTTTTCTAGGTCCTTTAAGGTTAGAGTGCTTATTTGAGATTTTTCTTGCTTCTTAAAGTAGTCCTGTATTGCTATAAAATTCCTTCTTAGAAACAGCTTTTGCCACATCCCAGAGATTTTGGACTGTTATATTTTCTTTTCCATTTGTTTCTGTGTATGTTTTTATTTCCTCTTTATTTTCTTGATTGACCCATTCATTGTTTAGTAGCATGTTATTTAATATCCATGTATTTGTGTTCATTACAGATTTTTTCTGGTGGTTGATTTCTAGTTTCATAGTGCTGTGGTCAGAGAAGATGCATGCTATGATTTTGATCATTTTGAATTTGTTGAGATTTGTTTGTGGCTTAATAAGTGATAATATTTTATATTTTTATATTTATTTTATATTTTATATTTTATTTATGTATATATTTTATACTTAAATATTTTATTTTTATATTTTATTTTTTAATATTTTTATATTTATATTAATATTGGGTGTTCCCATATTAGGTGCATAAATTGTTATATCTTCTTGTACTGTTTCCTTTATGATTATGCAGTGTCTTTGTTTCTTGTTACAGTCTTTGTTTTAAAGTCTATTTTGTCCAGTATTAGTATCACTATTCTTAACTTTCTTTTCACTTCCATTTACATAATAAATGCTTTTTCATCCTTCATTTTTAATCTGCCTGTCTTTAGGTCTGAAAGGAGTCTCTAATAGGCAGCAAGTAGTTGGGCCTTCTTTTTTATTCATTACATCACCCTATGTCTTTTGATTGGAGCATTGTGTACATTTACATTCAAAGTAATTATTGATAAGTATCCATTTTTTGCAATTTTGTTACTGGTATTGTGATTGATTTTGTAATTCTCTGGTCCTTTAATCTTGTTCTCTTCTATTATGGTTTGCTGTATTTCTTTAGTGATGTATTTGAATTCCTTTCTCTTTAGCTTTTGCATATCTATTACTGGTTTTTGACTTGCAATTTCTATTGTGTTTATGTATAACATCTTATGTATATAGCAGACTATATCAAGTTGAAGTTCACTTAAGTTTGAACCCATTCTTCTCTCTACCCCCCCATTTTAAGTATACAGGGGTCAAACCTTATATCCTTTTATTTTGTGATACCCTTATAGATATATTTAGTTTTCCTGATTTTGTGCTCCCTACTTTCATTACTCCTACTTATGATCTTTCCATTCCACTCAAAGATTCTCCTTTAACATTTTTTATAGGGCAGGGGCCATGGATTCCTTTAACTCATGTTTGTCTGAGCAATTCTCTCTTTCTATTTTGAATAATAGCTTTGCTGGATAGAGTATTCTTGGCTGCACTCCCCACTCGGCCCACAGTATTTTGGATATATCATGCCACTGCTCCATCTGGCCTGCAAAGTTTCTCCTGAAAAATCAGCCTTATGGGGGGTTCATTTTTATGTAACAGTTCTCTTTTTGCTTGCTGGTTTTAAAACTCTGTCTTATCACTACTTTTTTGCCATTTTAATTATTATGTGTCTTGATGTGGACCTCCTTGGGTTCAGATTTTTGGGGCTCTTTGTACCTCCTAAAGCTGAACTTTTGTTTCTTTCTCCAGATTTTAGAAGTTTTCAGCTACTATTTCTTCAAATAAGTTTCCTGTCCCTTTTCTCTTTCTTCTCCTGGGATCCCTGTCATGTGAATGTTATTACACTTGATGGCATTGCTGAATATCCTATATCTATTCTCATTTTTTATTTTTCTCTTTCCTATTCAGCTTGATTGCTTTCCACTCCATTCTCCATGTTGCTGATCCATTCTTCCACTTCCTACAGCCACTATTTATTCTACCTAGTGTATTTTTATTTTAAGTTATTACGTTCTTCATCTCTGAAATGTTCTCTTGTTTTCTTTTGTTTTGTTATGGGTATCACTGAAGTCCTTCATTTTTTTCTCCAGTCTAGTGAGTATCTTAATGACCATTACTTTAAATTTTCTATGATGCATATTACTTCATTTTGTTTAGCACTCTTAAGGTTTTTGTCCTGTTCTTTCATTTGGGATGTATTCATCTGTCTTCTCATTTTCTCTAACTCTCTGTGTCTGTTTCTATGTGTTAGGAAAGTCAGCTATATCTCCTGCTCTTGAGAGTAGCAGCCTTATGAAGAATTGGTCCTACAATGTCCTGCAGTGTAATATTCCCTACTCACCAGAACCTGGTGCTTCATGGGTATCTCCTATATGTGTTGCATATATTCTACTGTAGTGGCTTCACTGCTTTTGCCTTCAGTCTAGTCATCTACAATGGTTCTCTTTGCCTACAGGCAAAGAGACAGGGTTTCTTCTTTATGGACAGGGTTTCTTCTTTATGTTATTAGTGGGCCAGTCTGGAACTGCCTTGGACTTCAGTTGAGTCTTATCAGGAGTTTGCCAGAGATGTAGGAGCACTGGAGATGCAGGGTACTTTCTCTGTGTTGTTTTGTGAGAATCTTCAGTTGGTTGACTGGGCCTGCACGCCAGCCAGTTGCCTGCCTCCTGCCTATGGCTGGGTCTGATGTTGGACAGGTGTGTTTGGATGTTTTCTCTTCTCACTTTGGAGTGTTACTGAACCCTACCAGTGCTCTTTGGTACCATAAGCCTGGAAGTGTCCAAAGAGATACAACCAAAGTCATACTGGAGGGGATGAGACTGCAGAACACTGGAGTGGGGTGAATACTGTTAACAAGGTTTGCATAGATCTGCTGTGAGACAGGACTTGGAAGTACTTTAGAAAACTCTTGACAAAAGGTTGGAAGGGACAGGTCCCCAGGAGAATGCTGGGGTGGGGTCCACCATACCAGCTATGTCCATGCTGGTCTACTGGTGAAGGGGCTCCACAGCTGCCCCAAACTCCTGCCAGTCTGGCCAGGTTGAAGGGTGAAGATCAACAGAAGTATGCATTGGTGGGACATGCTTTTAGTAAGATAGATGGAGAGCACTATGTTGTGCTGTTTCCCACAGGTGTCCCTGAATCTATGTTGGGGGTTAGGGAGGAAATTGCTCCTGCCAGGACCTTTGTTCCTGGAGAAGCGTCGCAAGGATCCCTGCACACTCAGAGATTAGTAAACAAATCTCCTTCCCAGATATTTCAGGCAGTTTTGAAACTGCTGATTCTATGCTGTATCTACATAGGACTCTTCACTGTGCTGTTTCCTTAAGGGTAGAGAACAGTTTTCTCTGGCCCTCCTGAATTCCCAGAACTGAGCCTGTGGATTTTTAAAGGTCCAGGTGTTAAGCTCCACTAATTGTAAGAACTAAGGAAATTTTGGCTTCTCTGCTTTTCAAAGCCAAATGTCATGGGGATGACACAGGGTTCCCCTGTGCCTAGGATGCCTAGTGTTATGGTCCTGGGTTTTATTTTGTTTTGCTTTTCTACTCTCTGCACCTGCTGTGCCCCTCTTTCCTGTGAACATTTCCTTGGGTCTGTTTAGCTCCTGACCCTATTTCTACCCTTTCTACCCACTTCCATATGGTGTCTTCTCTACCTTTGGCTCTGGAAAGTTTGTTCTGCCAATCTTTGGGTCATTTTTTAGGTAATTTACAGTAATATTATAGGTATTATCTCATTGTCTCTATGGGATGATGTGTGCTTAGGATCCTTCTACTCCATCGTCTTCCTATTTGAACTACAATATTTTGCCTATTATATCCCTTGCAATTTTCATTATATCTCCACAAAAATTCAGTGTATTAAGTTTTACCTGTGACCTATTTTATAGAAGGAAACTATCAAAGTTTCTTATTTTTTTTACCTTTATTAAGGTTTACTTATTAAGTATATAATTAGATCTTTTATTAATTA
Organism: Lutra lutra; assembly: GCF_902655055.1. Taxonomy (NCBI): domain Eukaryota; kingdom Metazoa; phylum Chordata; class Mammalia; order Carnivora; family Mustelidae; genus Lutra; species Lutra lutra. The sequence goes on along the minus strand of NC_062279.1, from coordinate 166,045,244 downwards.
TGTTGTGAGACATTAAATGCTTAGAACAACACCAATACAGTAAGATTTCAATAAAAGCTACTTTTAAATTTTTAAGGGAAGGCTTCATATTTAAAGACCTGAACAGTCATAAAAAGATACATAATAACTGAAATCCAGTTTTTAGACTCTTGTCTGTCACCAAAGAACAACTAGTATATAAATAAACTCTAGTAGATATGTTCCAATGACCAGTGTTGATTTCCATTGCACTTGGTATCTCAGGTATGTAATTACTGTAGTACATAGAATGAATGAATAAAATACCATTTAGAATTGATATTACTTTTTAATAATTCTGCTTCCAGGCAAAAATTCACTAGAAGTTTTAGAGATGATTCTATAGCTCAACTAAACAATTGATTTGGAAGAACAGAGATAGTTTGTGAAGGACATTCAATCTATTCTAAATGATCCTCAACTTAGTGGAGAGCATAATGAGTAAATATTGTGTATCATGTAATTTAAGAAAAAAAAAGTTCAAATTCACATCATAAATAGTAGCTTTTTTAAAGTTATAATTCAGTGATGTTTAATGTATTCACAATGTTGTAGAAACAGATCTCTCTAGTTTCAAAAGTTTTTCATTATACCGAAAAAAAATCCTATATGATTAATTATACTATCTATAATTATTTGTAATTTTACTCCCCATCCCCCACTCCCTTTACCTCTAGTAACCTGTAATCTGCTTTCTGTATATCAGTTAGTCTAGTGTGAATATCATATAAAATGACTTATACATACAAATTGTAACCTTTGGGGCGCCTGGGTGGCTCAGTGGGTTAAGCCGCTTCCTTCGGCTTGGGTCGTGATCTCAGGGTCCTGGGATTGAGTCCCGCATCGGGCTCTCTGCTCAGCAGGGAGCCTGCTTCCCTCTCTCTCTCTCTCTGCCTGCCTCTCTGCCTGCTTGTGATCTCTGTCTGTCAAAGAAATAAATAAAATCTTTAAAAAAAAAATTGTAACCTTTTATGTTTGGCTTCCTTCCTTAAAATAATGTTTTATTATTATTGTTTTATTATTGGGGAACATTTTAAGGCTCACTCAAATTTTACTATTTCTCAATAATTTGTTCATTTTGATGGATAAATTGTATCCTTTTGTATGTGTATACTCTCCTTCATCCAATTTCTCATTGATGGATATTCAGCTTATTTCCATTTTTTAGCTTGTATGCATAATGCTTCTACACACATTTGCTTTTTGTTTTTGTTTTGTTTTGTTTTTGTTTTTGTTTTTGTTTTTTAAGGTATACTTAGGAGTATAATTGCTGAATATTCTTTTTGACTTTTTAAGGGATTTTCAAACTGTTTTAACAGTAGCTGCATTATTTTACATCCTCAACATCAATGTATGGGAGTTCCTATTTCTCACAATCACAATAGTTATTAATTTCAACATTTTTTGGGTTTTTTTGAGAGGAGAGAACAGGGGAGGGGCAGAGGGAGAGAATCTTAAAAAGGTTCTATCCCTAGTGCAGAGCTTAATCTCAAAAACGAGCTCATAACAGGAGCTGAAATCAAGAGTTGAGTGTTCAACTAACTGAGCTACCCAGGTGCTCTTAATTTCCACTTCCTTAATCAAAGCCATCTAGCTGTGTGCAGTGGTATTTCACTGTGATTTTCATCTGTACTTCCTTAATGACCAAGGATTGTGATTGTTTTTTTAATGTGCTTTTGGCCATTTGCATATCAAAATGTTTATTTACCCTTTGCTCGTTTTTAAAATTGTTTTTGTTGTTTTGCCAAGAAAAAATCCTGGACTTTTCTTTGTTGGGAGGTTTTGATTTCATATTCAATACTTTTATAGATGTGTTAAGTTCTATTTCTTAATGAGTCAGTTTTGGTAATTTGTGTGTTTTTAAGAATGTATCCATTTCATTTCAGTTATTTAAATCTATTGACACACAATTGTTCCAGTAATGTGTTATAATTCTTCCAGTATAACAGAGTAGCTAAGATGCTGGCATAGTAGGAGGACCCTAGGCTTGTTTCATCCCTTGAACACAATTGGATAAATATAAAATCATTCTAAATACCCCAGAAATCAACCTGAGGACTGACAGAACAAATTCTATAACTAAAAAGAGAGAAGTCACATTGAAGACAGTAGGAAGTGCAGAGATGTGGTTTGGGAGAGAAATGAACTGCAGATGCTGCAGAGGGGAAGAAAGGGGGGTCACAGAGAAAGGTGTGCATGAGAAGAGCACACAGGGGAGTACACAAGAAAGAACAGTTCCCCAGAGTCATTGGGTTGGAAAATGAGAAGGGCTGATTTTCAAGAATTCTTGCAACCAATGGGGCTTAAGGCCTAGAGTTTTAAAAGTCTGAAGCTTGGCTGGGATAGAGCTCTGAAGGCACTACCCTATTCCTAGAGAGAAGGCAGACAAATAATCCCAGGTGGCAGACTATCTGGAAATAGTCATCTGGAAAACTCCTGGGGCACAGAGCAGGGAAACTATTCATTCTACTTGGAGAACATTCCTGAGAGACAGCATTCACAGAGCTATCTCTGGGGACAAAGAAGCTACCTGGCAACATTTGTCTTCCCTGCCCCTCAGCATAATTGCAGAGCAACCAGCAGAAAGCAGCTCAGCCTCTACACCAGCTACATAACCTGCTTATACCAAGTCCCACACTCCTGCATTTGGTGATACTGCCCTTCTCAGTCAGGTCTGTTTTCATCCCAGCACTGTGGGCCCTTTCTCCAGAAGACCAGCAGAAACCTCTGCCCAGATCATGTCTCCTGACTGGAGAGTTCTGCAGGGCTTCAGTTTTAGTGGAAGTAGCAGTAGTATATCTGTTTAAAACTCAGCACGTTCTGGACAAGAACCAAATACTGCCCACTGCAAGAAAGGAGAACCCCTGCAGACAGCCAGCATGAAGTATAGAGAAGCCAAAACACAGTAGGAGGATACACACAGAACACACCAGGGAAACTCCCTGAAGTTCCAGATCCTGGACATTATATGACCTCATCTTCATAAGCCATTACTTTTAGGAGCAGGGAACATAGCAGGCTTTTCTAACACACAGAAAAGAAAGATTTCTCACCATGGCCTTTTTATTTCATTTGGGATAAATTCCTCTATCTTGGCATTTTGTCTAAGTGCAACAGATATAATATGCCTGATGGAATAGCTAAAGGAACAATTTTAAGTATACTCACCGGGCTTGGATAAAAGAAGAAGAAGGAGAAGAAGGAAGAAGGAGGAGGAGGAGGAGGAGGAGGAGAAAGAGAAGTAGAAGAAGAAGAAGGAGGAGGAGGAAGAGGAGGAGGAGGAGGAGGAGGAGAGATCAGTGAGACCCTTACAGCAGAGAAGGAATAAAAAAAAAAATTGGTCAGAAACAAAAAATGCAATAATTTAGATTTTAAATAGACTTGATATAATGAACACAAAATTGACAGAAACAGAGAAGTGAATAAGTGATATAAAAGATAAAAGAATGGAAAATGATGCAGCTGAACAAAAGAGAGAAAGAATTATGTAACACAAGAATAGACTTAGGAAATTCTGACTTCATCAAACATACTGACATTCATATTATAGGTGTCTCAGAAGAAGAGATTGAGAAAGGGGGGCAGAAAACATATGTAAGGAAATAACAGCAAAAAACTTTCCTAATTTGGGGAAGGAAACAGACACCTAGTTTCAGAAGGCACAGAGAACTCCCATCAAAGTCAACACAAGCAGACCAACACTAAGACATATTGTAATTAAATTTGCAAATTATAATGTTAAAGAAAAAGTCTTAAGAGCAGCAAAACAAAATAAGTCCCTAACACATAAAGAAGACCCATAAGGCTAGATGCAGATCTCGCAACAGAAACTTGGCAAGCCAGAAGGGAGAGAAATGATATATTCAAAGTGCAGAATGGGAAAAATCTGCCGTCAAGAATACTTTATCCAGCAAGGCTATTATTCAGAATAGAAGGAGAGAGAAAGAGTTTGCCAAACAAATAAAAAGTAGTTCGGGACCACTATACCAGCTCTGTAAGAAATTAGTAGAAAGACAAAAGTGACAAAGACAAGAAAGGATAAGAGAAAATTTCCAGAAACAATGACTAAGTAGGTGATAAAATGGTACTAAATACATATCTATCAATAATTACTCTGAATGTAAATGGGCAAAATAATTAAAAGACATAGGATGTCAGAATAGATTAAAAAACAAGACCTATCTACATGCTGCCTAAAAAAGTTTCATTTTAGCCTTAAAGACACATAAAGATTGAAAACCAGGGGATAGAGAAACATTTATCATACAAGTGGACAACAAAAGAAAGCCAGAGTAGCCATACTTATATTGGACAAAATAGACATTAAAGCAAAGACTGTAAGAAGAGAAAAAGAAAGACACTATATCATAATAAATGTGACTATCCAAACAGAAGATCTAACAATTGTAAATATTTATTCCCCCAAACTGGAGCACCCAAATATATAAAACAATTAATAATAAATATAAATAAACTCATTGATAATAATGCAATAATAATAGTGGACTTTAATACCCCCACTTATATAATAGATCATCTAAGCATAAAATCAACAAGGAAACAAGCCTTGAATGATACACTAAAGCAAATGGACTTAACAGGTATATTCAGAATATTCCATCCTAAAGCAGCAGAATACACATTCTGGGATATTCTTCAGAATGGATCAAATAATAGGTCATGAACTAGAGCTCAACAAGTACAAAAAATATTAAGACCATACTACACGAGTATTCTGACCACAATGCTATGAAACTTGAAGTAAACCTCAAATAAAAATAAAATAAAATAGAAAGACCACAAATACATGGAGGTTAAACAAAATGCTACTAAACAATGAATGGATCAACTAGGAAATAAAAAAGGAAATTTAGAAAAATACATGGAAACAAATGAAAATGAAAACATAATGATCCAAAATGTTTGGGATGTAGAAGTTGTCCTAAAAGGGCAGTATTTAGCAATACAGGTCTACCTCAAGATGCAAGAAAAATCTCAAACAGTCAATCCTAAAGGAACAAATGAAAAAGAACAAATGAATCCAAAAAGCAAAAGAAGGAAAATAATAGATCAATGAAACTAGGAGATGGTTCTTTGAAAAAATTTAATAAAATATAAATAAAATCCCTAGCCAGATTTATAAAAAAGAATCGAGAAAAGACCCATATAAATAAAATCACAAATGAGAAAGGAGAACTAACCACTAATACTGCAAACAATAATAACCGAATATTATGAAAAATTGTATGCTAAAGAATTGGACAATGTGAAAGAAATGGATGAATTCCTAGAAACATATAAACTACCAAAACTGAAATAGGAAAAAAAAAAAAAAAAAAACTTGAACACACCAATAACCAGCAAAGAAATTGAATCAGTAATCAAAAATCTCCCAAAAAACAAAAGTCTACGGCTAGAAGCCTTCCCAGGGGAATTCTACCAAACATTTAAATATTTATTTATTTATTTTAGAGAGACAAAGCATGAGGGGGAGGAGCAGAAGGAGAGGGAAGAGAAACTTAAGCAGACTCACGTGGAGCCTGATGCAGGGTTTGATCTGATAACCCTAAGATCATGAACTTTGAGTCAAAACCAAAAGTTGGATGTTTAACTAACTGTGCCACCCAGAAGGACCTCTATCAAATATTTAAAGAAAAGTTAATACCTATTTTAACACTATTCCAAAAAGTAGAAAAGGAAGGAAAACTTCCAAACTAATCCTAGGAGACCATCACTACCCTAATTCCAAAACCAAAGACTCCACTAAGAAAAAGAATTATAGGCCAATATTCCTGATGAACATGGATGCAAAAATTCCCCCCCAAAAATACTAGCAAATCATATCCAACAGTATATTAAAAGAATAAATCTCCACAATCAAATGAGAGTTATTTCTGGGCCATAAGGATGGTTCAATATTCACAAATCAATCAATGTGATACACTACATTAATTAAAGGAAGGTTAAGAACCATATGATTCTCTCAATAGAAGCATTTGACAAAGTATGGCATCCATTCATGAAAAAGAAACATTCAACAAAGAAGGAACATACTTTAACATCATAAAGGCCATATATGAAAAACCCACAGCCAATATCATCCTCAATGAGGAAAAACTGAGAGATTTTACTCTATGGTAAGAACAAGACAGGCTTATCTACTTTCAACACTGTTATTTAGATTAGTTCTGGAAGTCCTAGCTAACAATCAGACGACAACAAGAACAAAAAAAGGCATTTAAATTGGCAAGGAAGAAGTCAAACTTTTACTATTTGCATATAATATAATACTATATATAACAAACCTGAAAGATGCCACCAAAATATTGCTGGAAGTGAAATACAAATTGAGTAAAGTTGCAGGATACAAAATCAATGTACAGAAATTTATTGCATTTCTATATACAACTAATGAAGCAGCAGGAAAAAAAAATGAAGGAATCAATCCCATTTTCAACTGTATGAAAAACACACAAGATACCTAGGAATAAACCTAATCAAAGAGATAAAACCACTGTACTCTCAAAACTACAGAACACTTATGAAAGAGATTGAGGAAGACACAAAGAAACAGAAAAAAAAACCCAGTTTCATGGACTGGAAGGGCAAATCTTGTCAAAATTTATAAATTATCCAAAGCAATCTACAGATTTAATGCCATCCCAGCAAAATACCACCAGCATCTTTGACAGAACTAGAACAAACAATCCTAAAATTTGTATTGAACCACAAAAGACCTCAAACAGCAATCTTAAAAGAGAAAAGCAAAGCTGGAGGCATCACAGTTCTGGACTTCAGATTATATTACAAAGCTTTACTGATCAAGACAGCATTGTACTGGCACAAAAATAGATGCATAGATCAATGAAACAAAATACAAAATTCAGAAATTAACTCACAACTATATGGTCAATTAAACTTAGACAAAGCAGAAAGAATATCCAATGGAAAAAAAGAGTCTCTCCAACAAATTGTGTTGGGGAAACTCAACAGCAACATGCAAAAAAAATGACACTGAACCACTTTCTTACAACAGACACAAAAATAAATTCAAAATGGGTAAAGATCTAAATGTCACCCTGAAACCATCAAAATCCTAGAGAACACAGGCAGTAACCTCTTTGAGGTCAGCCATAGCAGCTTCTTTCCAGATATGTCTCCTGAGGCAAGGGAAACAAAACCAAAAATAAACTATTGAGGCTTCATTAAAATAAAAACCCTCTGTATAGCAAAAGAAAAAAAATAAAATTAAAGGACAATCTTCAGATTGGGAGATTGAGACGATATTTGCAAAAAAAAACCACAAAAAAACAAAAAACAAAAAAACTGGTAAAGGGTCAGTATCTAAAATCTATAAAGAAATGATCAAACTCAGCACTCCTAAAAACAAATATCTAGTTAAGTAACGGGCAGAAGACGTGAACAGTCATTTTTCCAAAGAAGACACATAAATGGCCAAAAGACACATAAAAAGATGTTCAACATCACTCATCATCAGGGAATTAAAAATCAAAACCACAATGAGATATACTTCACACCTGTCAGAATGGTTAATATTAACAAGACAGGAAACAAAAAAATGTTGGCAAGGATGCAGAGAAAGGGGAACCCTCTTATGCTGTTGGTAGGAATGCAAACTGGTACAGCCAATCTGGAAAACAGTATGAAAGTTCCTCAAAAAATTAAAAATAGAACTACCCTGTGATCCAGCAACTGCATTAGTAGGTATTTACCCAAAGGATACAAAAATAGCTATTTGAAGGGATACATGCACCCAAATGTTTATAGAAGCATTATCAACAATAGCCAAATTATGGAAAGAGCCCATATGTACATTAACTGATGAATGGATAAAGAAGAAGTGGTATACACACACACAATGGATTATTCCTCAGTCATAAAAATAAGAATGAAATCTTGCCATTTGCAACAATGTGGATGGAGCTAGAAATTATTACAGGATGGGTGAAATAGATGATCTAGTAATAGTTCTTGTATTTTTTTTTGTTCCTCAATTCCTTTAATAATACCTTACTTTTGCTTTATTTATGTGGTCTAGTGTATCATTTGTTTTCTTCTTTAGTACATTTCAGTTATTTTCTTAGTGGTTACTATAAAGATTACAGTTAATATCATAAATTGATAACAATCTAGTTTCAATTATACCAATTTAACTTCATTAGCATGCATTCATTGGCTACATTAACTCCTTTCCAACTCCATTCTTCCCTTTAATACTTTTATTGTCACAAATTTTATGTTATAGATTGGGTATCCATTAATACAGATTTGTCATTATCATTTTATTCTTGGGTCTTTTAAATAATATAGAAAACAAAAAGCTTTGCATCTCAAAACTACAACATTAGCTATCGTATATTATATTTACCTATGCAGTTACCACCAGTGATCTTTATTTCTTTACATTGCTTTGAGTTGCAACATTCAAATTTCAGCACTTCATATTACTATACTATCTTCTGTCCTCCATATTTTATTTTTTTTTTAATATTTTATTTATTTGTCAGAGAGAGAGAGCACAGGCAGGCAGAGGCAGAAGCAGGCTCTCTGTCGAGAAAGGAGCCCTATGTGGGACTCAATCCCAGGACTCTAGGATCATGACCTGAGCTGAAGGCAGCCACTTAACTGACTGAGCCACCCAGGCATTCCAGTCCTCCATATTTTCTGATGAGAAGATAGCTACTAATCTAATGGAGTATTCTTTATATATTATGAATTGCTTCTTGCTGCTTTCAAGATTCTTTCTCTTTGATATTTGACAGTTCAATTACATGTCTTTGTGTGCTGTCTCTGAGTTATCCTGTTGGGAATTTTTTGAGCCAGTTGGATGTGAAGATTCAGATCTTTCATCATATTTGTTGACTATTCACCCATTATTTTTTCAGATATTCTTTCTGGCCCTTTCCCTTCTTTCCTTTTTGTTTTTCTTTTCTTTTTTTTTTTTTTTTTTAATTTCCTTCTTGGGATTCCCATAATGCACAGGGTGATACATTCAATTCCATCCAGTAGGTCCCTTTGGCTTTGTGTATCATTCTTTATTCTTTACTTCTGTATAATTTTCTTCAGATCTTTGAGCACATTTAAACAATTAAAGTTTTGTATAGTAAGCCCAAGGTCTGTCCCATACTTTAATGTGTGTGTGTGTTTTGGTATGTTTTGCAATTTGTTGAAAATTTGATATTTTGCATATTACATTCATCACTTCATCCCCCCAGACAGGATTGTTACCTGGTGAAGACTGCAGTCATCCGTTTGTTCAGTGACCTTTCCCAAACTATTTTTGCAAAGATTATTTCCCCTATGTGTGATCCCTGCCTTTTCTGCTCCATTATCTCCCAGCCTCCATTTAAATTCTCTTAAATACCTAGGTCCAACAACAACAACAAAAAAAACAAAAACAAAAACAAAACAAAACAAAACAAAAAACCTTAAAAGTCTATCTCTATAAGTTCCCTTCCATCAGTGGCCTCTTCATCCTATATGGATTAAACCAATGGCCTACTTTTTGGCCATATCTTCAGAAATCAAAATATGAAAGCCAAATTTTTTGAGAAGATGCCTATTCCCCAGCCTGGCACCAGCAAGTCACACTAGGATTTTGGTCTGTTGTACCTATAAGAATAAGAAATGGAGCTGCAAAGAGAAACTAAAAATTTACTGAACTATGCATCTTTTTTCATCAAGAATTTCCTTGAAAACTGAGAGTATTCAACTAGATTCTAGAGTTTCAAAACAGTTGCTTCAAACAGTTCTTGCTAGGTCAATAGTTGTCTCAGGGGAAGGACCAAGCCTTAAAACTTCCTAATTTACCATATTCTGTGATGTCCCAGTGTCATGTAATGTTAATATTAAGTGACCCCATTTAAAGATAATTTATAAAATATTATATTTAAGTCACTTCAGTTTTAATTCATTTCTTAACACCAGACATCTTGAATATTGTAATGGAAACTTCAGGTAAGTGCCATCTCAGCTATATGGCATTAAATTAACAACAGGAGCAGAAGAAAATGCTTTTATCCTCTTTAAATATTTTTAGGCAACCAATTTATTGAAGCAAATATGATTTTACTAAAGATAAGATTATTGGACAGTGAAGAGGGAAACTTGGGTGGCAGGGAGCAGAATGATTCAGTATCAACTTAGCTTACTGTGCCAGATAAGGATATTAATCAAAATACACTTGAGATTTCAAAATATCTGAGTGGTATTTAAAGTAAGATTTAGCAATCTGGGCAGTAATGGATTTGAATTCTTTTTATGTTTAATAATGTAAAATTTAATAGAAAATTCTTGCTTGATAACATAAAAGAATGTGGTTAATACAGAACCTTCTTACATCACAGTTAGACATGCATTCATCTCTCCTGACAAGAAATCTATAATTAATGTCTTCACTTCTTTAATAGAATCCTCATATGTTTCTGCCAACTAAGTTACAAAAGGTTTATAAATTTTTTTTTAATTCTTGTTTGATTTGAGATACTGTGATTTTACTCTTTGCTAGTATAGAAAGAATTGACCCAAATATTTTGTAAATATTTGATATTGACATTCTCTCAGAAGAAGTAGATTATTAAGAGAAAGTCTGTAGTTTTATGTTGATATTACTCTTTTTTAGCATCGCACATGTATATGTTTACAAACACACCAGTATATACACTCTAGATACTGTATAGCTAATGTCAACACTTACTATTTCACATGCAGAAAAAAAAGGGAGACTGAATGAGGTTGGGTTCAGTGAGATAAATGAAGAACTTACTGCAGGGGAAAAATTTAAGGATATATTTCTAAAACTCAGAAATCAAGATAAATATTTAATGTGTATTTTAAAATAAAAATGAAAAATAAATCACGATGGATAAAATATCAAAAATTTAAATTCAGGGAGGATCAGCAACTATAACTTGATAAGCTCCATTTGAGCCTGAGGCAAGTGTAATATTCAGTGATAGAAATTGAGGTAAATATTTGATGCACTGAGTATTTTCCTTTTAAATTTTGTGCCCATGGCAAGCACCTCCCTCTGCTGTTAGTCTTACTGGATCTGAATTCCTATTCTTATGACAAAATTTGGATGTTTAGACCATTAAGTAGCAAAATTAATCTTTCATTTACTCAGAATTTTACATTCAAAATGTTTATTTTCTAACAACTGAAGTTGTGAATGATTCAATTTAGCTTCAGAAGAAGAATACATTACTAATGCCAGTAGGAAGTTTAATATAAATAACTCTATCAGGAACCTAGTAACATTCACCTGAGATCATGACTATACATAAAAGAACAAAAAAAGTGATATATACCATGTGAGGCAAACTTTTAATGCTATCAAGAAGCAGGCAGTAAAGAGAATCTGGTGGAACTAGGCCAGAGGATGTAATAAATGAAGAAGGCACACAAACCTGAAATATTTTTTGTCACACCTTGTCTTGTTTGCTTAATCTCTGTCTGTATGTCTCTCTCTCACACACACAGAGAATACCAAGAGGTGACAGGTTCAGTAATGTCAAAAAAATATGACAATACACAACACTAATCACCAAGATAGATATATGATTTGAGAGACCAAACAGGTAAACACTCCTAGAAATTTGTATGTCAATTAATCCATCCATCTATCCAACCATCCATCCATGTCTTCTGTAAACATAATTTGACATTTGCACAAGCCAAACTGTGTAGGTGTGAAAAAAAAAAAATCAAACAGCATGTGAAAAGAAGTTAAAATGTAACATATATGACCATTTGGACTACCTATGAATAATACAAGCATGCTTCATTTATTGTGCTTTGTTTCATTATGTTTACAGATACTTGTTTTTCTCTTCTTTATTTACTTATTTTTACAAATCAAAGGTTAACGGCAACCCTGGATAAAGCAAGCATATTGACACCATTTCTCTAAAAGCATTTGATCACTTTTGCGTCTATGTAATGCTTTGGTAATTCTGTCAATATTTTAAACTTTTACTATAATTCTAATTGTTAGGGGTGCCTGGGTAGCTCAGTTGGTTAAGCCTCTACCTTTGGCTCAGGTCATGATCTCAGGGTCCTGGAATCAAGCCCCGCATTGGGTTCTCTTCTCAGCGGAGAGCCTGCTTCTCCTTTTCTCTCTGCCTGCCTCTCTGCTTACTTGTGATCTCCTCTCTCTGTCAAATAAATAAAATCTTTAAAAAAAATTCTAATTATTATAATAATCTGTGATCAGTGACCTTTGCTTTTAGTATTCTAATTGTTTTGGGGAGCTGTGAATTAAGCCAATACAAGATTTTAATAAATGTATGCATTCTGACTGCCTTAATGATACCTGTTCTCCTGTCTCCCTCCCTCTCTTTAAACCCTCCTATTCCCTGAGACAGAACAATATTGAAATTAAGTCAGCTAATAACATTGTAATAGCCTCTAAATAGGCTCTCACACCTTTCATTTTATTTTTTTTATTTTTATTTTATTTTATTTTATTTTTAAGATTTTATTTATTTATTTGACAGACAGAGATCACAAGTAGGCAGAGAGGCAGGCAGAGAGAGAGGAGGAAGCAGGTTCCCTGCCGAGCAGAGAGCCCGATGCGGGGCTCGATCCCAGGACCCTGGGATCATGACCTGAACCGAAGGCAGAGGCTTTAACCCACTGAGCCACCCAGGCACCCCAATCTCACACCTTTCATTTTAAATCAAAAACTAGAAATGATTAAGCTTAGTGAAGAAGGCATGTTCAAAGCTGAGACTGGAACAAGAGGTTTTGGCCTACAGCCAAGTTATGAATACAAAGAAAAAGTTCTTGAAGGAAATTAAAAGTGTTACTCTGTGAACACATGAGTGATAAGAAAGAAAAAACAGTATTATTGCTGATATGGAGAAAGTTTGAGTAATCTGGATAGATGATTAAACCAGCCACAAAAATCCCTTTAAGCCAAAGCCCAATACAGAGCAAGGCCCTAATTCTATGAAAACTGAAAGGTGAGATTGCTACAGAATAAAAGTCTGAAGCTTGATGAAGTTTATTTATAAGGTTTAAGGAAAGAAGCCATCTCTTCCAATATAAAAGGTCCAGGAGAAGCAGCAAGTGCTGACATAGAAACTGCAGCAAGTTATTCAGAAGATCTAGCTAAGGCAAAAAGTTGTTTCCAACCTTAGGATGACTTTGTTTGGTTCAAGACTTCAGTGGAGAAAGAAACTGCAAAAGTAGCAGAAATAAGAAGAGAACTAGATTAGAAGTGGAGGTCAAAGATTTGACTGGATTACTACAATTTCATGGTAAACTTGAATAAATGGGAGTTGCTTCTTATGGTTAACCAAAGCAAAAAAATTTTGAGATGGAATCTATTCCTGTTGAAGCTGCTGTGCAGATTGTTAAAATGAGAGCAAAGAACATACAATATTCCATAAATTTATTTGACAAAGTAGTGGGAGGGTTTGAGTGAACTGAATCCAGTTTTGAAATAAATTCTATAGTGGATAAAATGCTCTCAAATAGCACCACAGACTATAGAGAAACCATTCATAAAAGTGAAAATCAATTGATATGGCAAACTTCATTTTCAGAAATTATTTCCTGAACTTAATTTCAGAAATTATTACAGAGATCCCAACCTTCAGCAACCTCCATCCTGATAAGTCACCAACCATCAACACTGAGGCAAAACCCCTCACCAGCAAAAGTATTATGACTTCTTGAAAGCTCAGATGTTAGATTTTATTTTTTTAGAAATTGTGCTTTTTATATAAAATACATACATTATCTTTTTAGACATAATGCTACTGCACATGTAACACATTATAGTACAAACACAACTTTTATATGCAGTCGGTAACTAAAATATTCATTTGAATGGCTTTATTACTATATTCCCTTTATTGTGGTGTTCTGGAACCAAATCTACAATACCCAAATTACCCAGTACCATAATGAAGGATGTAGGGAAGTATAAAACTAACATAAATTACTTTGAAAAATAATATTTTGGTTGGAAACCAAAGGCTAGGTACAAAAATGACTATACACAAATACTAAATTTGTTACTAAATTTAGTAAAGTTACTAAATTTATTTCTCATAGGGCTTTGTCTTATCAATTCTGAAACTACTTTTAGTATAGATAGCGTTTTATAAATAAGTAAATATATTATAGATAATGAGATCCAGGTTATCTACTTTTTTAGAATGTACCCTGTGGTGTTGATTGAAATTCAACATATATGAATTCATGGTACATAAAAATATTAGACGTAAATCTGTCTATCCATCCTCCTGACATGTTTGATTCTAGGGCTGCCACATAGAAAATATAAGATGAATCTGGAGCATTGTGTGATGCTAGAAAGGAAAGAAATGCTCATGAGATGATGGACACATGCTAAAAGATTATAGGAACCACACTGTAATAGCTTCTAAAGCATAAAGCTAGGACACTCTGAAGAATAATTATAAGTTTAGATAAGAAACTTAGAAGATAAATAGGATGAGTCATTATTAGAACACCACAGAAAAGCTGTTGTACACAGGATCCATCAATACATATGGAGAATGGTAAACCAAATTTTGAACAGGAGCATAATATTTGCATAGACTCAATGTGGTTCATCTTATGATATTTCATAATTAAGAGGAATAGGAGTAACTGTAATAGAGAAACCCAGCAGACACCACCTTAACCAAGTGATTAAAGTTAATACCATCAGTAATGACAAATACTGATATCACATACCCCTTTTATGATATACTGAGGACACTGCATCACTTCTGTGGTATCCTTGCAATAAAATGTGTAACTTCAATTTAATGATTAAATATGTCAGATAATTTAAATTTGAGGGGCACTTTACAAAATAATTGAACAGTACTCTTCAAAACATGAAGGGTAAGGAAAGACTGTTACATAAGAGGGAGATTAGAAAACATGATAGTTTATATGCAAATGGAGGATGCCTGGGTGGCTCAGTTGGTTAAGCATCTGCCTTTTGCTCAGGTCATGATTCCAGGGTCCTAGGACTAAGTCCTGCATCAGATTCCTTGCTCAGCAGGGAGCCTGCTTCTCTCTATGCCTGCTACTTTCCCTACTTCTGCTCTCTCCTGGTCTTTTTCCCTTGGACAAATAAATAAATAAAATATTTTAAAAATATAAATAAGTAGGGGTGCCTGGGTGGCTCAATGGGTTGAAGTCTCTGCCTTCTGCTTGGGTCGTGGTCCCGGGGTCCTGGGATCGAGCCCCATGTGGGGCTCTCTGCTCCATGGGGAGCCTGCTTCCCCCCTCCCGCCCCCATCCCCGCCTGCCTCTCTGCCTACTTGTGGTCTCTGCCTGTCAAATAAATAAATAAAATATTTTAAAAAATTTAAAAATATATAAATAAGCAAATAAATGCAAAGTGGGGCCCTGGATTGGAAACTGGAAGATAAAAAGGTCATTAGTGAAAAATTCCAGGAAATTAAAAAAAATTAAAAATTAAAAAAAATCTGTATTTAAGTTAATTTTATTTTGTGGTATTGTTAATTTCTTTGTTTTGACAAATCTTAACATCTTACGTAGCTATATTACATTAGCAGAACCTTGGTGAATGACTTGTAACTTCTATTTTAATTTTGGAACTTATTTATATGTTTAAAATTATTAAAAAAATAAAAAGTTAAATGAATTTGGCAGTTAGGTTTCCTCTTAACTGAAATACTTTTGTCTTTTGAGATCTACATGCATACCTTCCTTGCCTGCACACATACACATCTTTAAAATACGCACATCTGTAGTCTTCTGGCTTTACTGGTGGACTGGATAGATATTGGGGAGGTTCTTTGAACTACCTCATCACAGATTTCTCAATATTCACATTGGGCTCACTCTTGCCTATATTCCACTTTTCCTGAGTAGACACTAAGCCCCTGACTCACTTGAGTCAAGGCTAACTCACACTGTGTTAAGTGTCTCAGTGAGAAAATATTTGCTACTGTTATTGCTTTTGGCCAGTGTCCCGTTTTTTCCCGACCCATTGATGGAGAACACCTGTTGCTCTATTTATTTTATTTTATTTTATTTTATTTTATTTTATTTATTTGACAGAGAGAAAGAGAACACAAGCAGGGGGAGTGGGAGAGGAAGAAGCAGGCTTCCTGCTGAGCAGAGGGAGCCTGATACAGGGCTTGAGCCCAGGACCCTGAGATCTGACCTGAGCCAAAGACAGACACTTAAGGACTAAGCCTCCCAGGTGCCCACCTGTTGTTCTATTTTTGTACTCCAATGTCAATCAATCATTAGTTAACAATTGCAAATCGAGTATTTGCAGTAATACCAGCATTATTAAATATTCCTATTGAATGGTAGATTTACATCTTTGCTGTCCAACTGGGGATTCTTGACTCAAATATTGTCATTTCCCATGGGTCCCAACATTTCATTTGTGTTTTTAAAAATTATATATTTGCTAAATATATACCAAGAAAATATTAACAGATATAAAGTAAGAAATAGCAACAAATAATAGGGAGGAATTTATATCAATGGATGGAACATCTAAATAGAAAATGAGTAAGAAAACATCAGCTTTATGTGACACATTAGATGAGATGGACTTAAGTATTACATATAGGACATTTTGTCCGAGTGCAACAAAGTACATATTCTTCTCAAACGCATATGGGATATTCTCTAGGATAGATCATATTTAGGCCACAAGACAAATATTAATAAATTTAAAAGGATTGAAATCATATCAAACATCTTTTCAAACCACACTGGTATGAAACTAGAAATCACATGAATAAAACCTGAAAAATAACAAACATGTAGATGTAAAACTACATGCTAGGAATAACCAATGAATCCAAGAAGAAATCAAAAGAAAAATCTAAAAAAATACCTTATATAAATAAAAACGTCAATATAACATAACAAAGTTTATGGGATGTGGTATTTATAGGAGGAAAGTTCATAGTGATAAGTACCTACCCCAAGACACCAAAAAATTCTTACATATACAACCTTACTTTACACTTCAAGAATTAGAAAAAGAAAAAGAAGCCCAAAGTTAAAAAAGGAAGGAAATAACAAAAAATAGAAATAAATGAAATAGAGACTAAAAAGACAATAGAAAAGATTAAGGAAAGAACTGTTTCTTTGAAAAAAAATTTTTTTCCCAACCTTTAGGTGGACATCAAAATAATGAAAGGACCCAAATCAATCATGAAAGAGGAGTTATTAAAACTGGTACCATAGGATATGAAGGGTCATAAGAGAAGACTATGAACAATTATCTTCTAACAAACTAGACAACCTAGAAGAAATGGATAAATCTCTAGAAAGACAATCTACCAACATAGAATAATGAAGAAATAGAAAATCTAGAGATTTGGAAAGATGACAGAGTAGGAGGATTCTGATCTCATCTTGTCCCATAGACACACTGAAATAAAAGATACATCAATGCAACAAACTCTGAAAACACTCTGAAGACTGTAAGAATAGACCTTCCACAGTTAATTGTAGGGCGCCTGGGTTGCTCAGTGGGTTAAAGCCTCTGCCTTTGGCTCAGGTCATGATCCCAGGGTCCTGGGATCAAGCTCTGCATCTGGCTCTCTGCTCAGTGGGGAGCCTGCTTTCTCCTCTCTCTCTGCTTGTGATCATACTTGTGATCTCTGTATGTCAAATAAATAAATAACATCTTTAAAAATAAAATAAAATAAAATAAAAAGTTCCTAGGGTATATATGAAGGAAATTTATTTACTAATCTGAGAACATGTGCTGAAGTGGCAGGGATCTTCAGGAGACTTTTCCAAGAACCAATGTGCTGGCAGATAGAATTTCTCTTACTTTTCCCCAGCCAAGATAGCTAGAATGGGAACCATTCTGGTTCCCTTTAGATAGCCAGAGTGGGAACCAGCACTGAGAGTCTCCACCTATCTTACTAGTAGTGTGTGTTCCCCTGTAGACCACCCCATCCAACCTGCCCACTTCAGCCAGCATCCTCCAAATCAGCTCCTGCCCTTCCATATCCTGAAAGGAGTTCCAGCTGGAACTGACACCACTCCAAATTGCCTCTTGACTTGAGGAGAGTAGAGATAACACTATATACCTGTGCACCTGTAATTCCAGTAGCTGAGATTCTGTTGGCCATACAGAGACCAAACTTAGTCATTTGGTGTACCCACAACCATGTCTGACTACCAATATATCAGACAAAATCAAAACATGTCTGAAGACACATGAAAGTTAAAACACAGTGGTCCAAAATGTTTGACACTCAGCAAAAGCAATTCTAAGTTAGAAGTTTATAGTGATGCTGGCCTACCTCAAGAAACAAGAAAGATTTCAAATGAATGACCTAACATTGCATTAAAAAGAGCTAAAAAAGAGAAGAAGCCTACAGCTGGTAGGAGGAAGGGGAAAATAAAAGATTAGAGAAGAAAAAAAAAATAAGACCACTAAAGAAAGAAAGAAAAAGAGAAAGGAGGGAGGGAAAGAAAGGAAGAAAAGAGGAAGAAAGAGAGAAAGAAAGAAAGAAAGAAAGAAAGAAAGAAAGAAAGAAAGAAAGAGAGAGATGAGTGATACCAGGAACTGATCCTTTGAAAATATAAGCAAAATCAATAATCCTTTAGCCAGACTCATCAAGAAGAAAAAGGTTCTCAAATAAATTCAGAAATGAAGGAAGAGAAACAACTGATACTACAAAAACACAGAAGATAAGAACAGATTATAAATAATTGTACACCAACAATTTGGATTGCCTAGAAGAAATGGATATATTCCTAGAAGGTATAATCTTTCAAAACAATTAGAAATAGAAAATTTGAACAGGCTAATTACTAGTAACAAAATTTAATCAGCAATTTAAAACTCCCCAAAAATAAAAATCAAGGACCAAATGATTTCACAGGTAAGTTCTACTAAACATTTATAAGAATTAAACCTATTTTTTTCAAACTATTTCAAAAATAGAAGAGGAAGAAAAACTTTCAAATCCATTCTACAAGGCCACTATTATCCTGGTAGCAAAACCAGATAAAGACACTACAAAACAGAATACTACAAGCCAATATCTCTAGTAAATACAGTTGCAAAGTATTTAACAAAATATTAGCAAACTACATCCAATAATATTTTGAAGAAAAATCATTCACTATGATCAAATAGGATTTATCTTGGGGATGAAAGCACGATTCAATATTTGCAACTCAAGCAATGTTATGTGAACATCTCAACAGATGTAGAATAAGCATTTGACAAAATACCACATCTGTTTATGATTAAAACTTTCAACAAAGTAGGGACGCCTGGGTGGCTCAGTTAGTTAAACAGCTGCCTTCGGCTCAGTTCATGATCCCAGCATCCTGGGATCGAGTCCCACATCGGGCTCCTTGTTCTGTGGGGAGCCTGCTTCTCCCTCTGCCTCTGCCTGCCACTCTGTCTGCCTGTGCTCACTCTCTCTCTCTCTCTCTCTCTGACAAATAAATAAATAAAATCTTTAAAAAAAAAAACTTTCAACAAAGTAATTCTAGATAGAATATACATCAACATAATAAAGGCCATATATGAAAAATCCACATCTAACAACATAATGATGAAAAATTAAAAGCTTTTCCTCCAAGATCAGAAGCAAGACAAGCATCTCCACTCTAACCAATTTTATTCAATATAGTACCGGAAGTCCTAGTTGGAGCAATCAGATAAGGGGGGAAAAAAAAGCACCCAAACTGGGAAGGAAGAAATAAAATTCTTACTATTTGTGGATGCCATGATATTATATCTCTAAAGAGTCAACCAAAAAACTATCAGAACATATAAAAAATATTCAGTAAAAGTTGCAGGGTACAAAATGTACAGAATTCTGTTATATTTGCATGTAGTAGCAGAAAGATAAGAAAATAATTCTACTCAAAATTTCAGCAAAAATAATAAAATACTTAGGAACAAACTTATCAAAGGAAGTGAAAAACATGTACTCTGAAAAATATAAAATATTGATGTAAGAAATTAAAGGCAATAAAATAATTGGAAAATAGTCTGTGCTCTTGGATTGAAATAATTGATATTGTTGTAATGTCCACAGAAACCAAAGGAAATTCAATGTAATTCCTATCAAAATGCCAACAGCACTTTTCATAGAACGAGAACAGATGATACTAAATTCGTATGAAAGCACAACAGTCCCTGAATAGCCAAAGCAATCTTGGGAAAGAACAAAGTTGGAGGTATCCCAATCCTAGATTGCAAGATGTACTCTAAAGCTATAGTAATCAAAACAGTATGGTGCTGGCACAAAACAAAACAAAACAAAACAAAATAAAATGAAAACAGATAGGTCAATGGAACACATTAGAGAGCTCAGAAATAAACTCACCTTTGCATGGTCAATTAATCCATGACAAAACAAAAATATATAGCAGAGAAAAGACAGTCTCTTCAACAAATGGTGCAGGGAACACTGGATAGCTACATGCAAAGGAATGAAACCGGACCACTTTCTCACACTGTATACAAAAATAAGTTTAAGTGGATTAAACACCTAAATATGAGACCTGAAACTGTAAAACTCCTAGGAGAAAATATAGGCTGTAATCTAACCCTTTGAGCATTAGCCTCAACAACATTTGCTAGTTATGGTTCCTCAAACAAAAGAAACAGACAAACAAACAAACAAAAAATAAAGTAATGGGAATATACCAAAACAAAACAAACAACAAAACTATTTTTGTACAATAAAGGGAACCTTCAACAAAACAAAAGGGAAAACTACTGAATAAAACAAAATTTTTGCAAATATATCCAATAAGGGGTAAATATCTAAAATACAGAAATAACTAATATAACCTAATATCAATAAAAGTCTAATTAAAAGTAGGCAAAGGACCTGAATATACATTTTTCCAAAGAAGACATAAAAATGGCCAACAGATACAAGAAAACATGCTCAAGATCAATAATCATTAGGGAAATGCAAGTCAAAATCACAATGAGCTACCATCTGACACTTGTCAGAATGGCTAGAATCAAAAGGACAAGAAATAAGTATTTGTGAGCATGTGGAGAAAGAGAACTCTCCTGCACTATTGCTGAAAAATGTAAACTGGTGTAACTATTGGGGTAAACAGTATGGAACTTCCTCAAAAAGTAAAAAGAGAAATACCCCATGATCCAGTAATTCCACTACTTGGCATTTACCCAAAGAAAATGAAAAAACTAATTGGAAAAGATATATCCACATTTATGTTTATTGCAATATTATTTGCCTTAGCCAAGATTTGCAAATAATGTGAATATCCAGTAATAGGTAAATGGATAAAGAAGATGAAGTGTA
This sequence comes from Lutra lutra, assembly GCF_902655055.1. NCBI lineage: Eukaryota > Metazoa > Chordata > Mammalia > Carnivora > Mustelidae > Lutra > Lutra lutra. The sequence continues at coordinate 166,023,918 of NC_062279.1, read as the reverse complement.
TACATATAATGTAATATTAGCCATAAAAGAATGAGATCTTTCCATTTGTCACAAAATGGATGGACCTAGAGGGTGTTGTGCTAAGTAGATTAAGTCAGACAGAGAAAGACACATACCATATGATTTCTCTTTCTCTTACATATGAAATCTGAGAAACAAAACAAAGAAACAAACAAGCAAAAAACAGACTCTTAAATAGGGAAAACAAACAGGTGGCTGTAGAAGGTTGGTAAGGGGTGTGAAATACGTAAAGGGAATTAAAGAGTACAAACATCCATTTATGGCATAAATAAGCCATGGCGATGAAAGGTACAGCATAGGGAATAGTCAATAACGTTATAATAATTGTGTGGTGAAAGATGGTCACTAAACTTATTGGGTGAGCGTTGAATAATGTATAGAATTGTTGAATCATTATGTTGTACACCTGAAACCAATATAACACTGTATGCTAATTATACTTCAAAAAATATAAAACAGGGGCACCTGGGTGGCTCAGTGGGTTAAAGCCTCTGCCTTCAGCTCAGGTCATGATCCCAGGGTCCTGGGATGGAGCCCCGCATCGGGCTCTTTGCTCAGCAGGGAGCCTGCTTCTTCCTCTCTCTCTGCCTGCTTCTCTGCCTACTTCTGATCTCTGTCTGTCAAATAAATAAATAAAATCTTTAAAAATATATATAAACGTAAGAAATAATAAATCTAAATAAACCAACTGCTAGTAAGGAAATTGAATCAGTAATCAAAAACCTCCTTCAAACAAAGTCCAGGACCAGATGCCTTCATTGGTGAATTCTACCAAATATTCAAAAAAAGAATTAAGACCAATCCTTCTCAAACTTTTTAAAAAACAGAAGAGGTGGGAACTCTTTCACATTCATTTTATAAAGCAAGCATTAACATAGTACCAAAACCAGACAACGGTACCACAAGAAAAGAAAATGAGAGTCCAGTATTCAGCTTAGGTGTAAAAATCTTTAACAAAATAATAATAAACGGAATTCAACAATGTATTAAAAGGATCGTACATTATGACCAAGTGGGATTTATTTCAAGGATGTAAGGATGATTCAACATCTATAAATCAATCAATACGATACATTATATTAAAAAATAAAAGATATAAATCATATATTAACTTAATAGATGCAGAAAAATTGACAATATTCAATCTCTACTTATGATAAAAACTTTCTACAAAGTGGGTACAGAGAAAAGGTACCTCAATATAATAAAGGCCGTATATGAAAAGCACACAACTAACACCATAGTCAATGATGAAAAGCTGAAAGCTTTTCCTCTGAGATCAGGAATGAGACAAGGATTCTCCCTCTAGCCATTCTTATTTAACATAGAATCCAAAGTCCTTGCAATAGCAATTAGGTAAGAAATGGAAATAAAATGCATCCGAATTGGAAAGGAAGAGGTAAAGCGGTCATTATTTGCAAGTGACATGATATTATATAGAGAGAACTGTAAGGACTCCATCAAAAAAAAAAAAAGTTAAAAGTAACAAACAAATTTAGTAATGTTGCAGGATACAAAATCAATACACAAATATATTTATTATTTATTATTTATTTCTATTTATTTATTTCTATTTATTAATAAATAATATTTCTATTTATTAATAACACAATATCTGAATAGAAAATAAACAATCCCATTTAAAATTGCATTAAAAATACCTATAAATTAATTTAACCAAGAAGCAAAGGGCCTGTATTGAAATCAATAAGACATTAAGAAAAGAAATTGAAGATTTAGATAACTGGAAAGACATTCTGTGCTCATAGAAGAATTAATATGGTTAAAATGTCCAATTAGTCAAACTAAGGATTCAATATGATCCCTATCAAAATTCCAATGCATTTTCCATGGATGTAGAACAATCCTAAAATTCATATGGAACCAAAAAATACCCCTAATATCCAAAGCAAGCTTGAGAAAGAACAGCTGGAAACATCATGCTCCCCGACTTTAAATTATATTACAAAGCTATAGTAAGTAAAATAGTTCGACACTGGCACAAAGACAGACACACAGACAAATGTAACCTAACAAGAGCCAGAAATAAACTCACTCATAATTGGTGAATTAATTTACAAAAAAGGAGCCAAGAATATACAATGGGGATAGGACAATCTCTTCAATAAACAGTGCTGAAAAAACTGGACAGCCACATGAAAAAGAATGAAATTGGACTGCTATCTTCCACCATAAACAAAAATTAACTTGAAATGGATTAAAGACTTGAACATAAGACCTGAAACAATAAAACTCCTACAAGAAAACAAAGACAGTAAGCTCCTTGACATATCTTGGGGATCATTTTTTGAATTGACACAAAAAGAAAAAGTAACAAAAGCAAACACAGATAAGTGGAACTGCATCAAAATAAACTTTTTTTAAAAAAATTATTTTACTTATTTATTTGACATACAGAGATCACAAGTAGGCAGAGAGGCAGGCAGAGAGAGAGGAGGAAGCAGGCTCCCCGCTGAGCAGAGAACCAGATGCAGGGCTTGATCCCAGAACCCTGAGATCATGACCTGAGCTGAAGGCAGAGGTTTTAACCCACTGAGCCACCCAGGCACCCCAAATAAACTTCTGTATAGCAAAGAAAACCACCAATAAAATGGAAAACCAACCAACTGAATGGGGGAAAATACTTGCAAACTATGTATTTGTTAAGGGGTTAATATCCAAAATATATAAAGAACTTATATAATTCAGTAACAAATTTTTTTTTATTAAAAAGTGGTTCAAATATCTGAATAACATTTTTCCAAAGAAAATACACAGATGTCCATTGGGTATGTGAAAAGATTCTCAACATCATTAATCATTTAAGAAATACAAATCAAAACCACAATTAGATATGGCTATTATAAAAGACAAGAAATAATGTGTTTGTGAGGTTATAGACAGAAAGGATCCCTTGTGCACTGTTGGTGGGAAAGTAAATTAGTACAGCCACTATGGAAAACATTATGGAATTTCCTCAAAAAATAAAAATATAATTATACATATGATCCAGCAATTCCACTTCTGACTATTTATCTGAAGAAAATAAAAAGACAAACTTGAAAAATATATGAACCCCCATGTTCATTGCATCAATATTTATAATAACCAAGAAAAATATATGAACCCCCATGTTCATTCCATCAATATTTATAATAACTAAGATAATAACCAATCTAAGTGTCCATTGATGGATTAATGATAAAGACTGTGATATACACCACACACACAACACACACATGCACACAAATATTATTCAGCCATAAAAAACAGTGAAATCTTTCCATTTGTGGCAATGTGGATGGACCTTGAAGGTATTATGTTATGTAAAATAAGTAGACAAAGACAATACTATACAATCTCTTTTATAGGTGAATTCTAAAAGCAAGGCCAAGAACAAAACAACCAAACTCATAAATACAAAATACAGACTGGTGATTGCCAGAGGCAGGTGGTGTTTGGGGGAATGGTGGAAGAAAATAGGTGAAGGAAGTAAAAAAATAAAAATACAATAATACATTTTTTTAAAAAAGAAAAAATCCTTTTTAGTCAGCAAAATATATACATTTATAATGTAATATATATATTTCCAATTTGGGGAAATGTTCAGAACAAAGACATATGTAAAATAGTCTTAAGACCCATATTTAAACTTTCATATTTTATTCATTCTTAACTACAGATTTCTCAGCTGGAAGAATTACTAAGATTTAAACAGATTAAGATTTATCCAACTATGGTTAACTGTGACCTTCATGAACTACTCAGATTATCGATGCTTTGACTCATAAGTTTGAAAACAAGTTCAAGTTTATGTCATTGATTCTTGGATTAATTAAGGGTTTGCTTAATATGGTAAAAATCCCCTGGTTGTATCAAAACCTTTAGTACAGAATAGAAGAAATATTAGAGTTAAGTGATATATTATTACTCTTGTGAAATATTGAATGGATCTTTAAATCATAAATCCTGTATCTGAAAGTCTTATAACAATGTTTCTGGAAGGTCAAATTGGCAACTAGTTTATGATTAGTAACTATAATTAAAATCTTTAATTTAATATGTGTCAAGACCTAAGTCAAAATCTTGATATACATTATCTTTAATCTTGACAACATATTTGGAGATGAGAATCAAAGTCCGGTCCGTACTTCAAATTATCCTGGCGTTTTCTATTATACATGAGTCCTGAGTAAAATGGAGAAATAAAGATGCATGAGGGTGGAAGTTAATTTTTATCAATTTTCTATGTGCTCAGTGCAGATTAAGAGCTATCAACAAGGACTTCTTGGGCAAGAAAAGTATTTATAGAAATAGACAGAATAGGGTACCTGGGTGGCTCAATGGGTTAAGCATCTGCCTTCTACTCCATCATGATCCCAGGGTCCTGGGATCTGGTCCCAGGGTCCTGGGATATGGGGCTTCCTGCTCAGTGGGAGCCTGCTTCTCTCCCGCTCGCCATCACTCTCACACACTCTCTCTCTAGCAAAATTAAATAAATAAATGTACTTTTTTTTTTAAGAAAAGAAATGGACAAAATAAGGATTTATCACAATGTTAGTCACAGACAATTGTCCCTAACCAACACTTTTCACCAATCAACCCCCACACACTGTGCCTCAGGCAAGACTCCAAAATTGTCAGATGAAGGAGTTGACTGTTTTTTGTTTTGTTTTGTTTTTAGGGGCTTAGCCTAGTAGCTTGTCGTAAAGGAATGAGTACTTCCTTGGCTTATTTTATACCTTCCTATTAATCTATCATCTATTGTCTACCTTGATTCAGGAAAACTAAGAATCCAGTTTCCTCTGAAGCATGTTCATTTGAATAGAATTGTTACTAGATATCATCTTGTAATTTTTTTTCCTTCTTCTTTAATCAGAAGTGGATCTTGTACTTGTATAGTCTGCTATACCTACAGTTGACACATCAGAAGTGAATCAGTTGCTTCCATATTGGTACAGCAAAAATATAGCAAAACTAAAAACTAACATATTTGTTGTAGTTAGCAGTTGTTGCCTGGAATAAGGCTCCTTCTGTATGTAAAAAATATGTAAGTCTACTTCTATATATGAAAATATTTAAAAACCTTGATCTTATTCTTTATTTTCTAAGGCCACAGAAACATGAATGTTACCTTAATGAAAATTAATTTTATATCCTCTTATAAGAAATTAGAGGAAACAGCAATATTATTCTAATTTGTAATTTTCCAAATGGAAAACAAATAGTATTACATTATTTGAAGATGCATAAGAAAGGTTTCCTTCTTATCTCTATATATTATCCATGTTTCAATTTCTTTACATTTAACTATATATTATATTAAATTTTCTAAATTTTATTTTCAAGAAATACATCTCCAAACATGTCCATATACACAATTTTTTTTTTTTAACTGAGCTAGATAGGGGAGGAGTATGTGGATATTTGTATACTAAGATTATTCAAATAAATATAAAGGACTATTTTTTTTCAAAATATCAAATGTTATTGAAAGCTTGGAAAATGTGCTATTTTTCAATTGATTAGCTGAGTTTCATATTTAAATAAATCCATTTAGGTTTATTATTTGACTCATGGGATATATTGTTTCTGCTTTATCAATCATGATGGTCACACTAAACCTCTTAATTTTTTTATTCGATTTTAGATACAGATGTGCAGGTTTGTTTTATATGATTGTGTGGTTTATGTGCTACATAAAAGGAAACCAGATTAAAGGATTTCTGGGAGCCGAAAGGGTTTCTAGCTAAGTTTGGTGGCCTACTGTGAGGACTGTTCTCACAAAGCATGAGCAGTGTTGTTTCTAATTAATACAAAGTTAACTGTACAATTAGCCTTTTTAAAATAGTAACTAGTCATTTTATATTTTCTTAATTTTTATTTTTTTCAAAATTTGTCCCTTTCTCGGACTTCATTATTTTAGTGAATGGTTTGGCATTATACTTAGTCATTCAGACCAAAACATGGAGTCATGTTTAACTCCATACTCTGTTGACATCCCTTATCCCACCTAGCAACAAATATTATTTAAAATTTTTTCCATTTTTTATTGTTATGATAGTCACCATACAGTACATCATTAGTTTTTTATGTAGTGTTCCATGATTCATTGTTTATGTATTTAAATATAAAAAAAAAAAACTCTTGAATAGACTTTACCCCAGTGCTGTGTCCATATTTCATGCCACCATCCTTGCTACCTGGAGTATTCCAGTAACTTTCTGCTCCTTTCAATCAACTCTTGTTTCAATTCTTGGCCTCACCCAGTTTTTCCACCACAGCGGAGACAGGGAAAGAGGCAAAGAGAGATTATGTAACCAAGTGGCTTTTCATTTCAATTCCTGGTCCTAGAAACGTCAGAAACCACCTCTACTTTGGACTGACTGTATAAAACAAATAAATCTCCCATTTACCTACTTTTGAGGCATGGGTCTTATTTTCCTTTTCATGGATGATTTGGTCATTTACAAATGAAATGTATAAGATGTAATATTGTATAATGGAAGGAAGAACAATGAATTAAGAGTAATAATATTTGGAAACTAGTTCCAGATCTGATATTTATTATTCATGTCATCATTAGCAAGTCACTTATTCATTCTAAATGTGAATTTCCTACTGACTATCCATCTTCTATAACTTCAAATGTGCACTACCCTATAACCCTTCAGAAAAACTCACCTTTTCATGGAGCACTGGGTGTGGTGCAAAAATAATGAATATTGTTATGCTGAAAAAATAAAAAAATTAAAAAAAAAAAAAACTCACCTTTTCATTTTTCCTCCTGCTGATAATTCTGTCTAAGCCATTGAAAGCACCAGATGTTACACATAGGATGTGTGTTGTATCAACCTGTACTGTTTCTCCACATAACTTGTGGGAATTCTTTTCTGGAACATTAACTATTGTGACTTCTAGTAGTTTTAATAACCCCTAAATAAAGAACAGTGACTTAGAAAAATTTAAAAAAAAAGTGAATTTCCTCACCTTAAAGTGTATGATAATTTGGTGGAATAAAATGCAATAAAATTGGTTGAAATGTGATATTGGTCTCTCTGACCCCAAAGCCTGTGTGCTTTCCACTTTTCTGTAGACTATATATAGATATTTATCTGTGTACAAGGCAAGTAATAATGAGTCTATCTACTGTCACATCCATACTCCTTGTATATAAAAACATCCCTGGCTTAAAAACTGTCCTTCTGTCTTTCAGTATTCAAAAGTACCATACTATGTAGACCATCTTCATACAAACAAAATCAACCTAAGTTATTAACCCAACAACCTGTTTCCTGATTCTTTGGAAGTTTCCTAGTTTACAGTGTAGAAAGTTGCAGGAAAAGCTGGATTCATCAGTTATAATTCTCTTAAGTATTTGTTTGAACTGACAATACATTTATGTATTTGGGCCTTCCATGATCGTGATGTATCCAGCTTACTTAGTTGTTGAGTGTGTTATCAGGCAGAGCGGAGAAGGTCAGAACTTCTCGAAGCATGAAAAAAATAATGAAATGCATGAATTATATGGCAGTTACCCTGCACATATTTTACTTTAAATAATTTGTATTATTTGGTTAGTTCAGTCACACAGCTGGTCAATTTATTGCATTAATCAGTTATAGTTGATGGCCCTAATTGATTAGGGTGCTTAGGCAGACGGCCAAACTAATCGTCCAGTGCAGTGTTTAGAGAACTGTTTTTTCTCAACTTCCAGCCATTTACAAAAATACCCAAAGTTATAAAACTTTTTTTTTTTCCTTTTCATGAAGAATTTGTATAGATCCTAGCCATTGGAAAAGCCCATAATATCCTATTGGTAACACACCTCATTCCATGTACTTGAAGCACCAATTTGTAGTATTGGATGGATTTTGGTAATTTAACAAATTAATTTGTCAATTTTATAAATGAAATCTGACCTCTAAATCTTCTTTCATAAACTCTTTTTCACAAATGTAATAAACTCAAGGAAAAACATAAGCATTTTAGATAGAATGATAAATTCCAAAATGTTGTTGCCACTGCTATCTTCTCCTAACATCTAAGAAATCCTAGCCCTAAAGATATTAAAAAACTAAAGACACAGATCTCAATAAAAGTAAATATCCTACAGATAATTTGCCATCTCAAACAGCATATCTTTGAACAGCCAATTTCCTCATGTTTGTGCTTTCTTAAACTCACCTTAAAAATTATGACTTTAAGATATTTTCATTTTTTAAGAGAGAAAATCAACAAAAGCACACGACTTTCTATATAAATTTTAAAGCTTAAGAAATGTGCAAGATTTTCTGTCAAAGGGTTGGAACAAGACTTATGTGAGTTAAATGAGAAGAGTGGAGAGAGAAGCATATTTCATAATATTTAATCATAGTATGTGATATTATATTAATTAAATCTTGGGTTCTCTTTTGGGAAATGACTTATTTCTTCCCATATCCCTCTGCATATATAACTAATAAGCTTGAACTTAATATTTTCCTTCCATAATCTAATAGTCCACTTAAAATTTTCTCTTTATTCCTTCTTAGAATAGATAGCCAGAAGAGAGGCCTAATATCTTAGACCCAGAGGAAACTAGGGATCTTGTAGGTCACCTCTGATTTTTCATTGTAGTGTTACTGAAGTCCCAGAGGGATTAATGAAGGGCTCTTCACTACTAAATGGTTACAAAGCCATAAAAACTCAAGCTTTCCTTTGCCCTTGTCAAGTATCCTTCCCATTAAATAAAATAATTTTAAGAAATGCTGTTTAAAAGATTTTAGGATGTATAAATCAGCTAAATATTCTTAGGGCAAGAGAAGATCAGGTTTATACTTCAATGCAGTTTTAGTCTCTGAGCTAGAAGTCAAAACAATTGAACTGAATGAAAAGACTGAAAGAATATGTAACTTCTTTACTTTCATAAACTCTTCCTATTGTCACCAGGTCTGGGAAGATGAGGTTTAGTACCTTCTCTTCCTTTCTTTCTTTCTTTCTTTTTTTCTTTTTTTTTTTTTTTAAGTTTAACACCTTCTATGTATGTGAGTAAACATGTAATACTGACTGAATTTTTTCACTAATTGATAATAAAAGTAAGATTATCCCTTTGTTTACAAAATTGATTTTGTATTCAACAATTAGTCTTGAAAATCTATTCAGTAAATGTACACCACATTTGTGGGGAACAGAATAATAAAGCTTCTGTGGATTAAGGGGACAAAAAAAGAAACTCTAAGTATGAAGTTAGTCACTTACATGTTTAATGGAAAGTTATATTTATCTATTCATGTAAACATCTGAAGACCTCTATAGGTTATAATTGTGTGCGTTCTGTATTGAATCAAATTCAGAATATGGATAACACACTACTCTCCCAAACACCAATATAATTAACTCCATACAGAAAACTGAACATCTCTTCTTGATTTCTCTAACAGTCAGAATTGCACTAAATATTATGAGTAGAAAGGATTTAATCCAAAGAGATATTAGGAGACTAGGTTCTGAACTGCGCCTCAGAACATTACACATTTAAATGATCAACCGAGGAAACTTTGATGTCTGACAATCAGAAAAATGGAAAACCAGGAGGCCACCATTGAACCACTGAGTCTGACGTAATGATTTGATGAACCAGAAAGTGGCTACACCTTCAAAACTATATTTAAGTAGCCTTGAAGCTGAAATTTGGATTCTGAAACAAAGTTATAAAACAAAATCACATTGTTACAACTTGTTTGCCATAAAAAACAATAGACCAGCCCAAATCAGCAGGAGGATAGCTTCTTATCACTTTTCCTTTTCAAAATGCTCTTACAAATGCATCTAATTGATAGAACCTAGTTTGTTTCCAGTACATGAAAAAAAAGTTTTTAACTCTTTGCTCTTATAGTAGAGAAATACCCCCTAGGAGGTGATAGAAGTGGATCTTGATAGTTGAGGATATTCAGCCCAGTTTATTGGAAAGTGCTCTAGTGTCTCTGTAGCTCTGAAGTCTAGTTCTGATTTGTTTGTCTAAATCACTGATAGCCTACTTAACTGCTTACATTCTTCAAAAACCAGACATACTCCTTATATATAACCAGGCACTGTCCTGATAGGAATAGATACATATCAGAGCCACACATGATTTTATGTGTTCTTGCATTCTACTTTCAAATTCTATCATCTATCTGTCTATCATCTAAATAACTTGATTTTTTTGCCCAAGATTTCCCATACACTGACCTATTTAATTTATGGAAAATGAATGAAAACATCTGGCCATCTTAGATTTTTTTTTAATTAAAACTTAGCATCTTTAAGTTTGCAGGTAAATATATATTTGGACTTTTAAGCAAAATTTTTAAATTATAGGTTTTTATATGTAAGTTTTCCCTGCACAAAACTTGATCTTAGAATTTTACATTAGTTTGTTAGTACTGTTGTAATAAAATATACCAGAACCTGGGTGTACTTAATAATGGAATTGTATTTTCAAACAATTCTGGAGGCTGAAAGTCTAAAACCAAGGTGCCAGAGGGATTAGTATCTCCTGAGGCCCATCTCTTTGACTTACAGAAGGCTGCTTTTTCACTATGTCCTTACATGGTCTTTCCTCTGTTACCTCACATCCCTGATGTGTCCTCTTATTATTAGGACACTAGTGATATAGGATTGAGGCTCCACTCTTAGGATCTCGTTTAACATTAATTAACTCTTTAAAGGCCCTTCCTCCAAAGACAGTCGTATTGGAGCCTAAGGCTTCAAATGTGAATTTTGTGGGGACATGATTCAGTTTGTATAAAATTTTATGGGATATCTGTGAATAAAGTAAAAACACAAATACTTATAGATTCTGCATTTTGAGTTAAAATAAAAACTCTCAACAAACCAAAGTCTAGGACCAAATAGAGTCACAAGTGGATGATACCAACCACTTATTTTTTTTTTTTTTTTGTACCAACCATTTAAAGTAGACATAATGTCTATTCTCCTGGAACTATTACCAAAAAATAGAAGAGGAAGAATAGCTTCTCAATATATTCTACAAAGCCAACATTATGACCCTGATACCAAATCAAAAGACATGACATGAAAAAAAAGAAAGAAAGAAAGAAAGACAGAAAACTACAAGCTACTAGCCCTGATGCACATAGATGCAAAAGTCCTCAACAAAATATTAGGAAACTATATCCAACAATACATTAAAAGGACTACCACCATCGTACAGTGCGACTTATTCCAAGGATGCAAAAATAGTTAATACCAAGAAATCAATGTGATATACCACATTTGCAAAATGAAATAAAAAAAAATCATGATCATCTTAATAGATGCAGAAAAAGCATTCAAAATTCAAGATTCATCAGTAATAGAAAACATCAACAAATTGTTTTTACAGGTAATAGTAAAGATATATGATAAACTCACAGTCCTCATCATTCTCAATGGGGAAAATAGAGCTTTTATTTTAAAATCAGGAACATCAGGGACGAGACATAAATATCTGCTTTCACCATTTTTATTCAACATAGTACTGAAAGTCCTAACACAGCTATCAAATAAGAAAAATAAATAAAAGGTATCCCAAATAGTACGGAAGAAGCAAAGTGTCACTATTTGAAGATAACATAATAGTATACAAAGAAAACCCTGAAGACTACACACACACACACACACACACACACACACACACATACACACACACCTGATAGAATAAATGAATTCAATAAAGTTACAAAATTAATATACAGAAATCTGTTGGGCTTTTATATACCAATAATGAAGTAGCAAAAAGAGAAATTAAGAAAACAATCCCATTTAGAACTGAATTAAAAAAAAAAAAAAACAGGGGTGCCTGGGTGGCTCAGTGGGTTAAAGCCGCTGCCTTCGGCTCAGGTCATGATCCCAGGGTCCTGGGATCGAGCCTCACATCGGGCTCTCTGCTCAGCGGGGAGCCTGCTTCCCTTCCTTTCTCTCTGCCTGCCTCTCTGTCTACTTGTGATCTCTCTCTGTCAAATAAATAAATAAAATCTTAAAAAAAAAAAAAAAAAAAAACCAGAACTCCTAGGCATAAACTTAATCAAAAAGGTGAAAGAACTGTGTCCTGAAAAGTATAAGATACGAATGAAAGAGGGCTGCCTGGGTGGCTCAGTTTTAAGCTTCTGACTTTGGCTCAGGTCATTATCCCAGGGTCTTGGGATCTAGCCCCAGTCCTGCATCAGGCTGTCTGCTCAGTGGGAAGGATGCTTCTTCCTCTCTCACTACCCTTGCTTGTATTACCTCTCTTGCTGTATCTCTCTCTGTCAAATAAATAAATAAATAAATAAATAAAATCTTAAAAAAAAAGATACTGATGAAACAAATTAAAGATGACAAACAAAAAAAAAGAAAGGATGAATACCCAAGTTTTGTAGCAACATGGACGGGACTGGAAGAGATTATGCTGAGTGAAATAAGTCAAGCAGAGAGAGTCAATTATCATATGGTTTCACTTATTTGTGGAGCATAACAAATAGCATGGAGGACAAGGGGAGATGGAGAGGAGAAGGGAGTTGAGGGAAATTGGAAGGGGAGGTGAACCATGAGAGACTATGGACTCTGAAAAACGATCTGAGAATTTTGAAGGGGTGGGGGGTGGGAGGTTGGGGGCACCAGGTGGTGGGTATTGTAGAGGGCACGGATTGCATGGAGCACTGGGTGTGGTGCAAAAACAATGAATACTGTTATGCTGAAAAAATAAAAAAAAAAAAAACTAAAAAAAAAAAAAGATGACAAACAAATGGTAAGGTATCACATGATCAAGGATTGGAAGTATTGAATCCCTATGAAATGGAATTCCTATTAAAATTCCAATGGCATTTTTAACAGAACTAGAATGAATAATATTAAAATTTGTATGGAATCACTAAAGACTTTGAGTAGCCAAAGAAATCTCAAAAAGTATAAAGCAAGAGGTATCACAATTCCATCCTCTAAAATCACCAAAGTTATGGTCATCAAAGCAGTAGGTACTGGCACAAGAAGAGAAGCCTAGATCAGTGGAACTAAATAGAGAGCCCAGAAGTAAACCCATGTTTTTATGATCAATTAATTTATGAAAAAGAAGGCAAGGATATACAAAGAGAAAAGACAGTTTTGTCAATAAATGGTGCTCCAAGCAAAACAAAAAAACAAAGAAAACAAAACAAAACAAAACAAACAAAAAACCTGAACCATTTTCTTTTCTTTTTTTTTTTTTTTTTTGACAGAGAGATCACAAGCAGGCAGAGAGAGAGGAGGAAGCAGGCTCCCCGAGAGAGCAGAGAGCCTGATGCGGGGCTCGATCCCAGGACTCTGAGATCATGACCTGAGCCGAAGGCAGCGGCTTAACCCACTGAGCCACCCAGGCGCCCCCTGAACCATTTTTTTAAGCCTTATACAAAAATAAACTCAAAATGAAATAAAGATCTAAATGTGAGACCTGAAACTGTAAAATTCCTAAAAGAAAACATAGGCCAAAATCTCTTGTACCTCAATCTTAACAACTATTTCTGGATAGGTCATTCAGGCAAGGAAAACAAAGTAAGACATAAACTACTTGGACTACACCAAAATAGAAATCATTTGCACAGTGAAGGAAACCATCAAAAAACCAAAAATTAACCTTCTGAATGGGAAAAGATATTTGCAATATAATCTGATAAGAAATTCATGTCCAAAATATATAAAGAACTTATAACACACACACTTCAATTTGGTTTAAAAATGGGTAGAAAACTTGAGTAAACATTTTTTCCAAAGAAGACATCTGGATGGCAAACAGATACATTAAAACAAACAAACAAACAAACAAAAAAGATGCTGAATACCACTAATCATCCCGGGAATGAAAATCAAAACTATGTGGTTAACATCACCTCACACCAATCAGAATGGCTGGTTATCAAAAGACAAATAAGTGTTGGTAATGATGTGGAGAAAAGGAAAGTTTCACGCATTGTTGATGATATTGTAAGCCGGTGCAAACACTATAGAAAACAATATGGAAGTTTCTCAAAAAAATAAAAATAAAAATGCCATTTGATCCAGTAATTCTACTACTGGGTATTTAGTTGGAAGAAAACCAAAATACAATTCAAAAAGATTTATGCACACTTATGAGTATTATAACATTACTGACAATAGCTAAGATATGGAACCAACCTAAGTGTCCATCAATATGTAAACAAATAAAGATGTGATATATAATGGAATATTACTCAGTCATAAAAAGAGATCTTGCCATTTGTGAGTATATAGATGGATCTAGAGGGAATTATGCTAAGTGACATAATTCAGAGAGAAAAAGACAAGAACACTATATGATTTCACTTGTATGTGGAATCTATAAAACAAAACAAATGACCAAACAAAAACTGGTGGTAGACAGAGAGGAGGAATGGGGTGATAGACAAAATGAGTTAAGGGGATTAGGAGGTACAGTACTCTAGTTATAGAATGAGTAAATCATGGGGATGAAAAGTACAACATAGGGAATATAGTCAATGGTATTTTAATAGAATTATATGGTGACAGATAGTAGCTACACTTATGGTGAGAATAGCATAACAGAGTTGTTGAATTACTACGTTGTATGCCTGAAACTAATGTAGCATTGTGTGTCAAATGTATTTCAATTTTTTTAAAGGGACAATGTATATGTCTTTGCCTTGTTACAGCATTTGTTTAGGCATTGAGTATTAATAAGTAACAAGCAGATGGTAATTTAGTTTAGTAAAATAATTTTTCAAAATTATACAGGTTATCTCATGTTCATATTAGTACAAAATATATTGAATTCCTATCCCTCATATCAGGGAGATCATATGATAGTTGTCTTTCTCCGATTGACTTATTTCGCTAAGCATGAGGGATAGGAGATGCAACATGGGGGTTAAGGGGGTAGGAGAAGAGTAAATGAAACAAGATGGAATTGGGAGGGAGACAAACCATAAGTGACTCTTAATCTCACAAAACAAACTGAGGGTTGATGGGGGGAGGGGGGTTGGATTATTGACACTGGGAGGGTATGTGCTATGGTGAGTGCTGTGAAGTGTGTAAACCTGGTGATTCACAGACCTGTACCCCTGGGGATAAAAATATATTATATGTTTATAAAAAATAAAATTAATTAAAAAAATCGTACATGTTAAAAAAATATATATATATATTGAATTAATACATGACGACTAAGGATGTGTTAATTGCTCCTGTGACTGAATCTGCTTGGGTTCTGACCTTCTTGTTCCCACCATGCCCACACACTTCTGTTTAACCAGCTCACTTGCCAAACATTTTTAGTAATGTTTTATAAATATAAAACTTATCTTCAGATTATTTATTTAGGGGCAATTACAAAAACACTACTTCTGTGCATTTACATTTAATGAACTAGATACAAGATATCCACAATGGACATTCCAAGAGCATAATCTCAGTGCCTCCCAAAATATTTAAAAATATTAGCCCTACCATTTTTCAGAAAGAAACACATTTTCAGACAATGTGCATGTGCAGTGACTACATTATAAGAAAAGAAAGGGGGCGCCTGGGTGGCTCAGTGGGTTAAGCCACTGCCTTCGGCTCAGGTCATGATCTCTAGGTCCTGGGATCGAGCCCCGCATCGGGCTCTCTGCTCAGCAGGAGCCTGCTTCCTCCTCTCTCTCTGCCTACCTCTCTGCCTACTTGTGATCTCTCTCTGTCAAATAAATAAAAAAATCTTAAAAAAAAAAAAAAGAAAAAGAACTTTGTGAACTACTTATTCTGAAATCCGTTAAATATATTCCTAGTGAATTTATTTGTTCTTGATACATTTCTTGTAGTCCATCTGATTTCTATTTGTACTTCAAACAATAAAATGTTAAAAAATTAAGGGTGAATCAGTTATCTTCAGCTTTTGTCATAAATATTTTTTTAAAAAGGTTGAACAAATATAAAATAAGGCAATGGAGAGATTAATTCCAAAAGATTAGCTTAGAGAATTTAATAATAAAACATGTTGGATGATAAAGATTTTTTAGAAGATTTTGCTGTTAGGAGATTGGTTAAAGGTTTAAATAAAGCCTTTCTTTTTAACAATTGATATATGTGCAAAACTTTGATATCTGTGCACAATCATGTCAAATTATGTTTTAAAATAGCTTGTCATTTTAGGATTTATGATAGTGTGACTAAAGAATCTAACCTAACATGGTCTGGGTCCTATTCTGAAAAATGATAATTAAGAGGAATGAAGATATTTTTAACTGCAGCCTACTTCTACATGATTTTAAATCATTGTTTCAAGAGAAATAAGCCAGGGGTGATGAGAATGAACACCTATAATAAAAAAGTGAGAATTTCCCAAGGAGACAATCTCACTAAAATGCTTGTTCCACTGAAAGGGTGGTTTCTGACACATCTGCCAATTAACAACTGATCCTGAGAAGTAAAAGTAAACTTTCTTTGGTTCTCAGTAGTCTTTGCAGCCCTGAATCTTATTCATTGCCATTTTGACAGTATTGCTCCATGAACCAATTTCTTAAAAGTTGATAGAGGAAAAGTTGGAAAAAGAAGCAATGAGCTTCTCAGTACAAGCAGTATTCAAGCAGAGACCTAATTGGCAGGGTATTTTAGCTAAAAGATCATGGAGACTTCTAATTGTGAGATTCTTTTTTAAATGTCTGATAGAATTTATTAATTCTGCTATTTACTTGCACACAAAATTTTATTTTTTCTTTAATAATTCTTACACATAATAATTTTAAACTGGCTGCACATAATGAATACTCAATTATTTTCATTTTATAAATAGGTAGATTGGTAACTTTTTAAAAATATTTTTGAAATAAGTCAAGCAGAGAAAGTCAATTATCATATGATTTCACTTACTTGTGGAACATAAGGAATAATATAGAGGACATTAGGGGAAGGAGGGGAAAGATGAAGGGGGGAAAATCAGAGGGGGAGATGAACCACTGGAGACTATGGACCCTGAGAAACAAACTGAGGGTTTTGGAGGGGTGGGGGTAAGGGTATGGGTGAGCTTGGTGGTGGGTATTGAGGAGGGCATGTATTGCATGGACCCCTGTGTGTTGCACATAAATAATGAATCTTGGAACACTACATCAAAAACAAATGATATATTGTATGGTGACTAACATAACACAATTAAAAAAAAAGAAATTCCAATGTTATCAGTATTAATACTTCAAAGAATATAAATGGTTCTGAATGTCAAATCAAAATAGATGTTGAAACATACATTGCATGCTAATTTATTGAAAAAAACCCACACACCTGCAAAAAAACAAAGAAAAAAATCAACAAAATTCAATGGCAGAATTATAAAATTACTTTTATTTCTTTTTCTTTTTTTTTTTTGTTTTCCCTAAAAAAGTTACCATTTAAATTAAACACCTAAACCCATCAAAAATACCAGAAGGCTGATGACAAATTGGGTGAAGTAATAGGCAACATAAATAATTATAAATCTAGACTGACAGGTTAATGAGGAAAGACTAAATACATATATAAAATGGTGATATGAAGGTGAAAATCAGAGAAGTTTGATTTTGAATAAATAAATATACTAATTAATTTTGAATAAAAAGAAAAGAAATATTTGAATAATCTAAACTTACAAAAGGTACCTAGCATTTGTAACTCTGAATATGTCATGAAGTTGATAAAATTGGTGTTTACCTTGAATACTAAATGCTCACATCCCCAATTTAACTCTGTTTATATTATAAAAAGGATAAAAACATTCATTTTTACTCATATAAAAATAATCAAAATTTGTAAATACATTATATAGAATAGCATGCATTTACTTTCCAAAATATAAATAAAATATTGAAATGTCCTATTTTTTTTAAGATTTTTATTTATTTATTTGACAGACAGAGATCACAAGTAGGCAAAGAAACAGGCAGGGGCGCGAGGAGAAGGCTCCCTGCCAAGCAGAGAACCTGATGTGGGGCTCAATCCCAGGACCCTGAGATCATGACCTGAGCTGAAGGCAGAGGCTTTAGCCCACTGAGTCACCCAGGTGCCCCAAGAAATGTCCTTTATTAAGTTGAAATGTACTTCAATGTATATTTTAATAAGTTTTAATTATTCAAAAGTGAGGCATGTGATGTTTAAATTCATTAAATATTATATTTTCCTGTTAATAAAATATATGATAGCTGATAGAGGAAATAAGTATTAAACTGTATTAACACTGAACAGTGAGGGGTATTGAAAAAGAAAACCAAAAGGGCATAATAATGCCTGACTTTACAAAGCTGTGGTCATCAAGACAGCATCATACTAGTAAAAAAACAGACAAAAAGACCAATGGAACAGAAAAGAGAACCCAGAAATGGTCCCTCAACTCTGTGGTCAACTAATCTTCAACAAGACAGGAAAGAATATCCAATGGGAAAAAGACAGTCCCTTCAATAAATGGTACTGGAAAACTTGGACAGCCACATCCAGAAGAATGAAACTGGGCCATTCTTTTACACCATAAACAAAGATAAACTCAAAATGGATGAAACACCTAAATGTTAGACAAGAATCCACCAAAATTTCAGGGAACACAGGCAATAACCTCTTTGACCTTGATCACAGAAACTTTTTTTTTTTAGATTTTTTTTTAAATTTATTTATTTGACAGACAAAGATCACAAGTAGGCAGAAAGGCAGGCAGAGAGAGAGGGAGGAAGCAGGCTGCCCGCTGAGCAGAGAGCCTGATGCGGGGCTCAATCCCAGGACCCTGGGATCACAACCTGAGCCAAAGGCAGAGGCTTTAACCCACTGAGCCACCCAGGCACCCTGTTCACAGAAACTTCTTGAAAGACATTTCTCCAAAGGCAAAGGAAACAAAAGCAAATATGAACTATTGGGACTTCATCAAGATAAAAAGTTTTTGCACAGCAAAAGAAAGAGTCAACAAAACTAAAAGGCAGCCTATGGAATGGGAGAAGATATTAGCAAATGACATAACAGATAAAAGGCTGGTACTTAAGATCTATAAAGAACTTATCAAACTCAACACCCAAAAAAACAAATAATCCAGTCAAGAAATAGGCAGAAGATATGAACATACATTTCTCCAAAGAAGATACACAATGACCAAAAGACACATGAAAAAATGCTCCACATCATTTGTCATCAGGGAAAAACAAATCAAAACCACAATGAGATACCACCTTTCACCAGTTAGAATGGCTAAAATTAACAAGACAGGAAACAACAAATGTTGGCAAGGATGCAAAGAAATGTGAACCCTCTTACACTGTTGGTGGGAATGCAAGCTGGTACAGATGCTCTGGAATACAGTATGGAGGTTCTTCAAGAAATTAAAACTAGAACTACCTTATGACCCAGTAATTTCACTACATGATATTTACCACAAAGATACAGATATAGTGAAAAGAAGGGACACCTGCACCCCAATGTTCAGGGCAGCAATGTCCACAATAGCCAAACTGTGTAAGGAGCCAAGATGTCCTTCAACAGATGAATGGATAAAAGAAGATGTGATTCATATATACAATGGAATATTACTCAGCAATCAGAAAGGATGAATACCTAAAATTTGCATTGACATGGATGGAACTGGAGGATATTATGCTAAGCAAATTAGGCAATTAGAGAAAGACATTTTTCATATGGTTTCACTCATACATGGAATATAAGCATAGAAGATCATAGGGGAAGGAAGGGAAAACCAAATGGGAAAAAATTGGAGAGAGAGACAAAGCATGAGAGACTCTTGACTGTGGGAAACGAACTGAGGATTGTGGAAGGGGAGATAGCTGGGGGGGATGGAATAACTTGGTGATGGGTATGAAGAAGGACATGTGATAAGCACTGGGTATTATACACAACTGATGAATCACTGAACACTACATCAGAAACTAATGATGTAGTGTATGTTGGCTAATTGAATCTAAATAAAAATTTAAAAATAAATAATTTAAAAGACAAATAAAAACTTATTAAAAGACTAAACTTACCCCCAATCAATAAATATACAAACAAGTTCTAGAGAGAAAAAGTAAATATATAAAACAAACATCTAGAGAAAACTATATATTTAGAAAATAGACAAAGTGAATACCAGGTCCAAATATTTATAATTCTCAGAGACAAAAACTTAAAAAGTAATGGAATAGAACATATTCCTGG
This sequence comes from Lutra lutra, assembly GCF_902655055.1. Taxonomy (NCBI): domain Eukaryota; kingdom Metazoa; phylum Chordata; class Mammalia; order Carnivora; family Mustelidae; genus Lutra; species Lutra lutra. The sequence goes on along the minus strand of NC_062279.1, from coordinate 166,003,749 downwards.
ATATAGAATTCAATATAATTTTTAAAAAATTAAAGAAGTCTTGAACTTAACGTTCTAAAGGACACTACAGTATGACTGTGAAAATGTCCTTAAATGGTCTTCATCTGCATACACACCTCTAATCTAGGAAAAGTTTTGAGAGCATTTCACATCAAGTTTTTTATTTATCTCCCTCTTCTACACGACAACATATTTATGGTGTGCCTGTATACACAAAGGTTACTTTGAAGGACTGATTGCCAATTTATATCTATGTGGTGTATTAGTTAAGAGGATTTAATTTAGAGTTAGTTTGCCTGAATTCAAATGCTAACTCTACGAACTACTACTTATGTGACCTTAGGTAATATGTCACTTTTCATGCCTTAATTTTCTCAGTTTGAAATTGTAGCAAATAATAATATTTATTCCTCTTTTGGCATATGTAGTATGTTAAATAAAAGATAAATACATGTAAAATATGTACTGTGAATATAAAAAATGGATGGTATATATAGAACAGCTTTGAAAATTGGACAAAGTGGGGCGCCTGGGTGGCTCAGTGGGTTAAGCCGCTGCCTTCGGCTCAGGTCATGATCCCAAGTCCTGGGTTCAAGCCCCGCATCCATCGGGCTTTCTGCTCAGCAGGGAGCCTGCTTCCTCCTCTCTCTCTGCCTGCCTCTCTGCCTGCTTGTGATTTCTCTCTGTCAAATAAATAAATAAAATCTTTAAAAAAAAAAAAAAAAAAGAAAATTGGACAAAGTTAAGCAGGACATATACTTCCTATTAATAACAATAGGGGCGCCCTGGGTGGCTCAGTGGGTTAAAGCCTCTGCCTTCAGGTCAGGTCATGATCCCAAGGTTCTGGGATTGAGCCCCTCACATTGCACATGTGGGGGGGGGGGTCTCTGCTCAGCAGGGAGTCTGCTTCCTGTCTTCCCCACTGCCGAACCGCCTGCCTCTCTGACTACTTGTGATCTGTCAAATAAATAAATAAAATCTTTAAAGAGAGAGAGAGAGAATAATAAGTAAAACTATTCAGTTAAAAAAAAAAAATCCAACTGAGTTAAAAACTTTTCTGGAAATGAATGGAAGATATAATGCTCATTTTGATTTAGAATGTCTAATTTCTTCACTTATTACTAGCAGGGTATTTAAAAACTAACTTGGATGGTCTGAGGCTGTATTTTTTTTTAAAGATTTTATTTATTTATTTGACAGACAGAGATCAGAAGTAGGCAGAGAAGCAGGCAGAGCGAGAGAGGAGGAAACAGGCTCCCTGCTGAGCGGAGAGCCCAATGTGGGTCTCGATCCCAGGACCCTGGGATAATGACCTGAGTTGAAGGCAGAGGCTTTAACCCACTGAGCCACCCAGGCACCCCTGAGTCTGTATTCTTATTGGTAAAATGTCAAAAATAAAAATAAAATGAAATGAAAATCCTAACTTTAACATATTTCTTAAGAATGAAAAAAAACATATCACCAAATTTTGACATAATTATACAGAATTTTAAACTTAGTATTATTTTGGAAGTGTATAATTCAAAGTGTTTTAATCATAATCAACAAATTCTTTTAAACAAGTTATCCCTCACTTAAAATGATATAGAATTATAGGGGTCCCAGAAGGAAAAGATAAAGATAGGAGCAGAATTCTTTTTATTTTTTGTTTTTGTTTTTAGATTTTATTTATTTGAAAGACAGAGATCACGAGTAGGCAGAGAGGCAGGCAGAGAGTAAGAGTAAGGGAAGCAGGCTCCCTGCTGAGCAGAGAGTCCAATGTGGGGATCATGACCTGAGCTGAAGGCAGAGGCTTTAACCCACTGAGCCACCCAGGCACTCCAGGAGCAGAATTCTTATTTGAAGAAATAATGACTAAAAATTTCCTAATTTGGAGAAGGAAACTGTCATCCCGATCCAATAGACTTCCAAATAAGATGAACGCAAAGAAACCCACACCAGGATATATTCTAATTAAAATGCCAAAAGTTAAAGTTAAGAAGAGATTATTAAAAGCAGCAAGAGACAAAACAAAAACAAAAACTTGTTACATGTAAGGGACCCTCATAAGACAATCAATTTTTAGCAGAAACTTTGCAGGCCAGAAGTCTGTACAATATAGTCAAAGTGCTGAAAGAAAAAAAAAATCTTTCAACAAAGAATACTCTATTTAGCCAATTTATAATTCAGAACCGAAAGAGAGATTATGAGTTTTTCAGATAAACAAGAGAAAAAGGAATCCATCTTAAACCACTCACTTAACCACTTAAACCACTTAAACCAATCACTTAAACCACTTAAACCACTGGGTGGCTCAGTTGTTAAGCATCTGCCTTCCGTTCAGGTCATGATCCTGGTGTCCTGGGATCGAGCCCCGCATCAGGCTCTCTGCTGGGGGGGGGGGGGGGGGGAGAGCCTACTTTCTCCTCTCTCTCTCTGCCTGCTTCTCTGCCTACTTGTCTGTCAAATAAATAAATAAAATCTTAAAAAAAAAACAACTCATACAAGAAATTTTAAAGATGTCTTTAACAGAAAAGAAAGAGTGCTAATTAGTAACAAGAACATAACTAAAAGAATAAATTTCACTGGAAAACTAAATATACAGCAAACGTAGTGGATTAATTACTTACAAAAGTCGTATAAAGGTTATAAGACAAAAGTAGTAAGAATAACTATGATTATAACAATTAAGGGGTACACAAAATAAAAAAGACAAAATGTGACGTTAAAAAACACATGTGAGGGCGCCTGGGTGGCTCAGTGGGTTGGGGCCTCTGCCTTCCGCTCGGGTCATGATCTCAGGGTCCTGGGATCAAGTCTCTGCTCGGTGGGGAGCCTGCTTCCCCTCCTCTCTCTGCCTGCCTCTCTGCCTACTTGTGATCTCTCTCTCTCTGTCAAATAAATAAATAAATAAATAAATCTTAAAAAAAAAATATGTGAGGGGAAGTAAAAATTTTCAGCTTTAAAATGAGATCGTACTCAAGTTGTTACCACCATAAAATACATTGTTATAAATATAAGTTGTTGTATGTGTGCCTCATTGTAACAACAAAGCAAAAATCTATTTTATATATGCAAAAGAGAAAGAGAAAAGAATATAAGCATACCACTAAAAAAGTCAAGCCCCAAAAGAGGAAAACAACAGGACAGAGGGACAAAAAGAGACTATAAAAATAACCAGGAAACAATTTTTAAAATGGCAGTAAGCACATACTTATCATTAATTACTTTAAATGTAAAAGGACTTAATTCTCCAAACAAAAGACAGAGTGGCAGAATGGACATGAAAAATAAAATATTAAGAAGAAACAACCAAAATCCCAAGACCCATTTATTTGCTACCTACAGGAGACAGACTTTAGATATAAGGACACACACAGACTGAAAGTAAAGAAACGGAAAAAGATATTCCGTGCAAATCAAAACCGAAAGAAACCTGGAGTAGCTATACTTAGACAAAATACATTTTAAAACAAAGAGTATAATAAGTGAAAGAAAGGTATTACATAATGACAAAATGACCAAACCAACAAATGAAAATAATATTTATTAATTTCATGCGCCCTACACAGGGATATCTAAATATGTGAAGCATATATTAGCAAACCTACAAGGAAAAATAGCAATACACAAATAGGGCACTTTGGTGTCCCACTTACATCAATGGATAGGTCATCCATCAGAAGATCAATAAGGAAACATTGGCATTAAATGACATGTTAGATCAGGGGTACTTGGGTGGCTCAGCTGGTTAAGTGTCTGACTTTTGGTTTTGGCTCAGGTTATGATCTCAGGATGTTGAGACTGAGCCTGGCATCAGGCTCCACTCTCAGCACCCAGTTTGCTGAAGATACTTTTCTCCTCCCACCTCCCTCCCCCTGCCTTGCTCCTTCCTTCTGCACATGTATTCTTCCTTTAAAATAAATAAATAAATAAGTAGGATAGAATAAATAGACTATTATTCAGCCATAAAAAACGAAACCTTATTATTTGTGAAAATCTGAATAGACCTCAAAGTCAGGCAGAAGACAGGTGCAGTATGATTTCTCTTATGTGTGACGTCTACAAACAGAAACAAAAAAGCTAGCTCATAGAACAATTTGGTGGTTGCAAAAGGTGGGGGGTAAGGAGTGGGAGAAATGGGTGAACTGTTTTTGTGTGTTTTTTTTTAGTTTAAATAAAAATATAAAATAAAATTATGCACAAATAAATATAACACAAATCTAAAGACCATTTTCTATTTTACTCTCTATGTTAAGTTGGGCTAAGATAAGTTGAGGTCATTTTTTGAATATGTGTAATAATAAAATTATCAGTTAAATCCATTGCCATCTTTTAAAAAGAAAAACACTATAAACATTTTAGAAAGTTTTGAATAATTAGTTAAATTCCACTGCAATTTACTTCCATCTTACCCTTGTCAATCACAAACTGACCTATAAACCTTAAACTGAGCTGCTTACATTAAGTTCACTAACCCTATCCTAAAGTGGCAGAAATCTGCAATAAATTTTGAAATTAAAATTGCATTATTTTATAAGCCACCTGCTTGTCAAAAGTGAGTTAATGAATAACTGCTCTCCACTTTTTTTTTTTTTAAGATTTTATTTATTTTTTTGACAGAGAGAGAGATCACAAGTAGGCAGAGAGGCAGGCAGAGAGAGAGGGGGAAGCAGGCTCCCTGCCAAGCAAGGAGCCCAATGCGGGGCTCCATCTCAGGACCCTGAGATCATGACCTGAGCTGAAGGCAGAGGCTTAACCCACTGAGCCACCCGGGCACCCCTGCTCTCCATTTCTATCTATTTTTTTCTGTAAAAATAGATTTCAGTTGGCTACAAATTTAATAAAACAAGAGCATATCTTTATGGATCTATGCATTTTTAAAATATTATAATAAATACATTGTCATAATTATTTAATACCCCCATGTAAAAATCCTGTTGATTGTCATAGTAGAATCTATAAACACATTGGGCAAATAAAAACTTTGGCCTCACAAATATATTGCCTGCTGTTATGGGCTAAATTGTGGTCCCACAAATTTCATATGTGGACATCTTTTTTTTTTTTTTTTAAAGATTTTTATTTATTTTACAGAGATCACAAGTAGTCAGAAAGGCAGGCAGAGAGAGAGAGAGGGGGAAGCAGGCTCCCTACTGAACAGAGAGCCCGACGTGGGGCTCGATCCCAGGACCCTGAGATCATGACCTGAGCCGAAGTCAGAGGCCCAACCACTGAGCCACCCAGGTGCCCCTCATATTTGGACATCTTAACCACAGTATGAAAGTGACACTATTTGGAGATAATGGGCATAGGGTCTTTTAAAAGGTAATTAAGTCAATGAAGTTATTAAGGTGAGCCTTAATCCAATATGATGATGCCCTTAAAACACACAAACAAACAAACAATATTGGAGGCCACGGCATGGTTGGAGTCGTAGATGAAACCAGGTCCTGACTTGTGTCTCCTTTAAAGTCCGGACACCTTGATAAGGGGTTAAGGACAGGAAAGTTGAGTAACACTGAGAAAGGGTCTGTGCTATGTGTCCTGTGCTCGCCTACGTGACTTCCCACATGCTCTCCCTACAGAAGGGAACAGTCTGGTCAGGGTCATGAATTCTTAGTTGGTCCTTGTTGTTCCTGTACTTTCCATAACCCACTCCCTGGTTGACTGTAACTTCTTGTATCAATAGTAGCTAATGGCATTAGCTGTAACTACCTGGCATCACAAGATCTGTTTGTGGTTAATGTAAACTTGTTACAGGAACTTGGTTATCTGATTAGATACTGATGTATTACTCCTTCTATTGTGGTCTGCCTTATAAGTGCTTGTAAGATGTAGAATAAAATCAGCACTGTTGGACATCCTCCTCAGTGCTCCTCCTGCCCCCATCTCTTTGTCTCTTAATTTCTTTTCACCATCCTCTTACCCTCACTTTCGTGGTCGATTTGTCATGGCAGCCGCGACAAAACAAAAAACAGGCGATTAGGACACAAACATGAACAGAGGGAAGATCATGTAATAAACATCTATAAGCCAAGAAAAGGCTTCTAGACATCTAGACATCTGGCCTCCAGAACTTTGAAAAAATATATTTTTCTTATTTTAGCCATCCTGTTAATGGCACTTTTTTGTGGCAGCCTTAGTGTCTCAGTCCACTTGGGCTGATATAGCAAAAATATGGATTCAGTGGCTTATAAACAATATAATTTATTTTTTAAAGTTCTGGAGTCTGAGAAGGCCAAGATCAAATCACCTCACATGGTAGGAAGCTGGGAATTTTCTGGCCCCAGTTTTGTATGGGTAGTAATCGCATTCATGAGTACTTCACCTTCAGGCCCTAATATCTCCCAAAATCCTCACCTCTAAAAATCAACCCATTACAAATTAAATTTCAACATCCGCATATTGAGGGGCCATAAATATTCAGTCTGTGGCACCTAGCAGGTTAATGTTCCTACTTGAGGGGCCACAATGTCATGTTGGGACCATTTCCTTCTCTAAAACCTAAGGTTTCCTTTAAACTATCCTTTAAGTGCTAAGAAAAAGATTTTATTTTCTCCATTCTTCTTTTCTATTCTGCCTTCTAATTTTTTTATTTAACTAAATGAAAGATTACCCTCTTATTCATGTTTCATTATTATGGTACTTCTTTACCCTTTTTGAATTTGTATATACATACTGCAATGGAAAGTTATTCAAAGCAACTTTCTGAGTAGTTATGTCATTTCATCTTTTGGATGACATGGATTCTGTTGATGATAATATTATTCCTTGTTTTTGTTATTATCTAGTAGAACTGAGATATCTCTGTCTTCCAATTTCTTCACCATTTTTTAACAAATGGCTGTCTCGTTTATCCCTCCATACAAGTGTATTACCTGACTTGCTTAACTACTTAACTAGCACGCATGACTCAATTTGAAGGTTTAGTTATAATAACATCTTTCCATTTTTAAATTTTTATTTAAATGTAGACTATCAGTCAAATGATTGGAAAATCAATAATGTAAAATAGTGTTTAGAATTTCCTTCAGGTACAAGAGTACTTGCACTATGGGGGACATGACATTCCTGTGTGGCTAGGGTCAGTTAAAGGCATCATCTGAGGCCATGTGGGTTAAGGGGTCTCTGTGCTCCTGGCCTGGCCCCTAGTGTACTCAGGGAAGACAAACAACTGACTCTGCAGCCTTGGATCCTGAGGACACAGATCAGCTTTGGCTCCTCAGGAGAGCCATGTTCCCATATCCTGCCCCATCATAACAAAATAATATATTTTATACTAATAAATTACTAATAACAATACACTGTACGGGGACTTATATTATGATTCCCACCAAGATAATAACAACAAAACTTTCCTTCCAAATTGTTCCACAAATGCAGTTACATAAGGCTTTATATTTCTACAGAGCTTTAATTATAAGAAGCCAAAGTATCTTTGTATGTAATTTAATGCTACTTATAAAGCCTAAATTTGTGTTTTTACTAATGACTAAACAACTGCTACCAGCCAGTTCTTCCACTGAAAATAACAAGGAAACTTAACAAATAAACAAGGAAACTGAACTGAATAAAACAACTATTTTCAGAATTTGAACAACTAACGATAAAGAACTATGATTCTTAACAAAGAGAAACAAATAATGCAGCCTCCCCTTAATTGTCTCAACCTTTATCCCAATAAATTTAACAGATCCTAATATAGGAAGAGGAATTCATGCCTAAGATGACCATCCTGAATTAAGCAAAAATTTAACCTAAGATCGAGAAGTTCAGATGGCTTGTATTTATGGTGGTTACAGCTCTGAAGATAAGAGCTCAATTTAGAAAAAAGAAAATGCTTCAGAGATCTGTATAAATCCTTTTGTGTTCTTGCTTAATATCAAGATGTACATGTATAGGGTGAGAATCCACAGGCTCAGGAAAGGATAACTCCCAGGAAAGTAATAAGCACTAGGGAGCTGGCACAAGATTGAGAAACATTTCATTTCTGATATGAATGGAAGTTTTTAAGAGTCCACCAAATATATTCCATAGATACATCAACCAAGCCATATTTTGGGAGTCAAGTTTAACTATCTCTAGTGCCCAGATTAAAAGATATTTCAGACTCAAAAACATACTTTAGAAGATCTGATCTGCCGGGAAATTGATAGCTTGGTATAAAAATCAAACCAAACCAAACAAATCCCAATATTCTTTAAATAAAAACCCACATTCAAAGTAAAATATTTACAATGTCTAGGATCCAGTCAAATATGATTAAAGATGCCAAAGAAACTAAAAGATATGACTTGTAACCAAGAGAAAAATCAGTCAATTGAAAGATCTAGAACTAAAAGAGATAAGTAATAATCCAACATTTTTTAAAAATGGCAATTATAAAGATAGATCATTAAATAAATATTATGACTACAATGAAGAAAGAGATAGAAATTGTATTAAAAAACAGATGTAACTTCCCCAGAGAAAAATGCAGTATTGGCAATAAAAGAAAATCGACTTGGGCTCAAGAAAAGATTAGACACTTGGTAGAAAATTTCAGTGAATTTGAGAACATGGCAATAGAATTAGTCCAAACTAAAAAATAGAGGAAAATGGCTGAAAAAATTAATTTCAATAGACATATTAGGAAAAAATTGAGTTTTCTGCTATATGAATAATACGACTTTGAGAATTGCAAGGGAATTTGAGAGAAAAATATATATGAAGAAACAAGGACCAAAATTTTTCTAAATTTTATAACTACACAAAACACATAATAATCAAGTCACTAAAAAGCATTGATGAATGAAATCATATATGTAGCCAAGGGGGCAGATAATAAATAATATATAAGGAAACAAAAATAAAAATCACTGTGAACACCTCACTTCCAAAAAATGCAGTGTGAAAGACAACAGAATGACATATTTAAAGTGCTGGTGGTGGGTGCGGGAATGCCAATGAGAATGCAATATCTACTCAAAATACACTTCAAAAATAAATAAAAGAATACAGCAAAACAGAAATTTCAAACTATTACATTGCAAGGGTTGCTTAAAGATGTTTTTCATGCTGAGGGTAAATGATTTCAGATGGAAATTTTGATCCATAAAAAGGAATGGAGAGTACTTGACCTGGTATATGTATGGATTGAAAATTTTTTCCTTATGTAAGAACCACTGAAATTACGTTTGATGTTCAATAAAAAAAGTGACAAATTGTATTGTGGGTCAATGTTGATGTATAGAAGTGATTGGCAATAATAACATATGGTGTTTTGGGTTGGCCTGCAGCTGTTGTATGAAATTAAGAATATGAACTTTATAACCCACTGAATGAGGAGGCACAAACCACCCACATGGGGGTTGGTGAGTACCTCCCTCATCATCCACAATTCCACTCAGGGTTGTTTTGATTGAAAGTACAGTTTCAATTAAAAAAAATTTACAAGATTTACTACCTACAGATATCAGAAGTAGGGGAGGTGTGATGAGAAGTGTAAGAACAGTCCTCTCTGTCCTGTTCATGAGGAAGCAGGAAATGGAGAGCAGGGTAGCAAGCATCTATTACTTATATGGTAGTCCTGAGGGAGGTAAGTAACTTTTCACAAGCTCAACTTTTAAGTGGATATTTTAAAAGGTGTCCTGGAAAAAACAAATTGGGAAGCACTGTAAAATGACCAATTAGCAACTCAAAAGCTGTTTTCCCAACACACATGGGGATGGAAGTATTCTGTTTTAAGGTTCTTACATAGGAACTGTAAAACATTATAATTTTTTTTTCAATCACTTTGTTTCATCCTTGAAAGACCCTAAAACTGGTCATTCATTCAACACTTCCTGCATCCCTGGTTTTGTTGTTGTTGTTTCCTTGGAAGATTTTTCTACCTGAGATTCCTTTCACCGGATTTGAGTGTTTTCAAAATGTTCCTCATTCAATTGTGGGGTTTATAGGGAGCCAATAAAACCTTTTTTTTTTTTTTTTTTTTTTGACAAGGGGCACATTTTAATAGGTATGCTTTGTAAAGATTTGATTGCAATTTATAATAAATTTAAACAGTGATCTCCTTCAATTCCTAGGTCTTTGCTGCTCTCATCCCAAACAAAACAAACAAACAAAAACAGACAAAGGAAAACAGAAAGCCCACTTTTATTTCTACCAGAGACCTTTATGACCTTATATTTTATCCATCTTCCTTGTACATATTTGTGTTTTTTCTTACCATCATTCAGTAGTAGTTAAGTTTCCTAAAGGTTAGACATTTGATTGTGCCCATCTTTGGGAATCTACCAAAAACCTAGCAAAAATAGGCCAAATAAGTTTAAGAAATATTTTTTCTTTTTTTCATTTTTGCTTCTTTTTGCAAAACATACAAAGTAAAACACACACACACACACACACACACACACACAAAAGTGTTATTCTTATTAAAGCAGTCTTGGTAGATCAAATACATCAAATAGCATTTGAACAGTAACAGTATTTAGGTTTGACTTGCCTTAATTGGACATTTATATTGATCAAGTTGAATGTGCAATGGTTCTATTTTATAGGTTGAGAGGATAAATTCAATGACTCAATCTAAAGAGAGGATTTTATTTAATACAATTAACAAGAAAGAAAACCATGTTTATTTTGTTAAAAAGAGTATCATTTAATTTAATCCACTTAATGATTTCCAAGACTAATTGGTGAGCTATCTTATGTATTATCATAATACAAAGTAGTAACAACACAGATTTTAAAAAGAAAAAGAAAGCCTCCACAAGAGTATTTTAGTATTTATGATAAGAGAGAATAATTGTGTATTCATAAGATGAGTAGGAGTTCTTCCTTCCTCTTATAGTAAAATTTTCCAAGTACTTATTTCCTTTGACTAATAAATGCTATTTCCTATTTATGTAATACTCCTATGCTTTGCAAAGTACTTTGTATTGTCAGAAACATTTATTGGACCCTGTCTATAGGAAATCTATGTTATTGGTTGCATTTCTCTTTCCAAGTAAATATCTTTTTTTTTTTAAAGATTTTATTTATTTATTTGACAGAGAGAGATCACAAGTAGACAGAGAGGCAGGCAGAGAGAGAGAGAGAGAGAGGGAAGCAGGCTCCCTGCCGAGCAGAGAGCCCGATGCGGGACTCGATCCCAGGACCCTGAGATCATGACCTGAGCCAAAGGCAGTGGCTCAACCCACTGAGCCACCCAGGTGCCCCCCAAGTAAATATCTTGACTTCACCATGATCTTCCTTGAAATTCAAGAATAGTAAAATTAAAGCAGACACACATTTAAAAACTACAAAGGATATGATAAACAAAGGCTCTTTTATAAGCCATTTTGGATAAAGTATTACTGTGTTCAATTATTAATTCATCATGTTTACTCTTATTCAGATCTTTAAATACTGTATTATAAGTTATATGAGGTACTTTTTCATTCTTTGAAGCCCTCTTTTTTTTTTTCCCTGAGAAGCCCTCTTATAACTACACAGTGTATTCATAGCAATCTCTTCACATATTCACTATAGAACTTAACACATTACATTTCATAGTATAAAGTGGATTTATTCTTTACCACTTTTATTTTTCATTCCACCCTGAAAGCATTTATTGTATAAATGATATGTTAAGTAGTCTGCTGGAAAGTTCTTGAAGAAAGAAAAAAAATAATTTAAACACGTTTGTCTCCCTAATACTTGTAAGAAGTTGTAATAATCTTTTCAAATGAATGAATGGAGAGATGGATGAATGAATTAAAAAAGTTCCACTCCCTAGAATCCTTCTACATGGATATAGAGCTTTTTAAAAGTCACTGAACAGGAAGAAAATGTTTTTGTTTAACAAAAAGTGTATGTTCAAATTTATAAAATGGTAATGACAAGAAAGCCCCAAATTATAACATAAAACAATCATAACTGATTTTTTTTACCTCCCATAAAATTTAGTGGTAGACTTTTCTGGAATTTCCTTGTGGTCATGAATGTATTCATAACTGTATTATTTAGTTTGTAATAACTACTATAAATTAGTTGATTTGTCTTTATCCTCATTTTTCCCAATTTCTACACATTTTACAGGCAACTTTTTTCAGTGATGATGAAATTACCCAAATGCATTATGTCTTTATTACATTTTGCCAACGAGAAATAAAAACAAAAAATGTTAGAATCAAAAATCAAAAGGGAACAAAACATGAGTTATAAGGAAAATATTATTTACTATAAGAAATGTGCTAGGCAAAAATTTGCTGACATGTAAATAATTTTTAAAACACATATTTCTGACATTCATTAGAAAAAAATGTCTCAAAATATCAGTTGTGTACACTTGTCAAGAGAAGGGTGAAAAAAAATTAAAGTTAAAAAATGCCAAAATAGTTCCTAACTGAAATATTACTTTGACTTAAAAAATTATACATAAGAATCTAATAAAGTCTCCAAAGTCTTCATTAACTTTTCCCAGGCCTTATGTTGGTGTTAATTAGACTTTTGTATTCGATGTCTCTGGAATAATAACTCATCCTTGCCCACTGGCTTCAAATGTTACCATTTATTTTTTGTACATGATTTCCAAATATTTCCTTTTCTAATAAATCTGTGCTGGGTCATAGGTCAATCAATATTCTATCTGCCTATTGACTTTCTAGTTTGGCCAGATTCTTCACATCCAATAGTTCTTCATGAATTGGTTATCAACTAAAACCTTCCCATGATATTTTCTATTTTGATAGTCTTACTTACCATACAAATACCCAAATTAGAAACCTGTGATTTACTAAATGTACTTACTTAATTTACCTTAATTAATACATGAGGAAATGGATACCAAAAGATATGCAATGATTTTGCAGACAGGCATTAGAAATACATTCAGAAATTAAATCCATTAGTTCTATATCCAGCCCAACTCTCCTTCCAGTAAGTGATTGTGTAGATAAATATTCTCTTTCTCAAAATTTTTGATAGAGTTTGGGAACATGCTAGCTGCACACAACATGTGTTGCCTTGAAACACAATGAATTATCTTACTTGCTTTTAGGTACTTAGATAGTTTTTTGCTTTAGGGGAAATTGTGCCCTTCCTTAGCCCAGTGTAATGAATCAAGGTTAGTAGAGCCAACAAGATGATTCCATTCTCCATCTTAGTTGTTTTGAAATGGAAATGTACCACAGTTTTGGTTAAGTGTTGAATTCCGATGGGAAGCTTAAGGAAAAATCTTTCACTTAAAATTAAAAGAATGATCTGCATTGCAGAAGACCGTAAGGAAAGAACAAGCATTATATTGAAAACTAGAGGTAATGATTCTATGTATTTAATTAAGTACCAAAAGGGAAGACTTAGGAAAAGAGAGTCCTTATAGTAAGTTAACCTGTTTCTTAGAGTAAAACACAAAATGGAATAGTGGAGAAAGAAAAACTGAGGCAATAATAAACATGATAAATCCATTTTAGGTATTTAAAAAGATCAACTTCAAAAATGTTTGCAAAGGAAGATAACAATATCCTGCTATTATCTCCATATTTTAAAGTAGTAAAAATGAAACCTAGTGTTTTTAAGAGACATTAACAAGGTTACACAAATGGTAAGTTGTAAAGCTGAAACATGGAACTAAATATTCATTCCATCTTGTCAGTGTTCTTCACTTTCAACAGAAAACATAATGATACAGACTGAATAGGATGAGAGGTAAGAAAGAGAAAGCAAACTTGACAGCTTTCTTAGCAAGCCACTTGATATAGTTATGTCATATTGAGGGCCTTGATTATAATACTAGGAGGAAGGGCAGAATATAAAGAATGATTTTTTGAAACATGCTAATTATGATAAGGCAAGATTTAAGAACGCAAATACATGGGAATGGTTTAGCTGGAAGGGTCCAAAATGGGAAAAAGGGTGGTATGGTCAAGAAAAATGGCTCACTGAGAGTAAGGATAATGGTACTGAATTACATTTTCATGCTTTTTGTCATAAATGTAATAGACACTCATTGAAAAAAAAATTAAGATGAAAAAATTAAAACTTCCATTTTAGTCCCATTTGTCCATCTATAACCAGACATGCCAAGAATGGTGCCTGGTAAAGACTATCTCTCCCATAAATATTCATTCCATAAAGGCTTGCATTATTGGTGATATTACTGTAACAGTGATTAAGTGGTAGAGCAAGGACTTAAGTATCTGCACTCAGAGAGGATGTTTTCTTTGTAAATATAATCTATGACAGTGAAATAAATAATCCAGGGAGTAATAAGTAGCAATTTTTTTTAAAGATTTTATTTATTTATTTGAGAGAGAGACAGTGAGAGAGAGCATGAGCAAGGAGAAGGTCAGAGGGAGAAGCAGACTCCCCATGGAGCTGGGAGCCCGATGTGGGACTCGATCCCGGGACCCCGGGATCATGACCTGAGCCGAATGCAGTCATCCAACCAACTGAGCCACCCAGGCATCCCATAAGTAGCAATTTTTAAAGACCTCATACATTTTTTATATGAAGAATTTTTCGTGTGACTTAACATATGTAACACACATTTTTAAGTTCCAATGTAAAAATGATATGGTCAATCTAAAATAATGTGTAACTTTTTTTTTTTTTTTTAAATTGTAAGTTTATCTCTTTTAAGCTAACCTCTTTTTTTTTTTTAAGATTTTATTTATTTATTTGACAGAGAGAAATCACAAGTAGGCAGAGAGGCAGGCAGAGAGAGAGGAGAAAGCAGGCTCCCTGCTGAGCAGAAAGCCCGATGTGGGGCTCGAACCCAGGACCTGGGATCATGACCTGAGCCGAAGGCAGCGGCTTAACCCACTGAGCCACCCAGGCGCCCCAATAATGTGTAACTTTAATTATTATCAAATTTATAGGAATTTTTTAAAAGATTTTATTTATTTATTTGACAGAGATCACAAGTAGGCAGAGAGGCAGGCAGAGAGAGAGAGGAAGGGAAGCAGGCTCCCTGTTGAGCAGAGAACCCAATGCGGGGCTGGATCCCAGGACCCTGGGATCATGACCTGAGCCAAAGGCAGAGGCTTTAACCCACTGAATCACCCAGGCGCCCCTACAGGAAATATTTCAAAGAATTTTGCTTCCTTAATTGGTTTTGGATTACTGCTACCTTTAGTGGTTGGTTATCATTTATGCGGTAAACCTGAGCTGTTACTCAGGAATCTGAGAGTGAAAAAACGAGGGATGAATGACTAGTGAGAAAAACATTCAAAAGATGTCTGCTTCTCTTAGAAAATCTTCCCAATGACCTTGCATTATGGGAATTTGGCCTTTCTTGTACTGCTGAGGTGGCCTTACTTTATCAGTTATTTTACTCAGATGCCATGTTTCCGCAAAATACTCTCAGAAACTACTTTTATTAGAGCTCAGTCTAAAATAACTGAAGAAAATGTAAATAAAAATTCACCAGAGGAAGAACACCAATGCTCTGAACCTAGATGCAATGACTTTGAATTCAGCATTTCTTTGAGATCTTTACAAACATTAGTGTCTGTAACTAATCCTCTCAATTTCTCCTTAAATCAAGGAAATGCATAGCCTGCATTGTCAGACAAACCTTTTCTAAGCACTACTTTTGGTATGTTATTCTCCTCGGCAGAAGCCTTCCTATTTTCTCCCACATCATTTCTAAATCCTTCTATTTCTGCCTCCATACTCTAGCCTCTAACTACCTAATCTATAGGTCCCAGTAGTGCTCAGCACGTATCTCTCAATCTAAGAAGTCAAATCTCTTGATTGGTCCGTGAACACAATAATATTTCTTCCCTTTGTAAAGCTTTTTATTATACATGCAATCTCTCTCATACAATGATACTCTCGTATCAGCCTTCTCCAGTATATCCCCTATGCTGTTTTACAAGGAATTTCCTATATAAGTGATTTTGATCACAACATTTGCCTCTTGAAATCTTTCATGTTTTTGTTAAGTGTGCTTGGTTAATAAGAAGGTGCTTTTTCAACTCAGCTCAGTATACTGATTATTGATTATATGATCAGTAATTTTCTTATTGTTTCACAAATACCTTGTTTTATTCTCACAATAATTCTATGAAGTGTGTATCATTGCTGTTTTACAAAAGAGGACGTTTGCTTTGTGTCTGATGTGGGAATCAGACAGTTTTTTTTTGACAACACAGAAGGTCAGGTATTGCACTTTTAATTCACTGAATAGATGATCATGACACTTTCAAATGAGTAGTATGTCCTCCTTACTCTGAGAGAGTCCTTAACATGTTTATATAACTAACTAAACATAGTGGTACACTGTTGGTCCAGTTACTTAACTTCATCATTTAGGAATACACACAGATAATTGGACTGATATATTGAAAACAACTGCCAGTAAGGTCTAAAATACCAAACTTCATGATAGATATATTACTTTTCTAAGACTCCCATAATAAAGTACCACAGACTGGGTGGCTTATGCCACAGAATTTTTTTTTTTTTTTCAGAATTCTGGGGGCCAGAGTCCCAGATTAATGTGTTTGTAGAATTAGTTTCTTCTGAAACCACTCTTCTTGGCTTGTACATGGCTGTTTCTTCCTTGTGTCTTTACGTGGTCTGCTCTTCTGTACATGTGTCCTAATCTCTTCTCTTATAAGGTCACCATTCAGATTGGATTAGCACTTGCCCTAAGGACTTCATTTTAATTTAAACCCCCCTTAATGAATTCATCTCTAAATATTGTCATATTCTGAAATACTGGGTGTTAGGACTTCAACATAGGATTTGAAGTGACTCAACAAACAATGTAGTAGCTCCATATAGAGTACGCATATTGCAAGGAGTAAATTACACAATTCCAAGGGAGAACGTGGTTAAATGTTCACTTCAAAGAAGTTTTTAATATAGCCATTCTATAAAGTGGAGATAGGCCAGCAAAGATAAATTCAGAGAGAAAACTGACATAGGAAGAGTTAAATTTGTGCCAGAATATATATTTTTTTCAGTTTTCTACAGAAACACAGTCCCATCTGGCAGAAGACCAAATAAGAAGGAGAAAACTTAGGATGTTATTTTGCTTTTGTTCATTTATCCATCTGTCTACATGAACCCTATGACATTGTTTTCCAAATGGAAGCCTACTAATGCCAGAAACATGGTACTTGGCCTGAAATTATCAGTGCTTAGCCAGTTTCAGTTTAAGAGAAGATAATAGTACTGAAAAATTTCTTTTCTTAAATGTGGCTAGACTTGCCAAAAACTAAAATTTTCCGTACCATTACTCAGTATATGCTTTTTAGCCTTTGAATCTGTATCTATTGTGCTTCATATAAATACATATACATTCTTTGTTTTTTGCTCATTTGTATTTTTCCAGTATTATTCAAGATATTACAAATTATGGCTTTCCATATCACTTTACTACAGAAAATATACTAAAGATTTTTCAGCCCTGTCCTACTTATTGTTATAGTTTCTTTCAAATTAACTCATTTAAAAAGTAATAAATGTAAATTGCTTAACAAAAATTAAGAATGTTGGTTGACTTTTTTGAATAATATATTAGTTAAAATGTTATACTCTTACTATGGTTATTGTTTTATTTTATGGGCAATTAATATTTTTATTTGGTTTTCTTTGTATCTTTTCAAATATCTTAAAGCATAATGTTTATAGCAGTACAGTTGTATGATTTGTTGAAGCAACAATGCCTAGTCATAAATTATTATATCAGTCTATTTATCATTACCTACCTGTCATCTATTATCTATCTGCAGATGTACATTTTTTCAAAAATAAATAAAATATGCATTTTCCATTATTTTTGTTATTTAATTATATATCTATATTTCTTCTTTCTTATCTACCTAAGGAATTTTTTTAAATACCTACATTATGTAACAACTTTACAAAGTACAAATTATGTCTCCATCTATAAAGTAGACAAAAAAGATTGTTTATATCTATCCATATGCATTCAGTTTTATATACTTGAAAAAATCCTATGTGCATCCTTTTTCCCCCTAATTAGTATTGTTCCCATGTCCTAATAAA
The DNA here is from genome assembly GCF_902655055.1 of Lutra lutra. Taxonomy (NCBI): domain Eukaryota; kingdom Metazoa; phylum Chordata; class Mammalia; order Carnivora; family Mustelidae; genus Lutra; species Lutra lutra. Next base: position 165,985,785 of record NC_062279.1, on the reverse strand, counting down.
CAACTGGGCTGAAGACTACTGGTATAACATGACCAGAACCTAATATGCATCATTTCCCTCTTTCAATCTCAACTTTATAAACAGATGAAAATCCTCAAACTCTCTAAAACCATAATAAAATATTTGAGTCTTGAACAATGCAGGGGTTAAAAGTGCCCACCACCTGTGCAATTGAAAATCTGCATATAACTTTGGACTCACCAAAATGTAACTACTAACCCTACTGTAGACTGGAAACCTTACCAATAACAATCAGCTAGTTAATACATACTGCTTATGTTATTTGTATTATATACCATATTTTTATAATAAAGTAAGCTAGAGAAAAGAGTATGTTATTAAGAAAACTATAAGAAATAGAAAACACATTTACTGTAATGTACTGTATTCACTGGAAGAAAAAAAAAAAGCAAACCTGTAAGTAGACATGCGCAGTTCAAACCTCTGCTGTTCAAGGGACAATACCACTTGCAAAACTCTGCATAACTTCCTAATAAAGTTGAAAGCTTCATATATATTTGGTAATACTATGATTTTATTAAGATTATGGTATATATTTTATTATAAATATTATGTCCTTTTGTAATTTGGAATTCAATTTTCTTTTCAAATTTTTTCTCATTTAAGGGTGCCTAGGTGGCTCAGTTGGGCCAACTTGGCTCAGTTGGGCATTTGACTCTTGGTTTCAGCTCAGGTCATGATCTTAGGGTCCTGGATTCTGTGTTGGGCTCCAAGCTCAGAGGGGAGTCAGCTTGAGGATTTCTTTCCCTCTTTCTCTGTCCTTCCTCCATTTGTGTTTCTCTCTCTCTCTCTCTTTTGCAAATAAATAAATAAATAAATCTTCAAAAATTATCATTTAGGTAACTTAGAATTTTAAAAAAATATGAGATATTTGTAAAAGTTTTCCATGTAAATGGAAACAAAAAGAAAGCTGGGATAGCAATACTCATATCAGACTAAAACAGACTGTTTTAGAAACGAAACAAAGTAGAGCATTGCATAACGACACAGGGATCTATCCAAGAAGAAGAAGATATAACACTTGTAAGTATTTATGCAACAAAATAAGAGCACCTAAATACATGAAGCGGATATTAACAGAATGAAAGGGAGAAATTTACAGTAATGCAAAAGTGCAAATCATAGTAGTAATGCAAAAATCATAAGAGACTTAACCCTCCACTAACATCAATGGATAGATAATTCATAATGAAAATCAATAAGGAAACTTTGGCTTTGAACAACACATTGGACCAGATGAACTTAAGAGTTACATATAGTATATTCCATCCAAAATCAGAATACACATTCTTCTCAAGTGCACATGGAATGTTCTTCAGAATAGATCGTAAGTTAAGCCACACACCAAGTTAATAAATTTAAAAAGACTGGAATCATATCAAGCATCTTTTCTGACCACAAAGGTATAAAACAAGAATCAACGATACGAAAACTGGAAAAAACACAAACACATGAAGACCAAATAACATGATACTAAACAATGGATGAGGCGACAAAGACGTCAAAAAGAAAAGAAAAAAAATACCTTGAGACAAGTGAAAAATGAAAACAAACACTATAAAATCTATGGGACACACAGCAAAAGCAGTTCTAAGAAGGAAATTTATGGCAGTATAGACCTACGTCAAGAAACAAACAAACAAAAATCACAAATATGCAATCTAACTTTATACCTATAGATACTAGGAAAAGAAGAACAAACAAAGCCCAAGGCAAGGATAGTTCATATCTACAAATCATCAACATGACATCACAATTAAAAAATGAAGGCGGGCGCCTGGGTGGCTCACTCAGTTATGTGGCTGCCTTTGGCTCGGGTCATGATCCCGGGATCCTGGGATCAAGTCCCACATCGGGCTCCCTGCTCAGAGGGGAGCCTGCTTCTCCCTCTGCTTGCTGCTCTGCCTACTTGTGCTCTCTATCTCTCTGTCAAATAAATAAATTAAAAAAAAAAAATGAAGGATAAAATCCATATGACCATCTTAATAAGATGCAAAAAAAAATTTGACAAAATTCAACATCTGTTCATGATAAAACCTCTCAACAGAGTACAGGGGTGACACACCTCAACATAATTCAGACCATATATGATAAACCCACAGCTAACATCATAATCAATGGTGAAAAGTTGAAAGCTTCTCCTTTAAGATCATGAACAAGACAACATAGTGTTGGGCATCCTAGCTGCAGAAATTAGGCAATAAAAAGAAATAAAAAGCATCTGAATTGGATAAGAAGAAGTAAAATTTTCATTATTTGTAGATGACATGTTACTGTATTTAAAACATTCTAAAGCCTCCATCCCAAAACTATTAGAAAAAACAAAATCAGCAAAATTCCAGGGTAAAAAATCAATATGCAGAAATCTCTTGTTTCTATACACCAATAACAAATTATCAGAAAGAGAAATTGAGACAATTCCACTTACAACTTGATTAAAAAGAATAAGAAACATAGAAATGAATTTAAATGATGTGAAATGTTTTAAAACCATTAAGACATGGATGAAAAAAATTGAAGACAGCACAAATAAGTCAATGTGCTCACGGACTAGAGGAATTAATATTGTTGACATGTCCACATTATCCAAAGCAATCTACAGATTTAATTCAATCCCTATCAAAACACCAAAGGTAGGGGTGGTGCCTGGGTGGCTCAGTTGTTAAGCACCTGCCTTTGACTCGGGTCATGATCCCAGGGTCCTGGGATTGAGCACTTGACTGCATCAGGCTCCCTGCTCCACGGGAAACTTGCTTCTCCCTTTCCCACTCCCCCTGTTTGTGTTCCCTCTCTCACTGCGTCTCTCTCTGTCAAATAATAAATAAAAAAATCTTAAAACAAACAAAACAAAACAAAGCAACAACCAAAACCCCACCAAAAAATAAACAAACAAAAACACCAATGACATTTTTCACTAAACTAGAAAGAATAATACTAAAAGTTGTGTGGAACCACAGAAGACCTAAAATAGTCAATTTTAGGAGTGCCTAAATGGCTTAGTAGGTTAAGTGTCCATCTTCAGCTCAGGTCATGATTGCAGAGTATCAGGGTCGAGCCCCACATCAAGCTCCATGCTCAGTGGGGAGTCTGCTTCTCCCTCTGCCTTTACCCCACTCTCGTGCTGTCTCTCACTAATAAATAAATAAAATCTTTTTTAAATATTTTAAAAAGAAAATATAATTTTATAACACGTAGGGAACAGCAACAAAAAACATAAATTCACTGAAATAATATTGAAAAGATCTCAATGTCCAGAAAAGTATAAATTCAAGCTTAGTATTAGAAAATATTTCAATAAAATGGAAGAACATACCGTGTGTTTGGTGTTAGGCACTCCTAAAATTATATTTTCTGATGAACTATTTCTTTATTTAATTAAAACATGGATCCTTATGTATTTATTTCATTGTACCCTTTTATTTGATACTTACACCGGGCATTTTAAAATTTCTAACTAAGCATCACCTTTTATTTCTCCTTGCTCAAGGCCCTGAGAGTTTATTTCATATATTGATTTTCCATCCATTAGATGGTGCACATCTATGAGAGTGCGCACACACACACACACACACACACAAAATTCATGTGTTTTGACAAATCATCACTCTGACTACAGCTCCTAGAATGGCCCCTTAATGACAGAGTAAAATTTTCCTTCTCCTTACAACGATCATTGGTTCATGAATGTACATGGAACAAATGCTGATTTCTAGTACTTTTTAGTTCCCCCTATGGATAATATGGAGTACAGAGGTCACCTGGACATGCTATAATCATTTTGCCACTATAAAGAGATCCAGCTTCTTGATGAAGCAGATGCAGATGACAAACTCTAGTGAGGGAAAGAAACTGCGTCTGTTGTTAACATTATAGTGGCTCTGAATTAATCTTTAAATGTGGTTTACTCTAGATTTTCAGATGCTACTGTTTTAAAGTTGAGTTTTTGGGTTACCTAAAACTAAAACTAAAGCTTTCTTATGAATACAAAAAAATTCATTAAACTTGCATTTTTTTAAGGTGGTTTCTTGGATTTCCTTTTTTTTTTCTTTTCAAGATTTATTTCTGTTATACAGATAGTGCATGAGTGCTGGTGGGGGCAGAGGGAGAGAGAGAGAATCCTCAAGCAGAAGCCCCCCGCACCCAAGCCCGAGCAATGAGCCCAACACAGGGCTTGATCCCAGGACCCTGAGATCGTGATTTAGGCTGAAATGAAGACTGGGATGCTTAACCAACTAAGCTATCCAGGTGTCCCAGTTTCTCAGGTTTTCTAAGTATAAAAAATTTGCTATATATATGTATATATATACACACTATATATAGTATAATATGTATATAATATATATTCATTCAATATAATTATATGTATGTCACTAATATCGTTTCTCCTCATTTCAAATAGTATGTCTCAAATATTTTGAATAAAAAATTACACCCTAAAATAGAGATGGCAGAGATTAGTCCTTATTGGTCTTCTTAATTTTTTAAGACATGTCTTCAAAGATTGATCATGAAGTTTAATAATGGTTATAGGTATACAGCAAATGTTGATTTTACAATAATAAGGTGGTTCTTTCTTGTAGATTTTAAAGGTTATACCATTCTTTTTTTAGAAATGGATACAGGATTTTGTTTTATTCATCTGGGTATCAGTTTACATTTGAGTAAACTGATGCATTATTTGATAGGTGTTGGATATGTATGCAATATAAATAGGTTCCAACCATTCTCATGTCATGGAATAAAAACAAAAACAAATATGATTGTGGCCAAGAACATTCTTAAAACTTGCTATTGTTTTATTTAGTGGACAGTTTATATTTCTAACTATCAGTGTCACTTTTAGGTTTTTTTTAAAGCATTTATTTGTAATATATTAACAAACTGAAAAATATAAGTACTACATGCATGGTATGAATACGATGATACATGCAGGTTTAAAAATAACCATCTAGTTAAAAACTACAAAATTACCAATAATAGGGAATCTCTATATGTGCACATCTCTTACATACTGTTCTCCTCAACTTGCAAAGAAAATTATTTCCTTGAATGTTGTGCTTGTTATTCTTTTATAATTTATATTTAATTTTATCTTTTTATTTCTGAGAGACAATATCATCATATACAGATTATTTAGTTTTGCTTGCAACAGAATTTTATAAAAACAATGTTGCAAGTATGAAACATTCTATAACATATTTTTTAATGAAAAATATGTTTCTGGCATGCCTGGGTGGCTCAGTCAGTTAAGAGTCAGACTCTTGGTTTTGGCTCAGGCCATGATCTCAGGATGATGAAATGGAGTCTCATGTGGGGCTCTGTGCTCAGCCAGAGTCTGCTCATCCCTCTGCCCTCCCCACTGGTGCACAGGCTCTCTCTCTCTTTGAAATATATAAATAGAATCTTTATGAAATAAAAACATGTTTCTGAGCTTGATATAAATGCATATGTTCATTTACCTTCATTATGCAATTTATTATAAAAATGTTATATTTTCTCTTTTATACTTAAACACATATAGAAATGATATTTATATATATATATATAGTGGGTAGAAGAGAAGATCCAATTCCTTTTTGTTTGTTTAATATGAATAGCCAATTGTTCCCACATCACTTCTTTAAAATTTTCTTCTTTTTCCAATTACTTATAATGCCACTCCATCACATAAGGAGTTTCTATTCCTCTTTGTTCCCTTTTGTACACAAGAGTATTTCTAGCATCTATATTATATTTGGTTAGTTAATTTGCCTATCTCTGTTGCCAATTTTTTACTGGTTCAATTATTGAAAGTATATAAAAAGGTCTGATGTATGATGTTGGTCCCAGATACATCTAGGGATAATACAATTCAATTTCTGTAAATGGGTAAAACATGAAATATATGAACATGGTTTTGAGTTTACAGTAAATGAAGAAGTTGGTATAATTAATATTATATGATCTAAAAAATAGTAGTATCTGACACATTTTTTAATTATATATGAGTATGAATTTGCCTAAGATAGTGAATTCTCTAGATGAAGGAGATTTAATGCTACTCTTATATAAGACCTCGGAAATTTTGAATGTCTTTTGAGCATCTGTCACATTACAGAAATTATTTACATGTTTTTAAATGAGATGTATGTAAAAAGTCCTCAGCTATACAACCAATGATGTTTCTACTCAGCCCAGGTCACAGGACTTTCTAATATTCTCTCCTTTAGTTAAGCTTCTAAAAGGAGGCTAGAAATAGGTGACTGAGGTTCTTTCCAATGTTCTATAAACAGATTCTGATAAAATGTCTCCTAACAAAAAGTTACAAATAATACTGAGAACATTCTGAACGACAAAGGTTCCTAATTCTTTTCTTTCCTTTTAGAGTGAATTTTGAGCAACTGCCTTTTTAACACTTCTGAGGAGAATTTAGCTTAGATATTTTTATGTAATGCCTTTGAATTCTGAACAAAAAAAAAACATAATTTGCATCAGAGCTTAGTCGAAATCATATTAGAATATTAGTGTGCTTCATTTCATCAGCATCTGGGATAGTCAGTGATCAGCTGGATTGACTTGATTCACATGCAAAACTGTGCATGGTTCTTTTTATTTTCTTTATTGTGCATATTACCCCTAGAAATTTTAAAGTTATAAAAGCTAAGTTCAGGTGATTTCAGGTTAAAACAAGGTAGTTTGGGCACTCAAGATTTAATCAAACTCTCAGTTATCATATGTTTATGTGCAAAATTACAAAGTGATATTTGTCAAATAAAGAAATCTTAATGTCTTCAATAACATGTGTATATACCTATTGTTTTGTATGTTATATAGCATTTATTTATTTATTTATTTATTTATTTATTTTAGCTAAAGGCTGCATTGAAAATACAAATCTTTTCACATAAAAATATTCTCAAAAGAAGGAAAAGCATTAGCCCATTTAAATATCTATACACAAATGTCTATACACAAAAGTCCTGATTTCCACCACAGAAACTAACAACTAATGAGTGGGGTATGTAGACAGTAAAAAAAAATACACACACACACACACACACACACACACATATATATCTTGTCCTCAAGGAGTTTAAAAGCTGTTTGTATTGAGATTTAGTGGTTGATAAGAGGCAATAATTTCCATCAGTATATAAATGGAAATTTTCTACCAAGTGATTTGCCTCAGTTTCTTTCAATTTAGATTAAGATAATAGAGTTCCAGTCCAAGGCAGCAATATAGGAAAATCCTGAACTCACCTCTTTCACAGACACACAGACTCTACACTTATTTTTAGAACAGTTTCCCCTGAAAAACTGAAGGTGGATTGAACATCTCCTGCACAATGAAAGATATATTACAAGAACAACAAGAGATACAGAGACTTGGTAACAAAGGGAATCACCATTGTCTGACACTGAGAACTGCAGGCAAGGGGATAAGTAGATATGTCTGGACTGGGGCATAGACAAAAAGCCATGATTTAAAAGAGCAACTAGAATGTAAAGGCTCTGACATAAGAACACTGGCAAATGGCAGAGGAGCTATAGGAAATCTCTTCATATCAGAGCAGCTGGTGAGCACCACAATTTACACTCTTTCTTCACCTTGATAGTTTAGACAGGGGCGTGATCTGGACACCATAGCCAGATTGCCTCTTCATTGAGTCCAGACCCCTACCACATACTAGCTCCAGATGTCCTGGGACACCAAATAAAAGTCATGGTTTAAAAAGAGCAATTAGATGGGGCACCTGCGTGGCTAAGTGGGTTAAGCCTCTGCCTTTGGCTCAGGTCATGATCCCAGGGCCCTGGGATCGAGCCCCACATCGGCCTCGCTGGTTAGCGGGGAGCCTGCTTCTTTCTCTCTCTCTGCCTGCCTCTCTGCCTGCTTGTGATCTCTGTCTGTCAAATAAATAAATAAAATCTTTAAAAAAATAAAAATAAATAAAAAGAGCAATTAGAATATAAAGTAACTAGCCATAGAATCTTACCGATGGGAAAGTTACCAGAGCTCACTCCAAGTTAGAGGGGCTCCTAAACATTAGAGCTTACATTCTCCCTCCACCTTAATAGCATGGACAGAAGCAGATTCTGGGTGCCTTAGTTCACTATGGGCTCAGTGAACCAGGGATCCATAGCGCACACCACCAAATTCACCAAACAATGTGGTGACTGACAGGACACCCCTGGTCAGTGCTCATTATAGATCCAGCCATTGCACCAAAGTGACACAGGTGCAAAGCACCCTGGAACACTCTAGGCACACACAATTTCAGCTCTAGATGGCTTGCTATGGCACTCTTGGCACAGACCTCACTAGGACCCCCCGGCTCACATACACAAGACTGTTTTTTTCAAGTTTAGGAGAAATAGTTGTTCTGCCTAACTCATAGAAACAAACACAGAAAGTAAAGGAAAATGAAGAGAGAGAAATATGCTTCAAATGAAAGAACAAGACAAAAGCCCAGAGAAAGAACTAAATGAAATGAAGATAAGCAATCTGTCTCATAAAAAGTTTAAAGTAATGATTATGTAGATGTTTACCAGACTGGAGAAAACTGTGGAAGTACTCTGTAAAAACTTCAACAAAAAGATAAAATATAAAAAAGAGCCAATCAAAAAAAAAAAAAATCAGAATTGAAGAATACAATAACTGAAATGAAAAATACACCAGAAGTAATCAACAGTATATTAGTGGATGTAAAAGAACAGATCAATGATTTGGAAGACAATAATGGGAAGCATTCAGGCTGAACAGCAAAGAAAGAAAGAAATTTAAAAAAAGATATGTTGAGTTTGAGGAGTTCTTTATAGATCCTGGATATCAACCTTTTGTCTGTACTGTCATTTGCAAATATCTTCTCCCATTCTGTGGGTTGCCTCTTTGTTTTGTTGACTATTTCCTTTGCTGAGCAGAAGCTTTTGATCTTGATGAAGTCCCACACAAAACAGATAATCATATCAAAAAATGGGCAGAAGATATGAACAGACACTTCTCCAATGAAGACATACAAATGGCTATCAGACACATGAAAAAATGTTCATCATCACTTGCCATCAGGGAGATTCAAATTAAAACCACATTGAGATACCACCTTATACCAGTTAGAACGGCCAAAATTAGCAAGACAGGAAACAACATCTGTTGGAGAGGATGTGGAGAAAGGGGAACTCTCTTACACTGTTGGTGGGAATGCAAGTTGGTGCAGCCACTTTGGAGAACAGTGTGGAGATTCCTCAAGAAATTAAAAATAGAGCTTCCCTATGACCCTGCAATTCCACTACTGGGTATTTACCCCAAAGATACAGATGTAGGGAAAAGAAGGGCCATCTGTACCCCAATGTTTATAGCAGCAATGGCCACGATCACCAAACTGTGGAAAGAACCAAGATGCCCTTCAACAGACGAATGGATAACGAAGATGTGGTCCATATACACTATGGGGTATTATGCCTCTATCAGAAAGGATGAATACCCAATTTTTGTAGCAACATGGACGGGACTGGAAGAGATTATGCTGAGTGAAAGAAGTCAAGCAGAGAGAGTCAATTATCATATGGTATTCACTTATTTGTGGAGCATAACAAATAACACGGAGAACATGGGGGAGATGGAGAGGAGAAGGGAGTTGAGGGAAATTGGAAGGGGAGGTGAACCATGAGAGACTATGGACTCTGAAAAACAACCTGAGGGTCTTGAAGGGGCTGAGGGTGGGAGGTTAGGGGAACAAGGTGGTGGGTATTAGGGAGGGAACATATTGCATGGAGCACTGGGTGTGGTGCAAAAACAATGAACACTGTTATGCTGAAAAGAAATTTTAAAAAAGAAGATATGTTAAAGGGTGTCTTGAACAACATGAAATGAACAAATATTCACATTAAAAGCATCTCAAAGGGGTTTCTGGGTCTCTCAGGCTGTTGAGTGTCCAACTCTTGGTTTCAGTTCAGGTCATGACCTCGGGAGTGTGGGATGGAACACTCTGTCAGGCTCTGTGCTCAATGTGGAGTCTGCTTTAGATTCTCTCTCTCTCTCTCTTTCTAATAAATAAATAAATCTTTAAAAATTAAAAAAATCAAAGTGTTCTCAGAAGGAGAAGAGAGAGAAATGACAGAATATTTTTTTGAAAAAATAATAGCTAAAAACTTTCAAAACTGGGGATGAAAACCCAGGAAGCTGAGACAGTTCCAAACAAGATGAACCCAAGATAGTCTATACTATGACACATAATAATTAAATTTTCAAAATAAAAGGCAAAAGAGAGAATTTTATTTTTAAGTTTTATTTATTTGACAGAGAAAGAGAGTGGAAGCAAGGGGAAATTATAGAGGCAGAGGGATATGTAGACTTCTTACTGAATAAGGAGCCCAATATGGGACTCATTGCCAGGACCCTGGGATTATGACATGAGCTGAAGGCAGACACTTAATTGACTGAGCCACCTAGGCACCCCAAAGAGAGAATTTTTTAAAGCAGCAAAAGAGAACTAAAAAGTTATATACAAGGGAAACTCCATAAGGCTATCAGATGATATTTCAATAGAATTGCTGGCCAGAAGGGCATGGCATGGTATGTAATAAGTGTTGAAAGGAAGAAATAAAAATCTACACCCAAGTATAATCTACCTAGAAGATTATCATTCAGAATGAAAGGAGAGAGAAAGAGTTTCCAAAACAAGCAAAAATTAAAGAAGTTCATCATCACTAAACTGTCCTAACCAGGGGAAGGGATAGACATAAGAAACAAAACAATTTTGAACAAAATGATGCAAGATATGATAACATATAAATAAAACTTGGAAAGAATGTGAAAAAGCTGAGGTTGTAATACTTAGATGAAATAGACTTTAAAACAAAGATTATAACAAGAGACAAAAAAGACATCAAATAATGATAAAGGGATCAATAACATAAGATGATATAATAATTATGAATATCTAGACACAAAACATTGGAGTATCTAAATGCATAAGGCAATTATTAATAGGCATAAAGGGTGTAATTAATTGTAATACAAAAATATTAGAGGACTTTAGCATTCCACTTACTTCAATGGGTAGATTATCCAGGCAGAAAATCAATAAGGAATTAGTGTCTTTAAACAATATAGTAAAACAGATGTACTTAACAGATATTTACAGAACATCCCATCCTCAAACAACAGAATATACACTTTTTTTTTCAAGTGCACATGGAACATACTCCAGGAGAGATCACATATTAGGTCACAAATATCTCAATAAATTTAAGAAGACTGAAAACATAACATAAACCTTTCCCAAACATAATGGTATGAAACTAGAAAACAGCCACAAGGAAACAACAACAACAACAAAGTAGGAAAACCCAAACATGCATACTTAAACAACATACTACTAAACAACCAGTTGGTCAATGAAGACATCAAAGAGAAAATTTAAAAAAAAAATACATGGAGAAATGTAAAAATGAAACAATGGTATAAAATCTTTGGGACATACAAAGCAGTCCTAAGAGGAAAATTTATAGAAACACAGGCTTACTTCAAGAAATAAGAACAATCTAAAAAAAAAAAAAATCTAACCTTATACCTAAATAAACTAGAAAAAGAGAACAAAACTGGAGCTATAGAAGAAAGGAAATAATAAATATCAGAGTGGAAATAATAAGAAGGGAAGGAGGGAGGGAAGAAGGAAGAAAGGGAGGAAAGAAAGAAGGAAGGGAGGAAAGAAGGAAGAAAGCAAGGAAGCAAAAGGAGAGAAAGAGGAAAGGAGGAAGGGAGAAAGGAAGGAAGGAAGGAGGGAAAACATCAATGAAACCAAGAGCTGTTTCTCTGAAAAGTTAAACAAATTGATAAACATTTACCTAGACTCATCAAGAATAAAGAGGATTCAAATATATAAAACCATAAATGAAATAGGAGAAGTAACAACCAACACCACAGAAATACAAAGAATTATAAGAAACCACTATGAAAAATTATATATCAACAAACTGGATAACCTAGAAGAAATAAATTCCTAGAAGCAAAGACTCTTCCAAAACTGAATCAGGAAGGAATAAATAAAATATTTGAACTGATCAATTACTGATAACAAAGTTGAACTGGTAATTTAAAAGAAAAAAAATACAAACTCTGAACAGGGGTGTCTGGGTATCTCAGTCAGATAAGCATCTGACTCTTGATTTTGGCTCAGATTATGATCTCAGGGTCATGAGATAGAACCCTTCATGAGACTCCATGTTGAACATGAGTCTGCTTGAGATTCTCTCTCTCCCTCTGCCCTTCCTCTCTCTCTCTCTCTCTCTCTCTCAATATAAGTAAAATCTTTAAAAAACTATCCCCCCCAAAAAAACAGAAGTCCAGGACCAGACAGCGTCACAGATGAATTCTACCAGACCATTTAAAAAGTTGATACCTATTCTCCTCAAACTATTCCAAATAAGTGGAAGAGGAAGATAAGCCTCCAAATACATTCTATGAGTCCAGTATTATTACCCTCATACTAAAACCAGACAAAGACATACAAAAAATGAAACAAATAAAGCTGCAAAACAAAAACAAAAATAAACAAATGAAAACTTCAGGCCAATATCCCCAATGAACATAGATGCAATAATCCTCAATAAAATATTAGCAAATCACATTCAACAATACATTAAAAGGATCACTTACCATGATCAAGTGGGAATTATTCCAGGGATACAAGGATGGTTCAATATTTACAAATCAATTATTGTGGTACAGCAGATTAACTAAATGAGGAATAAAGATCATAATCATTTTAATAGATGCAGGAACAGCATTTGATATAATTTAACAAAAGAACAGGGGCGCCTGGGTGGCTCAGTGGGTTAAGCCGCTGCCTTCAGCTCAGGTCATGATCTTAGGGTCCTGGGATCAAGTCCCGCATCGGGCTCTCTGCTCAGCAGGGAGCCTGCTTCCCTCTCTCTCTCTCTCTGCCTGCCTCTCCATCTACTTGTGATCTCTCTCTGTCAAAAAAACATAAATAAAATCTTTAAAAAAAAACAAAAGAACAAACAAGGTTGTCCACTGTCAACACAGTATTATAAGTCTTAGCCATAGCAATCAGACAAGAGATAAAAGGCATCCACAATGATAAGGATAAGGAAGAAGTGAAACTGTTACTATTTGTAGATAAGTTGATACTATATACATAGAAAATCCTAAAGACCCCTCTAAAAAATAAATAGACATAATAAATTAACTCAGTAATGTTACAGCATACAAAATTAATACCCCAAATTCGGTTGCATTTTTTATACACTGATAACAAAGTATCAAAAAGAGAAATTAAGGTAACATTTCACTCACAATTGCACCAAGAAGAATAAATTACCTAAGAATAAATATAACCAAAGTGGTGAAAGACATTTACTCTGAAAACTATAAAACATTGGTGAAAGAAATTGAAGACAACACTAAAAAAAATGAAAATACATTTTGTGATCATGGATTAAAAGAACTAAGATTGTTAAAATAGCCACACTACCCAAAGCAACCTACAGATTCAATGTAATCCCTATCAAAATTCCAACGGCATTTCCCCCAGAACTAGAACAAATAATACTAAAACACGTATGGAGACACTAAAGACCTTGAATAACCAAATTAATTGAGAAAGAAGAATAAAGTTGGAAGTATTACAAATCCAGATTTCAAGACTTATTTCAAACCTATTATAATCAAAACAGTAATGATGCTGGCATCATTAAGAACAGATGCACAGATCAATGGAACAGAATAGAGAGCCCAGAAATAATTCCATGCTTGTATAGATATTAACCTATGACAAAGGAAACAATAATATATGATGGGGAAAGACATTGTCCTCAATATATATTTCTGGAGAATTAGCTAAATGCAAAAGAATTAAATTAGGACACTTTTACACACCATATACAAAAATAAACTGAAAATTAATTAAACACCTAAATGTGGGATCTAACACCATAAAGCCAGAAGAAAACATAGGTTACAATTTCTGGGAACATAAACCTTAGCAACATTTTTCTATATATGTCTTCTCAGGCAAGGGAAACAAAAGCAGAAACAAGTTATTGAGATTATACAAAGATTTGCACAATGAAGGAAACAAAATGAAAAGAGAACTTACTGAATGTGAGAATATATTTGCAAATGATATATCTGAAAAAGGGTTAATATCTAAAATATATAAGGAACTTACGCAACCAATCCAAAATATATTAAGATCTTACACAACCTGACATTTAATAAAGAAACAAAAACCAAAAAAGATAATCAGACTAAAAAGCAGGCATAGGACCTGAGTAGATTTTTCCAAGGAAGACATAGGCAGCCAACAGACACATGCTCAACATCACTAATCATCAGAGAAATGCAAACCAAAACCACAGTGAAATATCATCCTATGCTTGTCAGAGTGACTAGAATAAAAAACACAAGAGACAAACGTTGGTGAAGATGTGGAGAAAAAGCAACCCTCATGCACTGTTGGTGGCAATGTAAAATCCCACTGTGAAAAACAGTACAGAGGTTCCTCAAAAAAAAAAAAAAAAATGAAAGTAGATTTAGCATATGATCCAGTAATTCCATTACTGGATATTTACCTTAGGAAAATGAAAACACTGATTGGAAAAGACATCTGCACTCCTATGTTCATTGCAGCATTATTTATAGTAGTCAAGTTAAATGGAAGCATCCAAATGTCCATCAATAGATAAATGGATAAAGAAGTGGGATATATATATATATATATATATATATATATATATATATATATACACACACACAATGGAATATAACTCAGCTATTAAAATAGCTTTTTTTTTCTTTTTAAAGATTTTTATTTATTTATTTGACAGACAGAGATCACAAGTAGGCAGAGAAGCAGACAGAGAGATAGGAGGAAGCAGGCTCCCTGCTGAGCAGAGAGCCCAATGCGGGGCTTGATCCCAGGACCCTGGGATCATGACCAGAGCTGAAGGCAGAGGCTTTAACCCACTGAGCCACCCAGGTGCCCATAACTCAGCTATTAAAAAGAATGAAATCTTAGCATCTGTAACAACATGGATGGAACCTAGATAGTATTGTGCTAAGTAAAATATACAAAGAAAAACAAATATCATGCTTTCTAAAACAACAAAACAAATGATTAAACAAACAATAAGCAGAAACACCTATAGAAAAAAAAATATATTGGTTGCCAGAGAAAAGAGGAGTGGGAAGTTCAGGCTTTCAGTTACGTAACGAATAAATTGTGGGAATAAAAGGTGCAACATAGGGAGTACAGTCCATTGTACTGTAATAGAGTTGTGCTGTGACTGATAGTAGCTATACTTGCGATGAGAATAGCATAATGTACAGACTTGTGGAATCACTATGTTGCATACCTGAAACTAGTATTTTGTGTCACCTATACTTCAGTAACATTAAAAAATAATAATAATAAAGGTGATAGAGATAGATATTTAAGGTGAAAAAGCAGAAAACTTTTGGTGGTAAGTTTTCAATGTACGATCATCTACATAGATAAGGTGCTAGGCTGTGGGGAGAGTGTCAGATAAGTGACAGTTAAAAACCTAAGGAGTAAAAAAAACTTAAAAAGTATGACTCTACAGTGGAAGTACATCCAGGCAAGGAGAAAAACAAGTATAAAGACTAATATTTAGTATGCATGGCATATTCCAGGAACAATGGGGGGGTAGCACAAACTTAGTGGAGGAAGGGGGGATGGGTGGTCAAGGAAGTATGGGTCAAGGTCTGAGAGAAAGCAATGAGGAGAGGGAAACCCACAAGGCCTAGGAGGTTTTGTAAGATTGCTTGTGAAACCTAGTTTCTACTCCAATTCGTTGGTCATAATTTATTTAATATGTAAAATATTTTGAATGTATAAAATTTAAATTGCCATTCTCTTAGAAAAATTTACTCCAGCTACCTGAGTTTATTAATGAGATACATTTTAAGCATGGATTCAGGTCTTCAAAGAGATTCTAGAGGAGTTCATTATGACTGTTTATGAGAATAAAATAGTACCTCTGGGGTGGTGAAGTGGTGAGTGCTGAGGTCAAAAGGGTATATTCCTGAAAGATTAAAAAAATGGACATAACTAGTTGAAGTAAGGAAAAGCCATCAAACATTTAACATTGCTTGCTGACAATTTTTTCCCTCAAAATTAATCCTTGTATTTCTCTATAGATTATTCTACAATGTCTTTACTAAAAATTATCTCACTAGCTATATTTGGTGAGCTGGCCATATGCTACCAACTGATGATCTAGACTCTGGAAAATTTTTGTGTGTGTGTATATGACTATTTTCAATGTTGAAAATGCTTTTTCACACATTTACCATGAAGTGAGATTCATAATGTTCAAAATATCTTCTAGGCAATAAATCTGCATCTGCTAACATGTCTCAGTATTTCCTTTATTTAACAAAACTGTTAACCTTCTTAACAGAATGGTATAAAAATGAAAACAGTTATCTTGTAAACATTCTTTGACTTATAAACTATATACTCTATGACTTACCTTTAAAATGATTTATAGTAAATGATTATCTAATTATATCAAAGACCCCCATTAGTGCCTGGAACATTATAATTAACAAAAACAAAGTTTCTTATTATTAATATTATAATTAACAATTAAGTTGAGTTTATCCATGGAGAGTTTAGAGTCTCAAAATTGGATTTAAGACATGTGCATAAAGATCAAGCATTAGTTTTATTTGGATGACCTATACTGCCTCACACAATCATTTTATCTACCTGTTGATCTACCATCTGCCACCTATTGGTAAGAAATAGGTATATATGTGCATTACCTACAACAATGTAAATTATTTTTTCTCCTAATAGTCAAATTCTTGGTTCCTTCTGGACTTTTCAATTTATTTTGGGGACAGTCATAAACTATCAACCATGACAAACCTTTGTTTTTTGACCCCGTGTATAGTTATAGTTTTAACACAGTAAACAGTTATGCATCAGGATTGGTACCAGATTTTTGGTGTCCCAACTTTTTGCAATATGTTTTGAAATACTTTTTTTTTCCTTACTGTGAAATAATTAAATGTATATTATTTGGCTGGGAAGTGACAAGTTTAAAGCAATGTTTTTGTTCTGTGCATTATTATCAATTATGTTTTTATAGGATAAGGATAGTTTTATGTAATTTTTAATTATCAGATTAAGATTTGGTAGCATTTTACTTCGACTTAAAAAAAGTAAGTGTTATATTAAATATGCTGTTGAAAATTTAAAAATCTCCAAGTAGACTTAGTTTATAAAAATATAATCAAATCTTAACTACATGTAAAATGCTATTACTATAGCTTTCATAAATGAAACCTTAAATATAAATTAAAGAGTTAGAAAATGCATTATGCTATATTTCAATGAATGTGGTATACCACAGCACATATTTCTGAACTCTCAGGGCTGTGGGTTTGTAATAGTTCATGGCACTGCCAATAATGAGTCTGCAGGAAGCTTTGTTATAAATGTCCCAATTCTTGGGGCGCCTGGGTGGCTCAGTGGGTTAAAGCCTCTGCCTTCAGCTCAGGTCATGATCTCAGGGTCCTGGGATCGAGCCCCACGTTGGGCTCTCTGCTCAGCGGGGAGCCTGCTTCCTCCTCTCTCTCTGCCTGCCTCTCTGCCTACTTGTGATCTTTGTCTGTCAAATAAATAAAATCTTTAAAAAAAAAAAATGTCCCAATTCTTTCATTTGCTCTATTCCCAGTGCATGCTGGGATGCCTAACTGTGTGAAATCAAGCCATGGATTATCCATTTACTGCCACTTTATCCAGGGGAAATAAACTTGAAAACAAATAGGCTGTGCTCTTATAATAAATTCAGAGCAATATGTGTTTGTGCTCTACTGAAAAAAAGACAAGTCAGATTTATTTAGAATTTGAAAACTTCACTTTTTTGCTAAAACACTGTAACTGTTTATTGGCTGGAGTGTGCAAATACTAAAAATACCATATTATTTTTTTACTGCGGCAAATTCTATCATAGAGAATTCATATGTATATTTTTCTTAGTATATACTCATCAAGGAAGGATCAATCTTCTTGGAAATCTTTTATATTAAGTAGTAATTGTTAATATATAATTAGTTGATTCAATTATAAGAAAGCCTAATTCCACATGGGCTTATCAAGATAGGAAATATTGAAAAACCTGTTCCTGTTTAATTTTCTAAACTGAATTACCACTGGTTTGGGTGTTTAATGTGATGTTTATTTTTTTATGGTGAATATTGTTGCTATTACGTGAAATTGAAGATGACCATATCAGTATGTAATCTTATAGTTACATTAGTAAATAGAGTAATGTTAAGAAATGCTAGTCATTTTTAAGTACCATATTGAAATATTACACATGATTTATTTTTACTTAGTTTGGGAGTACAGATCTTAGACTATACTTTTCCTCATTAAAGAATGACCATATCACCTAATGTTCTGTATTTAAACAACAGTTGACAGCTCAACTTTCCAAACAAAGTCCTCTAAAAACATGAATTGACTTATTCAAAAGATAATTATAAAGCAACTTTCTACGGTAGTTTCTTAGGAAAATAGATCTTAAAGACCTTGAATACAAATTAAATCTTCTTATGACAAAAGCACAGTCTTTGGATTGCTGCATAAACTGAGGTGCAAAAGTTTTATGTCAATTCTTAATAAAGTCTCCTACTTCCTGGGAGCCTGGAAAAACCTTTCAAGTCACAAAATCTTCAAGTATTTAAAAATTATACTGTGATACCTAGCTCATATGGATAAAACTTTAATCAGGAAATAGTACCTACTTTTAAAAAAGTTAGTTAAAACTGAATACATTTTAACCCTATCTGATTTTCCCTGAATCAGATATATATTTTTTCTAAAGATTTTATTTATTTATTTAACAGAGAGAAAGGGAGGTGGGGGTTGTGGGGGGGGGGGAAGCAGGCACCCTGCTGAGCAGGGAGCCTGATGTGGGGCTCCATCCCAGGACCCTGAGATCATGACCTGAGCGGAAGGCAGAAACTTTAATCTACTGAACCACCCAGGCACCCCTGAATCAGATGTATTAATACGCTGTGCAATGTTAAGCTGTATATATTTTACCCTAGGTTAATTAACAGTTATTAATTTCTGTATGCTCCAGAACATGGCAGCATGGCAGGAGTTGCCAATGTTCCAAAGTAAAAAGTTAAAACAAAAACAAACAAACAAACAAACAAAAACTCATTAGTATTTGCCGTGTCCTAAAAAGAATCACCCTAGGTCTTAAAAACAGATGGCAGAAACATTATCTTCTTTCCTTTCGCCCCACTTGCATTTTTTCCCTATTTCAAGAAGAGTGGAGAAACTCAAGGAGAAACATCATACTTTAGAGTCTACAGACCAGAATGAATGCACATTTGTGTTTTTGTACTCCTTACTCATACTAAGGGATTGTTTACAATAATCATCGGCAGAAAGTGGTGATGGTTATAAGAATGACAACCAGTGTCATGTCACGTGGCCTGGTGGGACATTTGTTAAGGCAGAACAACTTGTTGATAAGTCCTTCAACTTCATTTGCTCAAGGCTTGGGAAGAGAATTTGAATGAGTTGACAGGCTTGAGGAGGGTAAAGAGAAGAACAGCCCGGCTATAATCAACAGAATTGTATGTCACATATTCAAATAGTTAATTCAACTCACAATTAATACCCTAATGTTTCATTCTATTTCGATGATTGTTTATGTATCTACAGATCCACAATGATTTTCTCTCGTTTTTCTGAGAAATTACCAACTCTTTTCCTTTTCAAAATCACATTTTCAAGTATTTTTATTTTCCTTTTGAAAGATTATTTTGACCCAAAAACAGGTCATCTCTGTTATATGCATGTCAAATCTGTTGCTTTAGGAACAGAAAGTAAGGTGTGTCGTGAATATTTAAAGGTGAACCTGCAAATTCAATGTGTGAAAATTTAGTTGTGACAGAGCTTGGCTTTTGGTGAGTGGTCAGTCTCCACACTTCTTGCTGCATGAAGATATTTTTTAAGACTTGTGCTTGTTTTTAAATGTTGGTATCAATGTGTAGGGCTAAGAGTTAAATGTTAGTACTGAGATTCTACAGTTTATAGGTTAGTTTTATAGACATCTGAATATTGCACTTAAAAGTCAGCATTGTTCTATAGACATCAAATTGGTCTGAGTCCAAATATAATATATGGAAATCCTGCAAATATCACAAATTCTGTGCCCTTAATCATTGATTACTAACTCAGAAATCTCCCTCAGATAAAATTTAAGATAGTAATATCAATAAAGATTCTTATATGTAAACTTTCTCAGATAAAATTAAAATTAAAATAATATTATTGAGTAGTTTTACATATTTATCAGTAAATTCACATTTTTATGTAATGTATTTAAACTTAAATATCTGGAAAGTAGTTCCATGAATACTGGTAAGTCAAAAACAATATTCAATAATTTGTTTTCTGTTACCAGTGTATATTAGCCTAACCTCAATCAGCGCTTATGGTGAATTAAATGCAGAATAACTTTTAGATACTTTTGTATTTTGAGATTGAGTTCATATGATAAATTACTTATATATACCATGTAATTAATAAAGTCTCCTGGTCATAGAGTTTGCTGGTAAGAAACACTAAGCATTTATAATGACTAATACTAACAGCTAATGTGCTGACATTTTTCTATTATTATCAGCCCTACTGATTTCCCCACTCTCAGCAAAATTTGAAGCAAGGTTCTATATTTATATATATGGTATGAATTTCATCACCAATCATATATTTCATTTTTTATACTGAGAAATCAAATGTTTCTAAAAGTTGCAATACAAATCTCTCTAGAAACATTCTTTGAATGAATTCATCCTAACTTCCTCATATACTGTATTCAAATCACAAAAGGAATTAGATACAAAATACTTTACAGAATCATTTGGAAAGTATCACATATTTTTCATGAAAAAGCTTCCCAAGGTATCTTTTGCAGTATACAAGATGCCAGAGAATAAGGACAACCCCTACCCCCACATATACTGCATGGGCTTTTGTGGGTAAATTAGTGAAAATATAAGTCTGTATCCTACCTTGGAACATTATAAACAACTTTATCACATTAAAACTGTAAGAAATTCCTCACTGAAAAATGACTTTAATTCTGAGTAACTTGAAATTTAAAAAATAAGAGCCTTTTACTTTTGCATTAAACATCTTAAAAGGAGAATAGTTGTAGAACATACATGTTTAGATTCTGCATACTGTCAAATGATCCATAATAACAGGTTTGCTCATGGGTATTGCTTCTGGAAATATTTATTCTTATAATGTTGTTTAAAAAAGAAAATTTAGCTCTGTGTTTTTCCTTGAATTGCTTGAAAATATTTTGAATACAGTTCCTGCTGAAATGTTATTGACTGAAAATAACATATTTGTAATTTAGCTTTATGGTACTTTCTAAAGTGCCTGCTGTAGTATGACAATATCACCTGAGCTACATATGAAGTCTGTCATATTTCAGGGTTTATAACTTTTGTATAAATTTGTAACTCAAAAGCAAAATTTTCATAATGACAAAACCTTGACTTATAATGCCTCTGAGTGGGGGTGAATCATTTTTTACATTTTTGTGTTAAAGACATGTGTACTTTGAAATTTAAAAGGGAGTTACCACTTTAAAGCAATACAGGTCATTCTTATCTCTATTCATCCCTATAAGATTTTATATGAGAAACAGAACATAAAGAAATATGTTGAAGAACACAATGAATATGAGTTAGAGTAGGAAAAATGCATCAAATTCTCTAAAATAATCTTTAGCATTTTTTATTGCATTTTTTTTGGTGTTTTTAGACCAGGTTTTTTTTTTTTTTTCCTTCTAAATATACTTATAAATGCACACATTTCCTTTCTACAAATGGATTAAATACCGCTTTAAAAAAAAAAGCGGGTCCATTTCTGGGTTTTCTATTTCGTTCCATTGATCTATGTGTGTGTGTTTGTGCCAGTACCATACTGTCTTGATGACTACAGCTTTGTAACATAGCTTGAAGTCTGGAATTGTGATCCATCTAGTTTTGATTTTCTTTTTCAGTAAGGATTTCTTTGACTATTTGGGGTCTTTTGTTGGTTCCATACAAATTTTAGGATTGTTTGTTCTAGTACTGTGAAAAATACTGGTGGTATTTTGTTTGTTTGTTTTATTTTTGTTTATGTCTGTCACTATTTTTTATTTATTTATTTTAAAATTATTTTCAGCATAACAGTATTCATTGTTTTTGTACCACACCCAGTGCTCCATGCAATCTGTGCCCTCTCCAATACCCACTACCTGGTTCCCCCAACCTCCCACCCCCACCCCGGTTTTGATAGCAATTGCACTAAGTCTGTAGATTGCTTTCAGTAGTATAGACATTTTTTTTTTTAAAGATTTTATTTATTTATTTGACAGAGATCACAAGTAGGCAGAGAGGCAGGCAGAGAGAGATAGGAGGAAGCAGGCTCTCCGCCGAGCAGAGAGCCCGATGCGGGGCTTGATCCCAGGACCCTGGGATCATGACCTGAGCCGAAGGCAGAGGCTTTAACCCACTGAGCCACCCAGGCGCCCCAGTAGTATAGACATTTTAACAATGTTCTTCCAATTTGTAAGAATGGAATGTTTTTCCATTTGTTTGCATCATCTTCAATTTCTTAAATGAGTGTTCTATAATTTTCCACATTACAGATCTTTTGGGTTTATTCCTAGGAATCTGATTGTTTTTGGTGCAACTATAAATGGGATTGGTTCCTTGATTTCTCCTTCTGTTGTTTCATTATTGCTGTATAGAAATGCAACCGGTTTCTGTACATTGATTTTATATCCTGTAATTTTGCTGAATACATGTGCTTTATTTTTTAAGATTTATTTTTTTATTTGTTTGACAGACAGAAATCACAAGTAGGCATAGAGGCAGGTAGAGAGAGAGGAGGAAGCAGGCTCCTTGCTGAGCAGAGAGCCTGATGTGATTTGAGAGCTAGATCCCAGGACCCTGGGATCATGACATAAGCCAAAGACAGAGGCTTTAATCCACTGAGCCACCCAGGCACCCCCAACATGTGTTAGTTTTAGCAGTTTTTTTGTGGAGTCTTTCAGGTTTTCTATACAGGGTATAATCAGGTCATCTGCAACTAAAGAATGTTTGACTTCTTTGTCTGTTTGGATCCTTTTCTTTTTGTTATCTGATTATTGAGGTTAAGCCTTATAGTACTATGTTAAAATAGTAATGGTGAGAGTGGACATCCTGTCTTGTTCTTGATGGTAGGAGAAAGGCAGTTTGTCTCCATTGAGGATATTACCCGCATTAGCTGTAGATCTTTCATATATGGCCTTTACGAGGTTGAGGTACATTCCATCTATTCCTGCTTTGTTGAGATTTTAATCATGAATGGATGTTGTATTTTGTCAAATGTTTTTTTCTGCATCTATTGAGAGGATCATATGGTTCTTATCCTTTCTTTTATTTATGTGGTATATCACATTGATTTATGAATATTGAACCACCTTGCTGCCCAGGAACAAATCCCACTTGATTGTGGTGAATAATTCTTTTCATGTATTGTTGGATTCAATTTGCTAGTATCTTGGGAATTTTTACACTTAGGTTCATTAGAAATACTGGCCTATAATTCTCCTTTTCATTGGGGTTTTTGTCTTGTTTTGGATCCATCTATTTAAAAAGCATATCTTTGGATTCAAAGAACTAATTTTGAACAAAGAAATTAGTAATAAAAACTATAAATATGGATACTAATTGGTTGTCTTAAAATGTGTAATTATCCAATACACATTTATTTTATTTATTAAGTTTTATTTAAGTAATCTCTACATCCCAAGTGAACTCACAACCCCAAAATCTAGCATGTTTTTCTGACTGAGCCAGCCAAAGATCCCTTATTTTGTTTCTGAATACAATTTAGCCTGACAATATAGACCATGGAAAAAAGAAAAAGTACAAGATGGATGTTCTCAGAGCTTGAAATATTGAATTGAAACAAATGCATATTTTATCCAAAATTTTAAGTGGTTTGTTAGTCAGTGTAAAATCCCACACACCCCTTTCCTGTTAGTTTTATATGTATTTACCTTATCACTTTATATCATATTCTTCTTTGAATTTCCTAAATGTGAAATAACATTTGAAATCAAGTAAATCAAGTATGAATTCTGTTACATATGAGTCAGTTTTCTCCATGTTAAAAGACATACAGTAGCATTTCCTATCATGACATCTATCTCTAGGAGTCCCATTTTATGAACACTGAGTAAAACTACTTGATCTCATACTGTGCATTTTATTATCACTTTAGATTCTCTCATTTTGATTATTATACAGATGAATGCTTACAAAGACACTCAAGAAGCTAAATTTATCCATAAAACACATTACATACATGTATATGTACATGTATGTATACATATATATATACAATATATATAGATATATATCTTTTTTTCCACAGTAGTTATGTTTTACAAAGTTTCTGTGAATACTGAATAGTGAATACAGAGCCACTGTTGCTAGGGGAAATATGGTATGTTTCCTGAGAGCCTCTAGCCATTTACTTATTTTTATTTATTTATTTGTTTATTATATAGAGAGAATGTGCATGTGTTCATGTGTATGCACACTCACACGCAGAGGGTTGGGAGAGGGGCAGAGAGAGAGGGAGAGAGAGAATCTTAAGCTGGGCAGAGCCCATGCTGGAGCTTGATCTCATGACCCTAAGATAATGACCTGAACCAAGATCAAGAGAGCGATGTTTGTAACAGACTGAGCCACCCAGGCACCCCTCACAACCTTTTCATCAACCAATGAACCATTAGCTTATTAAATGTGTGTTTCTATTAAAGACTCCTCATTCAATACATGTTTCTTATAACTAATTTATGCTAGGTAATGTAGGCTAATTAATTTAACAAGTAGGGAAATCTACAAATATGGAACACCAAATAATGAGAATCAACTGTATTTTTAAGATCTTTTTTGAAATAGATACAACCAACATAGATCCAGGACCAACATCACATCCTAGAAAACATTGTAGGGGGACTCTGATTTTTAGTTCCTGGACTCAAATTCCTCTACAATGGTCTGAGGTTTAACATAGTAAAAGGAAACAAACAAACAAACAAACAAAAAACAGTAAAATTTCATGAGATATTACTATTTTCTGGCTTATGTAGAGTCGGAAACGAAGACCCACAGAAAAGAAAGCAAGATAGTTCTCATTTTAAGTCTAGATGTGCTTTAACAGAGTTGAGTATCTATAGAAATTAGAACAAAAGAGGATTTAAGCTCATACTCTTAAACATTAAACAAGACTATGTGGTTAAAGATGAATTGTCCTTCTTGAGCCTCATAGGTTATGACTCTTATTTGATCACGTCTTTCCTAACTCTAAAGCCTTCAGCTTACAACAATTCATTTATTAATAGCTGGAATCTGAGTTTGGGGCAGGCTGGATATCAAAGTCCAACTTTTAATGAGACTAAAGTTTATTATAAACTTAAAAGGAGAGTATGTCAGTAGTTAAATAAATTGAGTAACTGTCACAATGTGTCTTTAGTAATTATAAAGTAACTGAGTGTCAATATTACATTTAAAAATTTAAGTTCCCTGTTTTGTGGTTAGTTTTAACCATAGGATAATTGGTCACTTAATACATAACAATTTAAGAATTATAATAAAGTGGAGGTGATGGGGTGGCTCAGTCAGTTAAGCCTCTGCCTTCAGTTCAATTTCAGGTCATGATCCCTGGATCCTGGGATCCAGCTGGCTCCCTGCTCAGTGGGGAATCTTCTCCCACTCCCTCTCCCTCTGGCCCTCACCCCTCCTTGTGTGCTCACGCTCTCAAATAAATAAAATCTTTAAAAAATTCATAAGAGAATTTCTAAGAAACATTAAAAATTATTCTAAAAACCAAAAAAAAATCTAATAAGAACAATCCATTTTGTAGAAAATGAGTAATCTTCACTTTGTTCCCAAATTGTAATTTAATAAGGAAAATTATCATGAATTTTATATCCCATTCATACCATAACAAAACAATTCCCATAAATACTGGAGAAGAATCCTTTAGTGTACCCATGAAAAGTTTTAAGTATGAAGCCTATACTCCCATTATTTGTGGCCACCTCCATTATTTGTTTCCATTATTTCATCTGTTTGTAATATTGTTTTTTTTTTTAAGATTTTATTTATTCATTTGACAGAGAGAAATCACAAGTAGGCAGAGAGGCAGGCAGAGAGAGAGGAGGAAGCAGGCTCCCTGCTGAGCAGAAAGCCGGATGTGGGGCTTGAACCCAGGACCTGGGATCATGACCTGAGCCGAAAGCAGCAGCTTAACCCACTGAGCCACCCAGGCGCCCCACTGTTTGTAATATTGTTATTCCTGCTCCTTAACTCAGTAATTCTGTACAATCAGCTGTTAATTATTTTGTAAAGATATCCTGACATTTTCATCTAACAAAACAAAATGAAAACTGGGTAGACACTCAGTTTCTCTTTAAAATAATCAGTTATTGCCTTGTCACTAATCTCTGAAAATTTACATGCTGTTGATTCTATCTCTACGGTACCATAAACCACTGAACACAGTTTATTTGTTAACTTTCATTTCACCTTTATTGTGAAGTCACTTTCATAGCCATATTTACTTAGCCTCTACTCTGTATTCCCATGACAGAGTTTACCTCTTCAATCTAGAACATGCCATTTTTTTGTACTTATTTGATACATGTTTTTCTCCCTCTCTAAAATATATATTATGGAGCATTAAATAAATCTCAGCCCCCTCCCTATTTGGAATATTTATAACATCACTCAATACATAGTACTAAAATTATGAAGACAGGCAACCCACAAAAATTAAGAACTTGCCTCCAATTTTTAATAAATTCTAAATTAAGGTATAGAGAATGATAAGATGGTTTCAAATAGGTATTCTATTCTTTTCAATTTTTTTTTCAAAATTTTAATGGTAATGTTTATTTTGTTCATTTCTTCCCAAGAACCTCTACCTCTAAATATAGGCCATAATACAAATAGATACATTGTTTCCTCTTGATTGCTCAGTGACTATAAGGACTCAATCAAGTGGAGAGTAGGATAATCACACAGTCAATCTGGGTAAGAAGAGGGAGCATAGAGAGCAACCACACAATGGTTCTTTCTTCAAGTCATGCAAAATAGCTTTGAAAAAAATCTGGAATTTTCTAATTATGGTTAAATCTTCTTTTTAATTTAAGCCGTATGACTTAGCAGCCAGAGTTCATTTTCAACCCTAGAGCTAAAAAAATTCCATTTTTATATATTTTAAAGAAAAGTTTACAGCCTTAAAGTTAAAATCATGATTGATGCAGTTTTGGCAAGTTTTCATGTCTAATTCTTCCAGGAGTTAACTCTATTATAATAATTCTCATTAGAATAGTTATGAAAACTGAAATATATTCTCCACAGTTCACAAGGTGGTACATTTGCAATCCCTGTCAAAATATTATTTTTAAGTATTGTTGTGAATAATTAATTTAATTTTAACAAGTAATGTTCATGAAATATGCATTTATAAATAGCAGACCTGTGTCTATTATTTCTAACACAGCAATTCATAATGTAATTGAGTGAAGGTAAAATGATAATGTCTAATCTCATTTTCTTGCCAACGTCCTGAAGCCCTTTGTCTATTCCATTTTATACTCAGAACATGAAGTAAAATAAAAAGAAGTTTCTTCTTGCAATTATAGAGAAAGAATGATGGGGAAAGAAAGTAAGTAATTTTAAAGAGTTGTGTTTACAGAACTGAGTATGTACACAATGGGAAACATTTCAGTTACTATAGTTCATACAGCCCTTCATGTCTATATCACTCAGGCATAAAGGAGGTTGACCACAGTTAGACCTTTATGTCCTAATTCATTCTTCATAGCACCTCGCTGTGGTGCCTATTCTATTTCCGGATAGCTTTCTCACAGACTTCTCATTTATGACTGACATACATCTTTTCAAGACTCAATGCCTATAACAAACTTTCATCTGTATATGTGAGCCAGTGTGTAATCATGCATTCCATTAGCTGCAGGGCCTTGCTTGTCAAACTGGATTGGGCCTGCTCTTCAAAGTACTCACAATCTGGGAAACTCACTAATAATTCTTACTTAAAAACTGATGAGTAATATGTATTAAAAAAAAAAAATACAAAAGTACCGAGGAGGGACATATTACAATCGGGTGCCTCTCCAGGGTTGGAAAGGAGTTATTCAAGAGGAGACACTTAAAGAATATACATGAATTTGGATAAAAAATAAAAAGACAGAAAGAAGACTGCCACTTTTTTTGAAGTAAAAGAAACCAATATCATAAATAGAATATGGAGTCAGTTACTGGTTTGGGTCCTGTACATTTCCATGTCTTTATAATTCTTAATCTGAGAAAGAGCATTTGACTAATACTAAACACAGTTTAAGGGTAATGCTCACACTCTCTTCAGGAAAAACTAGGTCAGGATAGATATCTTCCATATGCATTACATGAATATAATATATTCAAACATGCATCTACATAATAAGCTAACATAAGGCAAGTTTTTAAAAATATATTAAAGTACTAAGAAAAAGCAAAGCAATTCTAACCACCAAAAAGAAGTTTGTAACAAAACAACTTATTACATAAAGGAAAAGTATACTACTTGGAATCTTAAATAATTGTGTGTGGTGGAGGGAAGATAGTGTCTAGAAAGAAACAGGAAGCTATTAAAGGAAAACATAAGTAAATGAAAGGGTAAGGAAAAAATGAAGAGGGCAATATTAAAATGCATTAAGATGAGTAAGCACAGGCGCGCCTGGGTGGCTCAGTGGGTTAAGCCGCTGCCTTCGGCTCAGGTCGTGATCTCAGAGTCCTGGGATCCAGCCCCGCATCGGGCTCTCTGCTCGGCAGGGAGCCTGCTTCCTCCTCTCTCTCTGCCTGCCTCTCTGCCTACTTGTGATCTCTCTGTCAAATAAATAAATAAAATCTTTTTAAAAAAAAATGAGTAAGCATAGATTTTAAAAATAACTAAATGGAAGCAGAAATAATCCTTTAGAATACAGAATCAGTGACATGGAATATAAGTATAAAAAGGTAATCCAGCATTCAGAGGAGATGAGCAAGCAAATAAAATAAAGAAGAATCATGCTAGTTTATAAAAGCAATTAAAATGAAATAATTAACCATGCAAAATGCATGGTTAACTAAATTCAAAATAAAAATTAGGACAGCAAAATACTAACATAGGATATGAATAAAATAACAAGGCCAAAATGAAAATAAAACATTTTAAAAAAGTGCTAATTATTAAAAAGCTAATAGGTAAACTTCAGTGAAATCTTATCACAGAAAGGGAGGAGAGAGAGAGAGAAATAACAAACTAAACCCAAAACAGTCAATAAAAATTATGTTACTATAAAAAGGAACACAATAATGTTAGTTTTTTTTAAAATGAGACTATATTGACTAATAAAAAACTAGTTTGAACACCCTGATGGTATTTTTTTGATAAATTATAAATGAATTAATAAAATTTAATAGCCATAGGGAAAAAGAAATTCAGTTTTATCAATGTTTCCTCAAGTTCTTAGGGTCAGATAATTTTTTAAAAAGATTTTATGCATTTATTTGAGAAAGAGAGAGAAAGAGAGATAGCAAGCACAAGTAGAGAGAGAAGCAGAGGGAGAGAGATAGGGAGAAGCAGACTCTTGCTGAGCAGGGATCCCAATGACGGACTCTATCCCAGGATCCCAGGATCATGAACTGAGCTAAAGGCAGACGCTTAACTGACTGAGCCACCCAGGCATCTGGTGAGATAATCTTAATTATTCTGTTCAACTCTTTAAGAAAACAGAAAATCTCTAATATATGAATAATTCAGGTTATTGAAAAAAGAGGTAACATTATGGAATTCATTTTATAAAACAAGTCAAACATTGATACCAAGACAATATAAATAGAAAAACATTGATACCAAGACAATATAAATAGAAAACCTTTCCATGAACAATCTTAATATAGACACAAAATGTTAAATAAAGTTTAAGTCATTTATCAAACTCAAAGAATCTTCTCCCTTGCTTAAATGTAAAGTCATTACAAAAATATAAAAGCAAAAATAGTGCCAATTGATAACATTCCCTTTTAATATAATAAATATTGTGTTCTGATTTTTTAAATATCAGAAAATTAAAAATTTTGGACAATTTATTATAAAAATACTATCAAATAGTTGAATATTTTATTTTAGTGGTGAAATACTAGGACAATTCTAAGATAATAGAAAGTTCAAGGATGGTTACTATTAGCATAACAATGATATAGAAAGTCTAACTAGTGCAGATAAATATAATAAAAGGAAGAATTCTCACTGATATTAAAAGAAAAGGGACTGATGACCATGTTGTCATACATATAGAAAACCTTAGAAAAATAACTTAGCGCTTTTTAAAGTTTAGTAAGGTAACTGGATAGAAGATGATACTGTATACTTTCCCATTTCTCATAGCTCTATCTATAGTCAATTATAAAACATGGAAAAAAACAATTTGAACTTTCAGAATAACATAGGATACACAAAATGAACACTGTAAAGTGTAGACTCTAAAAGAAGGGGAAAAAAACCTACACATTTCTTAAAAATAATCATGAAATAATCCTAAATAGAAAAATAGTTATCAAATTATTTTTTTTCCAAATTAAAACATTAATTTTTTGTTTGTTTTCATGGTGTGGAAATTTGAATAGTTTCCTTCTTCCCTAGACTCATCCTTCTTCTACTTTTTAGCTTCATAAAATTATTATAAAGTTCAATTATAGGCATTGATAATTAGAATTCAAAGAAAATGTAAAAAAATGATTTAAAAAAGAAAAGTACTGACTTGCCTTTCTGGAGTACAAAATTGATCATAAAGCCATAACTAATACAAAGTGAAATCTATTCATAAAAGAAATAACACAAATAATTGGAAAACCTACAATGAGACATAAATATTTAAGGAATGAATACTTAATATGAAAATGGCATTTTGAAAGTAATTAGAAGTAGGACTTGTAATTTAGTTATGTTTCCAATGCTTATATAGTTTTGTATTTGCCTCCCCCTCAGGTTGGTTATTTTTATGTAAATTCCATCTTCACTACTTAATAACTGTAAGTTATTATGTAAGTAAATAACTAAGTAAGTTATGGTAAGTTATGTAAGTAGTTATGGTAATTTACTAAGGCACAATATTTTCATCTTTAAAAAAGTAATTGAACCTATTTACTTGCAAGTAAAGTGACTGACCCTTAAAAAGCTCTCAATAAATTGTACTTTAAAAATTAAATAAATAAGAGTGGGAGAAGAATTGCATTAGTTTTCATTTCTATTACCTTTGCTTTACATTATTTATGAATATTTGTTCATGCCTTCATTATCTTCCATATCACAATCAAGACAATGTCTGCAGTATTTGAAGAATAATCTTTAAATTCTAAATCTTTGTGCTTGTTTTTGTTTTGTTATTTAAACAACACATAGGCATCAAGAGAATAAAATTAGATAATCCAATAAAAACACATTATATACACATAATACATGTTATACATAAAAATGTGAAGGTATGGGTAATATCTCATATTGATGAGATTAGACAAGTGCAGTTTTATTTTTATTTGCTCAAAGTGAACATTTTTCTTGAGACTTATTGGGGGGGCTATAATAATAATGTTGGGTAAATTCATAGCTAATTGGATAATATACCCAATATTTTATTTACTATAGAGTATTGTCAACTGTAATGGAATATCTGTTGCTTCTCAAATTCTTGAGGTAATTTAATATGGTGAACAACATGGGATGTATGATTTTGAGCAAGATAATTTCCAAAATTCATTATTATTAGTAAAATGAAGAGGGGTAAAATAATACCTACTTCATATACTTGCAATGAAAATGAAGATTATAATTAATAGGACATAAGAAAAACCTAATAAATAATCTTTACTGTTTTCTGCTGTAATGATTAATGTGGTTGTTATTGTATGTTATGTTGCTATTATCAATGTAAATTTTAACATGCTTACTAATTAACTAGGATAAAGCTATGCATTCATATGATCAATTGATTTTCAATGAAGGAAAAAAAAGCAATCCAAAGGTGAAGAGAATCTCTAATAAATGATACTAGAAAAACTGGATATTCATTATGAAAGTAAATGAACCTCAACTCATACTTCACATCACACACACACACACACACAAACATACCCCAACTGAAAACACCACGTGTTATAAGGATGTGGAACTGATCTCTCAAACTGTTTTTGAGAAAATAAAATGATATAACCACTTTTAAATAAATCTTAGTGCTCCTTAACAAAATTACACATTCATTTACCTCTTCCTCAAGAATTCCAATATGTTCTCAAGAGAACTGAAAATATGCTCATGTAAGAGTTAATACATGGAAAATCTCAGAAACCTTATTCATAATAGCAAAACATGTAATGGGCTAAGTTGCCATTAGTAGAACAAGAGCTAAAAACAAACCAAAACAAAACAACTGTGGTTTAATCACATAACAAACCATTAGTCACAAAGAGGAACAAAACACTGACCAATGCATCATAGATAACATAGATCCTGAAATAAATGAAATGGAAATGAATAAAATGAGTCAAAAATAATTACATAATTGTATGTTTCCAATTATATATTTTCTCAAAATGGAAACACTAATTGATGTTAGGAAAATGAGATTGGCCTGCATTTCTTAGGATACAGCACGGGTTTGATTGGAAATCAGCATTAGAAAATTTTCAGGACAAATACTAGTGTATATCTTGAGAAGGTTTGAGTTACATAAATAGATGCACATGTCAAAACTCAGAAAATAGATGGGAGCTAGGGAAGATGGTGGAGTAGGAAACCCTAAGCTCACCCCATCCCACCTTTACAACTAAATATCACTCATATCCCAGTAACAATCCACAGAATCATCCAAAAACTGGCAAAACAAATTCCACAACTATATGTGGAGAAGAAGCCACATCAGAGAGGTGGTGAAATGGTGGTAGGGAACTGCCTGCCAGCGGAAGGGATCAGCGGTGTGGGGAGGGAAACCATCAAGGACCCCATAGGGGGAAAAAAAAAAATCTCCATAATATCTGGCCTTGAAAACCAGGAGGGCTGCTAAATTCTGTGAGTTTGTATAACCAGCATGACTTGGAACCCAGAGCTTTCAAAGTCGGCTGATAGATGATAGCTTGGTCTCTACCCTTAAAGAGACAACAGCCCTGGAGAGGCAACATAGAAGAAAAAGTTGTTCAACACGTGGGTAAAATGGGAGGGAACTCTGTTAGTATTGATTTTGGAGCCTGTTGGGGGACTTCTCAGAGAACAAAGAAGATGGCAGAAGCGGTTTTCTGCTTCTGCAGAGCCACCTGTGGGAGGCAGAAATGTACAGATACCTACTACCTAACTTGCTAGAATTGTTCCCTGCCAGGTTCTTCTGAAGACTAACCCCCTCCAAGCCTGCTGCCCTTGGCATGGCATTCAGTGCAAAGTTTGCTAATGTGGCATGTGCCCCACCCAGCCACCACATCCATGTGCTACCCTCATGGCCACCATGTTTCTAGGATCAAGCTTAGGGCTAGTAGGTCAGTATAAATTTTATTAACACTGCTGCCCAGCCCCTGAACCCTCCTGGGGTCATGCCCGCATCCCCCAAGCCATCTTGCCTGGGTCTTATTAGCACCACAGAGAGCAAGCACAGACCATGCTGACATCTGGACTGAAAGGAAAAGCAACTGGGATACAATAGCAGGATTTAGACACCACATTTAGAGGAGAATCCCCTGAAGTGCCAGCTTCTGGTGAACAGGGGCAATGCATTCCAGGGCACTATAGGACCTCTTCTTTGTAAAGCCACTATTTCCAAGAGCAGAATACATAGCTGAATTCCTGTTATAAAGAAACAGACACAAAGGAAAGACAGATAAAATGAGGAGGCAAGAAATGTTAAGGAGGACTCAGAGTAGAAAACAAAAACCATGAGAAAGAAAAATATGAAGCACAAAAGCAAAAAATATGTAACTAAGTATACCTGTAAAAATCCGTCAAGAGAAGCACAAAATAAAAGGATGTAAAATAGGATATCAAATACCTGAAATGTGTGGGGAGGGAAGTAAGAATGAGTTAAAAATTAAGTGACCATCAGCTTTATATAGACTGCTGAATGCAGATGTTAGAAGATGTTAGAATATAAACCAAATGATAACCACAAATCAAAAAATAGTAATAGATACGCAAAAATAAAGAGTAAGGAATCCAAGTATATCACTAAAGAAAACCAGCAAACCATGAAAGAGACCAAGAGAAGAAAGGATCAGAGAAAATCTACACAAACAACAAGTAACAAAATGACAACAAATACATATCTATCAATAATTACTTTGAATGCAAATGGACTAAATGCTCCAATCAAAAGATATGGGGTAAGGCAGTGGGTTAAAAACAAACAAACAAAACAAATAAAAACATTACAAATAAGACTCGTATATATGCTGCCTAAAAGAGATTCATTTCATACCTAAAAACATCCATAGATTGAAAGTCAGTGGATGGAGAAACATCAATCACGTAAATGGATATCCAAAAAGAAAGCCAGAATAACAATACTTATATCAGAAAAAATAAACTTTAAAACAAAAACTTTGAGACAACAAAGGACATTATACCATGATAAAGGGGAAAATCCAACAAGACCTAACAATTATTCCACATGGGAGGACCCAAATATATAAAGCAGTTAATAACAGCATAAAGGAAGTAATTAATAATAATACAATAATATAGGGGATTTTAACTACACTGATGGACAAATCATCCAAACAGAAAATCAACAAGGGAACAGGGGTTTGAATAATACACTGGACCAGATGGATCGAACAGATATATTCAGGGTATTCCACCCTAAAACAACAGAGCACACATTCATTTCAAATGCAAAAGGAACATTCTCGAGAATAGATCACATATTAGACCTCAAAACAAGCCTCGACAAATTTAAAA
This sequence comes from Lutra lutra, assembly GCF_902655055.1. Taxonomy (NCBI): domain Eukaryota; kingdom Metazoa; phylum Chordata; class Mammalia; order Carnivora; family Mustelidae; genus Lutra; species Lutra lutra. Next base: position 165,950,668 of record NC_062279.1, on the reverse strand, counting down.
AATTGAAGTCACACCATACATCTTTTCTGACCCCAGCACTCGGAAACTAGGAATCAACCACAAGAAAAAAATTAGAAAGACCACAAATACATAGAGGTTAAATAACATACTATTAAACAATGAATGGATCAACCAAGAAATCAAAGAAGAAATTAAAAAGCACATGTAAACAAATGAAAATGAAAACACAATGGTCCAAAGCCTTTGAGAAACCACAAAAGTGGTTCTAAGAGGAAGTTTATAGCAATATAGTCCTCCCTTAAGAAGAAAAATAAATTAACAACCTACCCTTATACCAAAAAAAGCTAGAAAAAAAAACAAACAAAACCCAAAGCCAGCAGAAGGAAGAAAATAATAAAGATCAGAGCAGAAACAGATGACACAGAAACTAAAAAACAACAGAACAGATCAATGGAACTAGAAGCTAATTCTTTGGGGGGAAAAAATGGTATTAACTCTAGCCAGTCTCATTAAAAGAAAGAAAGAAAGAAAGAAAGAAAGAAAGAAAGAAAGAAAGAAAGAAAGAAAAAAAGAAGAAAGGAAGGAAGGATGGAAAGAAAGAAAGAAAGAAAGAAAGAAGGAAAGCAAGCAAGCGCAAGAAAGGACTCCAACAAAATCACCAATGAAAGAGGAATAGCAACCAACACCACAGAAATACAAACAATTGTAAGAGAATGTTATGAAAAACTATATGCCAACAAATTAGACAACCTAGAAGAAATGGGTAAGTTTCTAGAAATATAGGACCTACAAAAACTGAAGGAGGAAGAAATTAAAAAAAAAAAAAATAGCAGACTAATTACCAGGAAGGAGATTGAATCAATAATCGAAAAACTCCCACCAGAAGCATCTGGTTGGCTCAGTTGGTAAAATATGGGATATTTGATTTCAGGGTTGTGAGTTTCATCCCTACATTGGATGTAGACCTATCTTAAAAATAAAATATTAATGGAAACAAACAAACAAAAACCTCCAAACAATAGTCCATTACCAGATTGCTTCACAGGCAAATTCTACCAAATATTTAAAAAGTTAAAAAGACCTATTACATTCAAACTATTCCAAAAAATAGAAATGGAATGAAAACTTCCAAATTCATTCTATGAGCATATTATTATCCTGATATTAAAGCCAGATAAAGACATTTAAGAAAACAAAACAAAACAACACACACACACACACAAAACTACAGGCCAATCTCTTGTGAACATAGAAGAAAAAATTCTCAACAAAATACTAGCAACCCTGAACACCGGGGTGGCTCAGAAGGTTAAGCACCTGCCTTAGGCTCAGGTCAGGATCCCAGAGTCCTGGGATCAAGTCCCGCATCGGGCTCCTTGCTCAGCAGGGAGCCTGCTTCTCACTCTCTCACTCATGCTCTCTCTTTAGCAAATAAATAAAAACTTAAAAACAAAACAAACAAACAAAAAACTAGCAAACCAAATTCAACATACATTTAAAAAAAATCATTCACCATAAATAAATGGGATTTATTCCCAGGATGCAAGGGTGGTTCAATATTTGCAAATCAATCAATGTGTTAAGTCACATCATGAGAGAAAGAATAAAAACAAATAATTCCAATAGATGCAGAAAAAGCATTTGCCAAAGTAGGACATCCATTCATGATAAAAACCCTCAACAAAGTAAGTCTAGAGAGAACAAACCTTAACATAATAAAGGTCATATATGAAAACCCACAGCTAACATCATCCTCAATGGGGAAAAACTGAGAGCTTCCCCTTTATAGTCAGGAACAAGACAAGGATGCCCACTCTCACCCCTTTTATTGAACATAGTACTGGAAGCCTTAGCCACAAAAATCAGACAACACAAAGAAATAAAAGGCATCCAAATAGGCAAAGAAGTAGTAGTAAATTCTCACTCTTTGAGGACGACAAGATACTATATGTAGAAAACCTGACATACTCCACGAAAAAATAGCTAGAACTGATAAATAAATTCAGTAAAGTCATGGGATACAAAAATCAATGTGCAGAAATCTCTTGCTTTTCTATATACTAATAATAAATAAGCAGAAAGAGAATTTAAGAAAACAATTCAATTTATAAGTGTACCCAAAGTAATAAAATACCTAAGAATAAATCTAACCGAAGAGCTGAAAGACCTGCAATCTGAAAATAATAAAACATTGATGAAAGAAATTGAAGATGACACAAAGAAATGGAAAGATATCCCATGCTCTTAGATTGGAAGGACAAATATTGTTAAAAGGTCTATATTACCCAAAGCAACTCACACATTTAATGTAAATTCCTATTTTTCACAAAACCAGAACAAAACATCCTAAAATTTATATGAAAACCAAACCAAACCAAACAAAACAAAACAAAAAGAAAACAAAAACAAAAAACCCAAGTAGTCAAAGCAATTTTGGAAAAGAAGACAAAGTTGTAGGTATCACAATTCCAGACTTCAGGTTATATTATAAAGCTATAGTAATCAAATCAGTATGATACTGCCACAGAAATAGACATTTAGATTAATAGAATAGAAAACCCAGAAATAAGTCCATAATTATATGATCAATTAATCTTTAACAAAGCAGGAAGAATTTTATTCAAGAGGGAAACAGCCTCTTCAACAATGGTGTTGGGAAAACTGGTAGACTATATGCAAAGAATGAAAAGACCATTTTCTTATATGATACACAAAAATAAACCCAAAATGAATTAAAGGCCTAAATGTGAGACCTGAAACCATAAAAATCTTAGAAGAGAGCGCAGGCAGGAATGTCTCTGACAATGACTATTGCAACATTTTTCTAGATACTGTCTCCTGAAGCAAAGGAAATAAAAGCAAAGACAAACTATTGGCGCCATGTTTAAAGAAAAAGCTTCTGAACAGCAAAGCAAACAACCAACAAAACTAAAAGGCAATCTTCTGAATAAAAGAAGATATTTGCAAGTGATATATCCAGTAAATGCTTAATATTCAAAATATATAAAAAGCTTATACAATTCAGCACTCTAAAAAACAAGTAATCCAATTAAAACTGGGCAGAAGACTCTCTGTCTACTTGTGATCTCTCTCTGTCAAATAAACAAATAAAATCTTTTAAAAAAAAAACAAAACAAAAAACAAAACTGGGCAGAAGACAGACATCTCTCCAAAGAATACATACAGATGACCAACAGACTCATGAAAAGATGCTCAACATCACTCATCATCAGTGAAATGCAAATCAAAATCACAATAAGATATGACTTCATGACCTGTCAGAATAGCTAAAATCAAAAGCATAAGAAGCAACAAGTATTGGGGAGGATGCAGGTGGAGTAAAAAGAATCCTCTTTCACTGTTGGTAGGAATGCAAACTAGTGCAGCCACTGGGGAAAACAGTATGAGGATTCCTCAAAAAATTAAAAATGGAGCTAATGTACAATCTAGTAATTGTAACTACTAGGTATTTACTTAAAAAGTACAGGAAGAGTAATTCAAAGGAAAACTCGAACGCCTAAGTTTATAGCAGTATTATTTACAATAGCTAAATTATAGAAGGGGCCCAAGTGTCCAACCATAGATAAATGAATAAAGAAGTGGTATATATATGTGTAAATATATATTTATACAATGGAATATTATTTAACCACAAAAAAAGAATGGAATCTTATCATTTGCAATGATATGGATAGAGCTAGAAAATATAATATTAAGAAAAATAAGAGAAAAACAAATATCATATGATTTCACTTATAAGTAGAATTTAGGAAGCAACAATTGAGCAAAGGAAAGAAAAAGACAGATTAGGAAACACATTCTTAATTATACAGAACAAACTGATGGTTACTAGAGAAGAGGTGGATGGGGGTATGGATTAAATAGGCAATGGAGATTAAGGAGGTCCCTTGTGATGATGAGAATTGGGTGGTGTATGGAAATGTTGAATCACTATATTGTATAGCTGAAATTAATATAACCCTATGTTAACTTTACTGGGATTAAAATAAACAAAACAGAACAAAATAGCAAGCAGGCGTGAAATACATTTTAAAGAAATGAGAGAAATTTAGCTGTAAGATCACAAAACTAAGCTAAGGAGTGTGATAATAGTAACATTAATCATTGACATGACAATATGTTGTTAACATTAAAGTAAATAGTTAATTTACTTGAAAAAACTCAGCAAATGGGGGCACCTGAGTGGCTCAGTCTGTTAAGGGTATACCTTCGTCTCAGGTGCTGATCTCAGGGTCCTGGGATGGAGTCCCATGTCAGGATCCCTGCTCAGCAGGGAGTCTGCTTCTCCCTTTGCCCCTCTCCCATGCTTGTCTTCTCTCTCACTCTCTCTCTCAAATAAATAAATTAAATTTTTAAAAAACCTGCAAATGTACATACACATTTCATGTCAGCAAATTTTATTGCAAAGGAAAAAAAAAACTAAAGACTTAACTCTAGTGATATGTGTGAAGTTTTGAGGAAAATTGAATTTATGTCTGTAATTTTGAATTTATCAAAAATTTAAATGGGCTGATGAATGGCTAAAAAGATAACTAATGTGATAGATAATGTGATCAAACCAGCATATTCAACTATTAATGGTAGAACTTAGGTATTGGATATGGGTGTTCACAGCAAAGTTCTTTCAAATTTGCTGTATGATTGAATATTTTCATAATAATACTTTGAAAAATTAAACATAAATGTATAGTGACACAGTGATTCTATTTCCTAAGAGAAATAACAACATGTGTTCACAAAAGGGTGTTGCACAAGAATATTTATAAAAAGTTTTATTCATAATAATAATAGTATTCAAGAACTGACAAAAGCCCAGGTATCCATCAACAGCTGAATGCATAAACAGATTGTGTTATGTTTACACAATGGATTACCACAATGGAAACAATCAAATTGCTCATATATGTAACAACATAGAGGAATCTCAACAACATTATGTCGATTGAGAAAAAAGAGCATAAATTAGTAAATATTGAATGATTCCATTTATATAATGTTTTAGAACAGTCAAAACTAACTCTTAGTGACATAAATCAGTGAAGTAGTTGTCTGAGAGGTGGGGGATCTTTACCTGGTCATGGAATCATTCTATATATTGAATGGAAGCTTGGGTTCCCTGGGTGTATAAATTTAACAAAATTGATTTTACTATATATTTAAGATCTATGCATTTAACCATATATATAAATTATACCTAGATAAAAAATGAAAAAGAATGAGTACATGTATGTATCACTTAGAATTTAGAAGGTCTATACATAAATATGAAGACACTGAAATACATATAAAGAAAAGTTTAGGACCATGTTTCTCAAGCTATAAGGTCCATATCAGTAGTTGAATTCATATTTCTGGGATGGAGTCTTTTTGCATTTTTATCAAATTCTCATGTCATGCTAATAAGACCACTGATCCACAGATTTTACTTTGAATATAGTGAGGGTTGGCAATGGAGATATTTAGCTCAAATAAAAGACCCAATAAGGCAAAATTCTTGTTTTCAGATATTTAAAACTGTCTCACATAAAAAAGGACTATATTTTTCTCCCTTATGTACATAGAATAAGATCAATAATTTATGAGGAGGCAAATATGTAATCAATGTAAATATATAATTTCAAATAATTAGATATTAATGATGCAACATATTGTCTAAAAATAGACTATTCATGACTAGAATTGATCAAGCAGTTCTCAACTCTTCAGAATATAGTAGAGAAGTGTTTGTACATGGGTGCGTGTATGTTTAAATTTGCAGCAAGACTGCATTAAATTGCCTCTAAATACATATCCTATCTGTGATTCTGCAATGGTGAAGAAGATACAACTATTCCTAAACAAATCCTATATTAAACCTATAAGTTGTAGGTGTTTTTGAATTGGAGATAGGAGTATTAAAGTGATGATTTGGGCTTATTTAGTCAAGTAGACAGACTCTTTAGAAATTTCATGTTATATTTATATTTAATACTCAATTTAACCACCAAAAATGCCCAGTTGAAATAATGTTGTCTGTCTTCATTAAATATTTGGATATCATTCAACAATAAAATTATCTTTAATTAAAATTACTCTTGTCATTAGAATTTTGATTCTAGTTGGTCATTATTTCTATTTTTGGAATTTATGCAGAATGTTAAATTGCATTAATATAATGACACATTCACACACTGTGCTCAAGATGCTAGCAGGAAAACTTACTTTCTTCCCTTTCCTGGATAAAGACAAATTGTGCTACAACCAAAATAGCCTCATTTTGTTCCCCTTGTCATGCTAGAAGTAGGAAGATGTCATTCAAAACAGCTAAGTATTCAGAAGATGTGCAAAATCACACAATTGGAACATTAGGACACATCATTAAACTACCCAAGTTACTTACCTGTCATCAGTTGGCTTTATCCATAGATTTCCAAATTTCAACTTTATGTAACTGTCCATATTAACTATAAATTTTCAAATCTCACCAAACACAAGTGGAAACAATGTCATATTTTACAGAGATTAATTCTGAAACTTTCATATTCATGATGATAAAACAGTTTCATGTATATGATCTTAAACTGTCATGAGTAAAGAAATCTGTAATGTTTATTAAACACATTTAACAAATATATGTCTTCTGATAACATGCCTTCTGATAATATGATAGAATATAAAAATTGCATGAAGAAGTAAAAGAATGTTCTAATTAATACATTCAAAAATAGACTGCTCTTTTCAATTCAATTACTTAATATTCATAAAGTACTATAATGAGTAGTCTTGGTCAGAATTCCAAGTAAAGAGAGTAAGATGATTCTTAGTTATTGTTGTTTAAAAACCCCTGTTTATTTTTCTTCTTTTGTTATAATAATATTTGGTCATCACTTACTTATGGTTTTATAATTAATACTTTCTGTTTGCCTGCTTTCTTAAGGACATTCAAACTGTCATCCTCTAGGCCACGGATGATGCAAGTCACTTCACTTTAGAAACTTGAAGCCAAAAAGGAAGCTGAGTTTTGGGTGCTACACTAAGTAATATTTTTGATTCAACTTGATTTTCATTCTGACCGCTTATTTATTTAAATATGTAGCTAGACAAAAGGAAGATGCAATAAAATGTGTCTATGATGTAAAACTACATGTGTGTCGACATGGTATAAATCCTTGAAAAAGACAAAAGTGAAAAGAACAAATTTGGTTATTTGGTAATGCTAATGTTATTAAAAATAGTTCCATTTACAAAAAGTATAACTAAAATCAATTTGATGTGTCTTTTCAGGTATAGAGTTTTAATAATAGATTAAGAATAAACTATGTAGGGGCACCTGGGTGGCTCAGTGGTTTAAAGCCTCTGCCTTTGGCTCAGGTCATAATCTCAGAGTCCTGGGATCGAGCCCCACATCGGTCTCTCTACTCAGCGGGGAGCCTGCTTCCCCCCTCTCTCTGCCTGCCTCTCTGACTACTTGTGATTTCTGTCTGTCAAATAAATAAATAAAATCTTTAAAAAAAGAATTAACTACTTTTTTTTTTTTTTTGACAGAGATCATGAGTAGGCAGAGAGGCAGGCAGAGAGAGCGAGAAGAGGAAGCAGGCTCCCCATGGAGCAGAGAGCCAATGTGGGGCTCAATCCCAGGACCCTGGGATCATGACCTGAACCAAAGGCAGAGGCCCTAACCCACTGACCCACCCAGGCAGGCACACCTAAACTACATATTTTAAATGACCTAAGAGGAAACCACTTTCATTAAGCATGTATTGCAATTAACTTATTAAAATTATATATAGCTTCAAATAAAATTCCTCAGCATATCAACTACCAGTCTTCGACAAGAGTGTTTTATTGTTGTATTTGCACACCAACAATTTGAGTGATTTTTTTTAATGGCATTTGAAAAATGTGTATTCTTTCATAGAACACCACTTATTAAGAGTAGAGAATAAAAGTGAAAAAAACTCATGATTATTTGCCAGGCAATATATATTCTGAATAAGACATGGTCATTACTGGGAAAACTAGGTAAAAATGACAAAAGTCTAACAAACCAGTTAAGGAAATATAAAAAGAGTCAGTTTGAAGGATGCTGGGAAAATTCAAAGAATGGAAGGCAAACCATTCTACATTGTTAGAAGTCTGAAATGGAGACAATCTTCAGGATTTCAGGAACTAGGGCTGAGTAGGTAGCCATTATTAACATCTCTTTTTACTTATAATGACTCCTTCTTTATCAATGTTCTTTATTCTCCCAGAAGGCCTTTCTCCTTAACACTAAAACCATAGTTATCATAATCTATGTTTAGCAAATCCAGTTCAGGAAATATTAGATGAGGTCTCTGCTTGGCATAAATCGAACTTACATTCTGAAAACTGCATTTGATGGTAAAATAAAAGACTGGGACAGAAGTCTGCTTTTCAATATATTCTGATAACCAGAGAAGAGGGGCTTGCAAATATAGTTCCCATTTAGACAACATATGGTAGCAGGTTATAGGGAAGCAAGAAGATGACCAGGAAGAAATAAAAATGGTATTCTCAGGAGGTGCCTGGGTGGCTCAGCTGGTTAGGAGGCTGATTCTTGATTTCAGCTCAGGTCATGATCTCAGGGTCCTGGGATTGAGCTCCACAGGACACCACACTCAACAGGGAGTGCATTTCTCCCTTTGTCCCTCCCCCTTATCATGCACATGCTTGCAATCTCTCTCTGTCAAAAAATAAAGTCTTTTAAAAAATGGTATTCTCAGAAAATAAGAGGGAATTTTGAAAGACAAAAATCACAATTTAAGCAATGTGTGTTCGAGAAAATGTAATAAGTGCTAAAACTGACTTTTGTACTCAAGAAGAAAACTTCAAATATAGTTGAGGCTATACATAGGAAATGGCAAGAGGGAAAATAAACTGCAGATAAGTAGCATATTTTGATAGAGATTATAAATACCTCAAGAATTTAGAAAAGTGGAGAACATAGCTTGTCCACAGCTAATGGATTATACTTTACCAGGAGGGTGGTATTCAAAATGAATCTTAAAAATGAATGCAACAGTTTATGTTAGAGAGTGAGCTCTGCTGAATAGAACTCATATAAAGCCTATATCCTGAGTATAATATTCATTTATTGGGCTATTTAATTCCCATCTATGTGCCCCCTTAACATCATCATCACCACCTTCCTAGGAAGTTATGTAACATTTGCTTATTATTATTTTTAAAATTATTGGTGTTTGTATGTGTGAGACTTAATAAGAGTCAAAAATAAATGGGAAAAAACAAATAGAAATGAAAACAACAGTGTAAATTATTAACAAAAATAATAATTCAATATCATCTGTAAATAAAGTAACAGGATATATGTGTTGGTTCAGTTTTCATTGACACTGGTACCCTTTAATTGTATTCTAATTGATGTTCTTTAATCATATTTTCAAATATTTTCATCTTTCAATAAGATTTTAAGAAAGAATATCTACCTAGATAAAAAAAAAATCTACTATATAAACTTTTGTTAGTTTGCTTTATACCCACTGGATATAAATAATACATTTTATGCTAAGTAATCTCATTGTCACTTTATTTCCCTATTATCATGATCATATTATTGAAGCACACATAGCATTTTCTCAATTTTTAAATTAATCTTCAGGAAATTATAGCATAAGATGGGCATATCTGAACTTAGTAATATAAAAGTGAGAATAGAAATTTTTCAGAAAGTTTAAAATGCCTGTCTGCTATCTAAATAGTGATCTTGAGTGTGTTAATAATGCTTTTAATGAATTATTAGTTTTACTATTTTGAATAGATTAATAGCATTGCATTTTTTAATTAAGTTCACTAAAGTTCCAAAGCAATATTTAACTTACAGTGTCTGAAACTATACTGAAAATACACTAAAACACTGGATGAACTTGGTCTGTCATTGGATTCAAGTCATTAGCAGACAGAAAATCAAAGTGAACTAAAAGCTGTTATTCACACTTAATCACATATTTACTTGATTAGAAGGTGTGTATATGAGGGGTATACATATTTCATGATAATTATCACAAGTAGTTGAAAATATCAAAGTCTTGGAGTTATTTATCATTTTGTAAAACTAATAATATGAGCATCTATTATATACAAAACACAATAGAATGAATGATAAATGATATTAAGAAAAGTTACTGGATGAGCCTTCATAACTTCAAATAAATGAAATAACTGAGCATGAAACACAGAAAGGAGACTTTAGAAGAATCAAGAAGGGGCAGGTCAATTAAAAAAAATTGATAGAAAAAGGAAAATAGTATTAGTATAACAATATGGGATAATGGATAATATTAGACACATCTACATATGACAAAGTACAAGAAATCTATAATTATGCTTAATTAAATAAACCCATAAATTAAAAAAATTAAAAAAAACACATATCAGAAGATTCTAAAACTCTCTCTCCCTCTTGGATCATTATTTCCAGGGGAGGGAAGCTGCCATAATGTGAGCAACCTTATAGAGAGTCCCATGTGATGAGGAACTGGAGTCTCTATACAACAGCCTATGATGAATAAGGTCTGCCAACAACCATGTGGATGAAATTGAATGTGGGTCTTTTAGCCCCAGAGAAACCTTGAAGTGATTGAAGACCTGGCTGACAGCTCAATGGTAAACTCATGAGGGACCGGAGGGAAATGGCAACTAAACCACTCCTGGATTCCTGACCCACAGAAACCACAAGATGATAAATATTGCTTCAAACAGCTATGTTTTGGGATAATTTGTTACACAGCAATTGATAACTCATATATTACCCAAATGTCCACCAATGAAAGAAGATATGTGTGTGTATATATATATGTATATATGCATATACACACACATATATGTATGTATATATAAATATATTCTATTTATACAATGACATATTACTCAACAATTAAAAAAAAAAAGCACTGCTGCTACACAAAATAATATGGGTGCTTCCCACAGGTCCAGTTATGAACAAAAGAAGCCAAGCCAAAAGGAACACATATTGTAAGATTCTTTCCATATCATGTTTAAATATATTAAATAAAATCAATATATATAGGCAGAAGTCAAAATAATTGCTACCTTGGGGAGTACTGGACATAAAGGGGCAGAAAGAACCTTTTAGGATCTTTTATAAATTAGAATCCTAAATCCACATTTAGGGATCTGTAAATGTGTTATACCTTAATATTTTAGGTATTTATATCATATAAATAAGTAAAAATTAAGCAAGATTTATACATAAGATTCATATACTTTAGTATTTGTAACATTCGACCTCAATCAATATAAATTTTAAAAAGAACAGAGGAGGTAAAGTGTGTTTTGAAGATACTACCTTTTCAAGATTTCCCTATATGGATTTGAAGTACAACTTGTCCAGTCTGTAGTACAATATATGGATATAGGGATATTAAGGCTCTGAAATTATATGAAATAGTATGATAGCTTTATAATGGTTGGTTTGACGTGTCAAATTGACTGAGGAACGGTAGTTCATAAGACATATTTCTACTGTATCTTTGAGGGTGTTTCTGGGAGAGATTAGCATTTGAGTTGGTAGACTGAGTAAAGATCTCCCTCACCAAAGAAGGTGAGAATCACTCAACTCATTGATGCTTGACTAGAACAAAGGTGAAGGAACGGTGAATTTATGAGTCCTTGAGCTTGGTCATTTATCATCTCCTCCCTTTGTACATCAGTACTTTTTGTCCACAGGCTTTCAGATTTGGATTAGGATTTATACATTTATACATTTATACATTTATACATTTATACATTGGCTCTCCTGGTTTTCAGGCCTTAGGGTCTGAACTGGAACTAAACCACAGACTACCTTGTATCACCAGCTTGCAGATGGCAGGTTGGGGGACTCCTCTGCCTTTATAATTGTGTGAGCCAATCCTTCACAATAAATATCTTTCTATATATTAATATAAATCATATTGATTCTGTTTCTCTAGGCAAACTTAATATAAGCTTTTTGAGTCATAAATATATAGATGTACTTAGAACCATCACAGTAAAGTTGATTGCTCATGTAGAACATACAGAATGAATCATGGGATAGAACATAGATCATAGAACTCTGAGGAAAGGGAACATGTGCATAAAATGTATAAAAGGGCCAGGAAAGAGAAAATAAGAGAAGTAAGAGAAAATAAGCTTCCATTGAGACCAAGAAGCAACAAAGTAGAATCAAGAGAATACCAGGTCATTGTTGTTTTCCAGTAAGAAGCAGAAGGTCAATGCATCACGTATTGAAGGATGGCAGGTTAAGTAGGGATTGAAAGCCATTTATTTAAATTATAGAAGAAGATTATTTCTAACCATAAGGAAATAGTTTCCTAAAGGAAAGGTGAACTAAGGTCATCTCCATAAGATTTTGTGCAGAATGGATTTTCAATTCATGATATAAAATAGAAACAAATTTAAGTAAGTTTCTGGTTGTCATAAAATCTTTTCTCTAATTATATATTACAGTCCATCTGAACACATAAGAACCTGTCATACTTAGATCAGCAAAATAAAGTTGAATTCAGGCAAACAACCTGTTATTGTCAAAATGATGCCAAATGCCACTTTAGATTGAATGTAATACTTTTCAACTAGTTATATTGGTGTCATATGGCTATAGTTATGAAGTTCTATCTCAGGAGTTTAGGGGCTTCACAAACTTTAAATAATCCTGAAAATGTATTGTCAACTCCTCCCCACTCCACGAGAACTAGTCTTTCAGATTTCCAGGCAGGATATGGGAATTCCAGTTAAATTGTATTTGCTATTATTCATGCATTTCTCATACCTATTAAAAATAATATGATTCTCTCATTGAAAAGAAAGGGGGGGCATCTGGGTGGCTCAGTGGGTTAAGCCTCTGCCTTCGGCTCAGGTCATGATCTCAGGGTCCTAGGATCGAGCCCTGCATTAGGCTCTCTGCTAGGCAGGGAGCCTGCTTCTTCCTCTCTCTCTGCCTACCTCTTTTCCTACTTGTGATCTCTGTCAAATAAATGAATAAAATATTTTAAAAAAAGAAAAGTAAAGAAAGGGGAAAGACTATTATTTTGGAAAAAACATTTCTCATTTCATCACTTTAGAGCATTACTTCTATAGGTGCGAAGTTAGATTTATCATTTCCCAGAAAACATTGATCCTTTCACAGGTTCAGATAACTCAGGAAGCTTTTTCACCCCAAGTACTTGCTCAGACTATCATAGACACCTGAGGAACAAATAGTCTTTATATAGGGAATAGAGAGACGGAGGACATACGCTGTTATGGGTCACATCAACTTGAAAAAGAATCTCTAAGAAAAAGTATATTATCATAGAAATGCTCTAGCTTAGTATCCAGTTACAAAACTATGGGTTATGGGTTTGAGTGTAGCTGTGAAGATTCTTATTCTAGTTAACTTATAAGAACATCTGAGAGACTGGCTAAAGCTCTAAACCTTCTTCAGGTACAATTTAAAATTAAATTTGAGAGAAAATTTGATTACTAAATCCAGTAAAAAACTATTTGAATCTGGATACAGTGTAAATGGACTATCTCTCCTCCCTCAACAAAATAATTCATCTACCTAATATTGCTGATGCCTGAATATTATATTTATTTAAATTTCTCATTTGCCTTACTTACAGTTTATTGTGTTTATTCATAATTTCCATTATTTACAAAAGAAAAATGTCCAAATAAAAACAAAGTTTAGAAGTTTTAATATGTGCTAAGGGTAAACAGATTATTTTGCTTACCAATTATGTTTTCATACCTTTATTTATATAGATTAGTGACTTTTAATTGGATATTTGTCAATATATTTTCCTTGTTTAGGATCATGTTTAGCACTGTCAACTTGAGCAGAAAATTATACCAAGAAAATAAATGTTAGATATGTGAAGAAAATACTGGAAGTTTACCTGAGATTATAAGTATTTTGTTATAGTGGGAGACAATCTGAAACTGAATATGTAAGAAGTATTTTTGAAGGCCATCAAAGATTTTTCATCAATTTCAGGGAAAGCTTCCACTAAAAAAACAAACAAACAAACAAACAAAAAAACCAAGTTTGTTCTGAGGTATGATTAATTAAAAAAAATACTATCTAGGTAAAGAGGAGAGGAATATAGACAGAATCTAAAGATAGTTATGTAATGAATTCCACAAAAGTGAGTGAATTGATATGTGAATGTGAGAGACAGGTATAGGATATGCGTGACCCGGAATTTTATTGTTTATGTTACTAGAACTGTGGAGATGCCATTTGTTGTAACAAGTTATCCTGGAAGAAGTAACCTATTTGTGTTAAAAGGCATGACGTCCATGAATTTAATTTGTTGGCCTTGATGTGTGTTTCAACATCAATGACATATCAAAGACTAATTGGACATATGAGCTTATATTTCAGGGGAGGTGTCTAAGATGAATATAAACTTGAAAGTCATCTGCATACAAATAGAACTATAAATAGAACTGGAGGATTTAACATAAATAAGGCCAAACATGGAAGGGATTAAAGTATATGATGAAAAAGTGATATTAACCTGTGTTTGAAGAACTGAAATATTCAGTAATGGAGTAAAAGAGGATGAGCATACAAATGATATGCATACTGAGAGGCAGAGATAAATATGGTCCTTTAGAAAAGCATGGTGTCAATGAAGTTCAAGGAAGAGTGCTTTAAGGAAATGATTGACTGGAGTATTATCAAATGCTTGATGTGTGGCTGAATAGTAGAGGAAGAGAAGGATTGAAAAAAAAAAAATCCTTTGGTATAACATTATGTAGGTTATAGGTGGCCTCCCCAAACACTGCTTTTGTGTAATGACTGGGACAGATTGAAGTTAGAGTAGCATGATGGCCATGAAAATGCATTTCAAGGATCTGCTTTTGCAGAAGCACATTTGACTGGTAGTTCCAGGTTTTGCTGTCTTGGATGCACCACTGTGTTTACAATAAGGCTGTGCTTGCTATTGGGATGCTCCCAGACAATAACTGAGCACACCAGAGTGATAAGAAAAGCCTATTCATGTGAAACATGGGATTCCTCCATTAAGTAACTTTCATTCAAGGACAGCCCACTGGTCTGGTCTCATCTTTCTCAGAACTACTTTGCATTCTAACACCTTTCCTATCTAATCCTTCCATAGGTCAGTCTTTCCACAGGTGCAAGGTCTGCATCAGAGTCTTTTTTTTTTTTAATATTTTATTTATTTATTTGACACAGAAAGAGAGAGATCACAAGTAGGCAGAGAGGCAGGCAGAGAGAGGAGGAAGCAGGCTCCCCGCTGAGCAGATAGCCCGATATGGGGCTCAATCCCAGGACCCTGAGATCATGACCCGGGCCGAAGGCAGAGGTCTAATCCACTGAGCCACCCAGGCGCCCCTCTGCATCAGAGTCTTAAGACTTATGCAGTTGGTACTGGTATTGTTATGAGAAAATAGGTGGTAAGAAAGGACTGGTCAATCACTCCCAAGCAGGTGAAATGGGCAAATCCTAAGTGGTAGGTGGGCACAGATAGTTTCTGGTGGAAGGTGGTGTTGAGTTGGTAAGGATTTCATGGACAGCAATATAGGAAAGCAACCTTGAGGAAGGAAAAATTGCTGTTGGTGTGAGTACTCAGACACAGAAAACAAATTGAGGAATAATACTTACAAAGAGCAGGATTGGCTACTTACTGCTAAGTTGCATTTCTGGCCTACCAGCCTTGAGAAAATATCTTAGTACTATTTATGCTGGTGTGTTTATATGCATGTGGGAATTGAGAAGAGTTACAACAACATGCCCTCTAAGAAGCTGACATGATATTCAGAACAACTGGAAGATGAGCTTTACTAACAATTCTTCTGAACGCTTCTCTATACTATCAAATATGTATGTTATTTTCCCAAGATAGAAATTTGTCTTCAGAATAAAATAAGACCCAAAAGTATGGTTAAGAGCATCATTAGACCACTAGTTGATTCTAAAACAAACTTTTAATTAATGATATACAATGTGTTGGCTAATAGAATTAAAATTTAAAGAAAAAAAAATTATTGATCTAATTTTAGAATGTTGTATTGTAGAAAATAACTTTCCTATTATTTTGTCTAGAGTTGAGACTGAGATCTCTAGTGTGAAGAGACTGGTAAAAAGTGACTAAGGGTAGTATTATATGCCTATACAGCTTGAAATTAAAAATGAGTCACAAACATCTTTAACCAAAGTGATAGGTATTACCTTCTCAGAAATAAATGACATCATCACTGTTCCCAAGGCAGAGGAAACATAGATCTAGGATAAATATTATCTAGAAGATGCCATTTAATTTCAAAATAGCAACTGGATTCAGATGGAATCATATGAGTTTAGCCTTTACAAAAACAAAATTAAAATCAAGTGGAAGAGAACACTCAGAGAACTTAGGAACATTTGCAAGGCACAAGATTAGATTAGATTTAGCATTGTTTTTACGCTGATGGTACAGATAAATGTAAGATATTTCCAAATTTATAAGAATACATTTATATTTATATAAAACTTGCTTATGTTGTATTTGGATATACAAACATGTATTGACGATGTGTTATACATTCTTAGCCTTTGATACTCTATGAGGTGGTAAGTATACAATGGCAAAGAACAGACATATTATTTTAATGACGATAGTTCAAGAACTGAAATAAGATGAGCAAATTTACTTATCTGAGAGAAATAAGTTGGCCATGAGAAAAAATATCAAGACAATGTTGACTAAAACATACATAGTATACATGAACATGTATAAGGATTCAAACTACGCTAAAAATTTAGTCATAAAATCTAAATGTGAGTAGGTACTAATAATAATCAGTAGGCTATCTCACTTCCCTATATAATCAACATGGGCAAAATGATTCAATAATGATTATTATACCAAGTATGTATCCAAATTTTTCATTTTAGTGAACTCTATCAATCGTATATAAAGTTATAATGAAGGATTGAGACTGGAGCATATTCACACTTAATGGATGCATATTCAATGAGATTAGTCTCCATATTTTTCTAAGAAGATAGGACATTAAAAAACTTATTTCCTTCAAATGTCATTCACATTATATCTCTAGTTTAATAAATATAAAAAAATACTTAAAGTGCTACACTCCAAACCAGAGTACTATTTGTGTTTTGTGATCTTGTGTTCCTTGTTCAAAAAACTTGCTCAATGTTCCCTTTTCATATGTGAAGCCCAGTATAAAATTTATGATTCTCCAAATTTTGTCTCTTGTGTACATATTTTTTCAGTCAAATCTTTCACTGGACATTCCTATGAATTTTATTCCATAGATCTACATTGTTTAAATATATTAGTAACCATCCACCTATAGCTATTAAATTTAAATTCATTGCAATTAAATAAGATTAGTTCCCCAAAATGCTAGCTGTGTTTTAAGTGTTCAACAGCACATGTATCTAGAGTCTTCCATACTCTATAACTCAGCCATAGAGTGCTTCCAAAAATCACAGAAAATTATATTGGATAGGGCTGCTACAGACCTTCAATCATCATTTATTTATTTATTCAATATCTTAGTAAACCTTGCAGTGTATCAGACACTGTCTTTAGCTCCAGAGATATAGTAATAAACAATGGATATAGTGCCTACTTTCATCAGCCTTATGTTCTTAAAATTGAGACAGACATAAAATATTAACAAAACTATATGATAATGTATAAAGTGTTAGAGTCTATACTAGAGGAGTTAATGGAAACTAGTGCAAGAGAGTGGTAATAAAGAAATGCTTTCCTGGGGCGCCTGGGTGGCTCAGTGGGTTAAAGCCTCTGCCTTCGGCTCAGGTCATGATCCCAGGGTCCTGGGATGGAGCCCCACATCGGGCTCTCTGCTCCGCAGGGAGCCTGCTTCCTCCTCTCTCTCTGCCTGCCTCTCTGCCTCCTTGTGATTTCTGTCTGTCAGATAAATAAATAAATCTTAAAAAAAAAAAAAAAGAAATGCTTTCCTGAGTAAATAATGTTTCTTGAAAAATAAGTGTGTTATCCAGGCAGAAAAAAAGTGACAGAATACCACTGTGGAGGGTATCAGGTTGGAAGAGAAGTAGACTTTGTGCACAGAAGTTTGCATGTGTGAAAGCTATAATGCAGGGAAGGGGCGACACCAAACAGGTTGACTGATGGCCAGACCTGACATAAAGATGTTTCAAGAATGGCCCACTAAAGGTACATAACAATTGACTTGATTATTTAACTTTGGAAAGTAAGAAATTTCTTATATTGTGATAATGTGAATTTTTTGTGTTGACATGTAACCTCTCTCCAACCTCCCAGGCCCACCTCCCACTCCAGGAGGAAGCATGGTAAAGAATGAGCCTGTTCCTTTGTTCTCTTCTGCTTGATCAGCTCCATGTGCTACATAGATGGCTAGGGCCTTTGCACTTCAGATGTGCCTCTGTGAGAAGAGAAGCACTGAAGAGACAGATAATTCATTTTAGTGTGTATCCCTGATTTTGTGTGTTATCTTTATTCTCTGCCTTCCCTGGTTGGGTCAGTTGGGCTCCGGCAGGAAAAAGAAAGCAAACCAGTTATTTTAACAGAGAGAATGTAATATAGAGAATTGATTGAACAAGTATTGCACCGAGCTGTCCACTATAACTGCTGCTGAAATCAAATAGGATATTTGAAGTAGAGCCATAAAAGTGCCTTATACGTGCAGCTTGTGAGGCCAGGACTTTCATGGATTGTACTGCTCCGTCTCCACTTATGTGGGGTACCAGTTATTTAAAATAGGGTTATCATGTTTAAATGAAGTCTCACTTGTCCAACCATCATCATTGCTAAGTGGTACCAGCCTCGAAGATAGTGAACTCGTTTTCCAGGTGTTGAAGCTTTATAAATTGGCTTGTGATTTTAGCCAGTTTGGTAGATTTCTGCTTTGATTGCCTTCCAATCAAAGAGCAATTCTGGCCTTACTGACACCAAAAGGAACAAGTAGACCTAAGTGGTTTATGATGGATCCAGGGGAATGTAGTTAAAAGTGCCATGTTCTGTGGTAAAGAAAACAGACACATTTGCTGGAGATACAATAAACTTAGTTTTAACAAGTTGAGCTAAAAAGCTAACAAGTGTTTTGTAGAAATTGTATGTGAAGATACCTAGAAAGTGATTTGGGTTTACTGGAAAGAACAGGGATCCAGGGAAAATCCATCCTGAATATAGAAGTCAAGCTATTACAGTGGTGGAGATATCATGGGGAGATGGTGGGGGATGAAGAGTTTTCCCAAGTAGAGGGCAAGGTTTCTCTGGAACCACAAAATTTAGAAGCTAGGACAGGAAAATATTTCATTCAGGAATGAAGGGATAACTAAAAAGAAAATACCTGAGGAAAGTTGGGTCATAGAAATCAAGATGTTTCAAGAATGCAAAATATGGAGAAAAATGCCCTCAATATTACATGCTGCATTTGTCAAATATGTCCTGAGAAGAATCCACTAAATTAACAGAAGACTATCGATACATTGAGTAGTGGGGAATGAAACAAGATTTCACTGGTTTGAGAGTGAATGTCAAATGAAGACGTAAAGCCAACTAGATGAGATCATCCTTTCTCAACTGCCGTATAAACTATTGCTATAGTCTGAATGCTAATAGAAGAAAGGACTTGGCAGTGAGAGAAGGGCAAGGGTATGAAGGGAGAGCTTCAGCAATTTGTACAACTTCCTATATTAGGAATATTAATCCTTAAGTTACAGTATTTTTGAAAAGGGTACTCTTTTTACCAGAAATCATTTTGGTAATAACAGTAAATTCAGCTATTAACTCCTGAGTAAGTTGGATTTTTGATAAATTTTTGGAGACTTCTTTTCTTTCACCATGCTCTATATTAATTAATCAGTTTGTTTTAGAAGATGAAACCTTTGAACTTCAAAATGTAGAGAGACATTTAAAAAGGTTTCTCAGAAATGTCCTTTTCATGTTCTAGCGAAATCCTAGTAAGTCAAATTTAGGTATTATAACATATAACATGTTGTGAGATTTCTTTGAGGTTGGCTGTAAATGTCTGAAGAGGGAAGGGGCTGGCAGCTGACCCCTGTGCCCACCTCATACACACACACACACACACACACACACACACACACACACACACACACAATTTTAAGGGCAGATCATAAGAGATTAATTCATGGTTAGTTTCTGTGAACACAATCAGGTATTCATGTGCTCAGGTAAAATTTTGTTCCTCCCTCTTTTACAAAAATGATTTGGAATAAATGATCTTGACTTCTGGTTTCAGTTTTCACATGTAAAAAGAACTTGGAGGTTGTCACCTTGTCCTAATAACAAACAAAAAGCTGAACAGACTGGAAAACCAACAATCCTTCTGGAACTTGTAAGAGAGGGGAAAATACCAGTCAAACTGCTTCTCTCAAGCTGAAGACACTAACAGGTAAACAGAAGTCATCAGGACTTACCAGAGCAGGGACTCTCAAGCAGAAACCTTCCAGGGAAAGAGTTCTGGGGTAGGAAAATCAGAATCGTAATTGATGAATTGCTAGAAGCTCAATTCTGGCAAGTCCGAGATTTAAAATCTCCAGGAGGATGCCAGCTACAGAGGGCTCCCACACTTTTGTGAGTGTTGCCTCCAGGAGCTCAACCTGGTGAGTAGCAGAGTAAAATTCCTTCAGGCTTCCTGGAGGAAGGGAAAATTAATCATTTTTAAAGAAGCCAGAGTGCTCCACTCTTAACAAGTTCTGCCCTGGGAAAACTAAACAAAATTTAACCTGTTAGGGTATTTTCAGATCCTAACTGACCTGGTGGAAGAGAAAAACCCAACACTTGTCAGCTGTGGCCATTCTGTCCCACCTAAGAGGGGAGGAAAAACCTGAGAAACACTTTTGAAATGTATGGTCCAGGAACATAGGGTCACTAAAAACCTCAGACCTAATCATAAGACCTACAGAACACTTCCTCTCCACCCACACCTCACAACCACATTATTAGAGACCTTCTTACAGCAATTCCTTTTACATTATGTCTGGCTGTGACCTCCAGCCACAAGTTTTCCTGTCTCATTGGAAACATTGAGTATGGTATTTAATGATTTGGTCATTGAAATTTAATGATTTAGGTCATTGAAATACATAGAAAAAATTCTGCTTATTTTCTCATGTATGTATGTATGTTTGTAGGTCTTATTTATTTATTTATTTATTTTGTAAAAGGTAACTTATTTCTTTGGTCTAATCCTATAAATAGTGTGCTTATTTACTAACAGCTTATCAATAGGGAACACATGAACTTCCCTAATGAAATAAGAATTAGTACCTGACAGGTACAACTAGGCCTGCAAAGCAGAGTTCTGCAATCATTTTCTGGCATGTTACCCTCACAAGATGGCAAATGAGGCATGGGACACAGATGAAGTGGGTGAAAAGGACATAGTAAAATATGATGGACAAACAAATGATCTTTGCTCATAAAAAGTCTTGAAAGGGTTTAGGAATTAATGGATGACAAATGTGACAACCTCTGTGGTAAGTAACAAGATATATTACATTAAAATATCCAAATTATGTAAATTGCTTTGACTTTATATCTTTCAGAAACCATAAATCAAAGCTTAATTGAATATAAATGAAAAACATTAAATGATGTCATATTCTAAAGTAATATTTTCAAAGTATAAGACTGTAAGACTTGCTTTTGTTTTCAATTCCAGATAATTTTAAAATGAGTCAATGTAATATACGTGCTTCATTCAATCCAAATCAGAATTCATCAAGTCTGTATGATAAATGTGTTGCTCCACATAAAAAAGAAAAATAATAAAAATAAATTAAGTCATTATACATAAGAATTTTAGGTAATTTCTTTTAATTGCTGTGCAACATCGATTATCTAGGGGCACAGAAGGCTTTTAACCTAATTCTCAAGCCTCTCAATGGCCTTTACCTTTTTTGATCTATGAACTCTAAGAAAATAACATTATAAAAAGGATTTTTTTCCCCGATGACTTAAGTTTCCCCAAGAATTTTCACTTGTGGTAGAGCAAAATTTATTTTAGAAATACAATTAAACTAAAAACTAATTTAAAAAAGATCTTGTATTCACATGTAATGTGAAATCACATTTATCACATTATTTATCACACTTTTTTTTTTCAAAAATACTTTTTGGTATTCTAATTGTATTTAATAATTTTAAATGCAATTTTTATTTTCAAATTAAATGTATAATTATTTTAAACAAGAAAACAGAGAAATATCCATGTTACCTCATTTATGGTATTTTGAATTCAACCATATTCCTCTACCAAGAGCCACATGCTCATGCAGTGTTGATTCTTGCATTCAGTGACTATTGGCCATGTGAAGATCATTTTGATGGGTATATTTTCAAAAGGCAAGCAAATAAAAGATATGGTCTCTCTTTCTGTAAATTAACTTGTTGAAAAACAAAACAAAGATTGTTACAAAAATGTTATCCAAATGTTAGCCAATTTGGTGATTTCTTTTGTATGCCATACTCATTTCATTCTTTAATATTTAAATATTAAATATCAAATTTCCTTATTATACGTGATGGGAAACCTAGTATCTCCTATAGCGTCATCACTCATCAAGAGGTTTAAGTTCCTTTTTATGTTCAATGTTGGACGGCCATTGACTCTTTGTATTCCTGCACAAAAGCTATACTGAATATGTCGCTGCCTTCTTCACTCTCCAAAATAACATGATTTAAGAAATTTGAGTTAGTGAGAGTGGAGTTCTCTCTCAGCATATAGCTCAACATGGGAATCACTTTCTTGTAGAATATGCTGGTTTGGGGTGTGGATTATTCTGCATAAAAGTCAGGCTGTATGGAATTCTGGTTCTACTAGATCCCAAGTCTGTGAACATGGGTGATTTTTTTATCTGTGTCTCAGTTGACTTACCTGAAGATTCTGAGAATTCTGTTAATATTTGCAAATTTTATTGCTGGACTATTTTCTCTTCTGTTTGTTGGCACATTGCTCCAGCCCTCACACCTGCAGTTTTATGGATATCTGAAAATCTTAAAAAGTTTTTGCCATTTTATCATATAGAGAAAATTTCTTTCTTTTTTTTTAATATTTATTTATTTGAGACAGAAAGAGAGTGAGAGAGCGAGAGAGCATGAGTGGGGGGAGGGAAGAGGTAGAAGCAAAATCCCTGCTAAACAGGGAGCCCATGTGGCTCAATCCCAGGACTCTGGGATCATGACCGAGCCAAAGACAGACGTTTAACTGACTGAGTTCACCCAGGTGGCTGGAGAAAATTTTTCTTCTTGATTTTTCTCCATAGCCCATTTTAGCCATGATTTCAAGGTTGTTTTTTTTTTTTTTTTTTTTTTTTAAGATTTTATTTATTTATTTGTCAGAGAGAGAGAGGGAGAGAGAGTGAGCACAGGCAGACAGAATGGCAGGCAGAGGCAGAGGGAGAAGCAGGTTCCCTGACGAACAAGGAGCCCGATGAGGGACTTGATCCCAGCACGCTGGGATCATGACCTGAGCCGAAGGCAGCTGCTTAACCAACTGAGCCACCCAGGCGTCCCTTCAAGGTTGTTTTTATATCACTTAGGCATATCAAGATATTGGCCTGTACCAGGGTTTGGCAAACTTTTTCAGGGCCAAATGATTAGTATTTTAGGCTTTACAGGACTTAAGGTATATATTGCAACTACTCAGTTCTCCTCTTATACCTCAAAAATACAGCCATAGAGAACAGAAACACAGGGCACATTGTGTTCCAATAAAATTTGCAAAAACAGGTGGATTTTGCCCATGAGCCATAGTTTGGCTATTCCTGTAATGAAACGTGAATGTGTCAAGCAGTACACCTACATATAAATTATAGATTTTTGACCCCAGCATTGAAAAAAGGGAGATTGATGTTTTAAGATAATTTTAAGAAATACTTTACAAGTGCAATTTTGTGTTATATACATGCCATATACAGTAAAACAATAATAGAACAAGCAACTGAGAATCCAACATCTGAATTATCCAGTAGAGCATGATCAGTACAATTAAAGTTTCCTCTGTCACCCTTTTAATTATGTGGCTTCCTTTTTCAGGTTCCTCCACCACCTCTCTCACTCCTCTCTGAAAAGAATTACTAATTATATACATTATTTCTTTGCTTTTCCTTATCAGTTGGTCCTTCTTATTTATGATATTTATGTTGCATAAAATTGAGATGAACAATCAATTAACAATTACAGAACCATTGCTCTTAGGCAAAGTTGGAGACACACACACATCTCACATAGATAATTGTCTTTAACCATAAAAACAACTCACCTTGTTAAATTTGATTTTATTTTAAGCAAAAGGAAACAAGGTTCAGAAATGTTATGTGACTTGCCTGAGGCTACCCCCTAACAGATGTGAGGGTTGGGGTTCAGTTCCTGTCCAACTGGCTGCAGAGTCAGATTTTCTTGCACTACAAAGCACTGTCATCTTCACCTTCTGGCCGTCTCTGTGAGAGCTGAAACAAGAAGACACAGTTTTGCTTTGTTACACCTCAACTGGGAACTCGTGCCCCGGTGACTCAGATTTTTCACTTTTCTGAGTATGTCTGCGAATGATCATGAAAATGTCCTGACCACTGATTTTGTGATCACAAATACATGTAGCAGGTACAGAATAAGTGTTAACCAGAAGTTCTGTTAAATAAATATGTATATATTTTAGTTTTTATACTTTCGATTTTTATTTAATTGGTACCATACCAAATGCTTGCTTGCTCATTTATTCATCCATTCATTCATTTATTACAATGTTCCTTTCAGGCCACATGTATTTCTGAGAGTGCTCCATTTGATTTGATTGCCTGTGACTCATTCATTTCTATTTTTGTAGTTAATTCTGATTTATAGCTGTATAATTTCTTGTCCATTCTTCTACTTGGGGGACATTTTCACTGTTATGAGTTTCTTCCTATTACAAACAATCCTGGTATGAATATTCTTGGTCCTGACTGTTGGTTAAACAAAAAAGGCTCCATGGGCTATACTATCTTTATGTTTATTTACTTGATCACAGTTTTTATCTCTTTAATCACTTTATGGGAAGATAACATTAGTAGCTTTTCTAATCCTAATCCAAGCTAGTTTGTATATAAGGGATAAACTAAATTAGTTATAATCTCTTAGATTTTAAAACCTAGTCTGATTATTTTTTCCTTTTTTTTAAGCTGATTTTTTTTAAAAAGATTATTTATTTGAGAGTGAGTGAGAGAGCACAAGCAGGGGGAGCGGCAGAGGGAGAGGGAGAAGCAGACTCTTGAGATCTTGACCTGAGTCAAAAGCAGACGCTTAACTGACTGAGCCACCAAGGAAGGCACCCTTGATTAAGTTTTTCAACATATTGTTTAAGTGCTTTGTATTCATGATCGTAAGTGTGAATTGTCACATAATTTTTTTATTACCTTTTTTTCATCTGGTGTTAATAAAATGCCTCTTAAAATTAGATGGTGTTTTCAGTTTTTCTAGTCTTTTAAAATTTGTGCATCTGTTCTTTAGAAATATGGTAAAATATTTCTGTAAAATATATATTCTGATATTCTTATACTTTATTGTTATTTTAAAATGATAAATTTATTCACTAAATTTCCCCTTAAAATAACTTGGAATGTATAATCTCTATTTCTAATATTTTGGTGATTCTTTTTGAAAATTTATCATAATCTATTTAATTTCAAGAAGTAGACAATTGCTTTCTAGAACAACAAAAATATACTGGAATTCTTTGCAGGTCATAATTCCCATTATAGGCTTATACATTATCATGATCCAACAATTAGATGTTACTACTAATTTCTTAACACATTTGCTTAGAATTTTATGTATCTTTTAAAATTTGTATTTGTCTGCCAGTTTTTCTTACCTCCCTGTTTTAGATATCCTTCATTTTTTTTTGTGAAACTCATCATATATGCTTGTGTATGTATATATATATGTCTCTGTGATATCTGTATTTTAGGGAGATTCTGCTCGTGGTAAGTTTTGTTAGGTTTTATTTATCTTATCCTTATTCTTTTAAATAATCCTGTTTAGGATATGTTGAAATTTTTCTTGATTACCTATTTTCAAACAATTTTGTTTTCCTCTCCTATAGACTACAATAATGTATCAGAGCTATTCCCTAAAGAAATTTAGGGAAAACTTTATGATTAAGTTTGTATTCCAAGTTAGCCCCTAGAACATGACTTTTTCCTAAAGACATCTTGGATTAATAACAAATTAAAGCCTTGTGCTTTAAAGGACATGTGGCTATTTGCATAAAGATTAATAAGCACTACTGAGGAGAAAAAGGTGGTTGTTTTAAAATAGTTTTTCACCTTTATACATACACTTGATCCCCCCCCCCACTTATTTTTTTTTTTTTTAAGAGAACGTGCTTATGAGCAGAGGGGAAGAAGCAATGGGAGAGAGAGAATGCCAAGCAGGCTCAGGAGAGAGAGAATCCCAAGCAGGCTCAGCAGAGAGCCTGACTCAGCCTGGATCTCATGACTCTAAAATCATGACCTGAGCTGAAGTCAAGCATCAGGTGTTCACCTGACTGAGTCACCCAGGTGCCACCTCTACATACATTTGACTCTTAACTCTTATCTATCTCCCTTTCTTTTCACATATTGAAATTCAGAAAGTAATTAATATTGTGTTTGTTTTACATACTTCACACTGGCTGAATGTCCCAGGCAATGGTGCCATAAAAGGATTCAGTGTTGGTCTCTGCTGCTGGCATATAGACCACTCAGCAGGAGCCATAGCCAGGAGGCCTTTGGTAAGGAGAAGACTATAATGCTCAGCCCATGAATCTCCATCCCTGCTACCATGCCCATTTTGCCCATGAATTCACTTGGCAAGGTGGTTAGGAAAAGATGGTAACTGATATCCACAGAACAGGTCATTCTATCCACTTAATAACTGAAATCCTCTTCTGAAGTTACTCTTTTGGGAGTATTTGGATGGGATACAAGATCTTCATGTTTTCTGCCCATTCTGAGAGTTCTAGCTATACGTCTTCCCCAAATTTTGTTGTCACAGTTTTGTAGTAATGTTCCATCCAAGTTCCTGACCATCCAGCCAAACCTTTGTCTGCAGTACAAGGATTGGCATATAATTATACATGTGGCCATTTCTCTGTCCAAGTAAAGTGAATAACCAGGTGCACTTCTTGAACTTCTGTCCATTGGGACACTTTTCCTTCACCACTGCCCTTCATGAATGTCCCAGAAAAGGTCTGTAGCACTTCAGCTGTCCACTTTCTGGTGGTGTCTCTCTATTATGCAGAACCATTTATAATAGGTCTAAGTCTTTTCTTCTGTCAGTCAGTCATAGGGAACTCCATATGGTGCCATACGTGTCAGCTGGAAGTGAGAAGCAGAGCAGCGAAGTAGAGATCTTGGGCATTTGGGTCTCTTCTTCCCCTAATTTACTTATGCTTTCAGGTTCTTCTAGGGCCCAATTATATACATACCACTTCTGTTTGGTGACAGAGTGTTGCTATTCACGCACAACTTTATGGCCTTTTGGGTCAGATAACATCTGGTTCATGATGGACTTATCAGGTCACAAGATAAGTTGGTGGTCCATGGATAAGTGTTTAGTCTCTATTAAGGCCCGGTAGTAGGCCAAGAGCTGATTCTCAAAAGGAGAATAGCTATTTGTGGAGAATGGCAGAGCTTTGCTCTGAAATGCTAATTACCTGCACAGTGATTTACCTCTAGGAGCCTGCCGTAGGCTACAAATAGTATCCCTACCTGCCAGTGAACTTTAAGCACCATTGTATCTGCTGGATCTTATGGCCCAAGTGACAGAGCAGGTTGTACTTCAGGCTGAACATATTTCAGAGCTTTCTCTTCTAGGTCCCACACAAAACTGGCAGTTTTCCAAGTTCCTCAATAAATGGAGCAGAGTAATATAACCAAATGAGGAACATGTTTTCTCTAAATTCCAAAGAAGCCCACTATGGATTGAACTTGTTTATTTGTTGTTTAAGGAAAGGCTAGATGCAAGGAGTTCTCCTTTAACTTAGAAGGGATATCACAACATGCCCCATATTAATAGATCCCTAAAACTTTCACTGAAGTAGAAAACCTCTAAACTTTTATCACATTTAATTTTCATCCTATGGCATGTACATTACATTTCTTACCAATAACTCTAAAGTAGTTTCTACTTTCTGCTCACTAGTTCCACTTAGCCTATTATCATCAAGTAATGGAACTTTGTGACATCTTGTGGAGAGGAAAGGCAATCAGGATCCCTGAAAAATACATTATGACATACGGCTGGAGTCTCGTTATACTCTTGGAGTAAAACAGTACTTCTATTCTTAACATTTGACAGTATCATGTACAAAATCACATTGCTTCTTGCTTCTTACAAGTTTTTGGAATATCCAATGGTGATATATTTTTTTTAAATTTTATTTATTTATTCGACACAGAGAGAGAGAGAGATCACAAGCAGGCAGAGAAGCAGGCAGAGAGAGGGGGAAGCAGGCTCCCTGATGAGCAGAGAGCCTGATGCAGGGCTCAATCCCAGGACCCTGAGATCATGACCTGAGCCAAAGGCATAGGCCTAAACCACTGAGCCACCCAGGCGCCCCAATGGTGATATTTTATATTGCTATTTTATATTGCTATATTGCTCCATTGCTAGATCATGCCACAGATAAATTAGTGTTCTTTACTACTAGACATAGTCATTAGCATGTAGATTGGAGAGTCAATTCCAGAAAACCCCCCAAAATTCGGAAAATCATTCTTAAAATTCTGTTTTTCCAGAACTATTCTCACTACCGAGAATCTGTATTAGTCAGGCATCTCCAAAGAAACAGAACCAGCATGTATGTGTGTGTATGTTGGGGGGGTGTGTTTGTGTACACACACATGATGGATAGATAGATACACATAAATAAGGGATTGGCATATGTGATTATGGATATGAAGAGGACCCAATGTCTGCCTTCCGCAAGCTGCAAACCTAGGAAAGCCAATGTTATAGTTCTATTCTGAGTCCAAAGTCCTCTGAGTCATGTGAACCAATGGTATAAGTTGCAGTCTGAAAGCCTGTAGGCTAGATTTTGCAGCTGATTTTCCAGTTTAAATCCAAAGCCTGGTAAAGACTCCTGTCCCCAGTCAAGCAGTAAGGCAGAAGGAGTTCCTCTTACTCAACCCTTTTGTCCTACTCAGGTGTTTATTTGATTGGATGAGGGTCTCCCACATTTGGAAGGGCATCAGGCTTTACTCTACCTATCAATTCAAATGTTAATCTCATCTAGAAACACCCTTAATAGACACACTTAGAGTAATGTTTGACCAACAGTCTGGGTACCTCATGACCAGCTGATTTAATAATAACCATCAGAGGCCTTTCCCAGGGTTTTGAACCAAGGATATGATTTAATTGTCCAAAACAAAACAAAACAAGCAAACAAACAAACAAAAAATTCCTAGTGATGTGTTGAGGCTGGCTGAAATTCAAGGGTAGAAGTAGGAAGTAGGAAGGTCTGTTACAAGTAAAATTTCCAGGGGTGGCAGCTGTGGAGCTCCTGAGAAGTAATAAGAATCTTCATAGATTTTTGGATGCAGAGCCAACAGAAGTAGGTATGGGTTGAAAACACACCAAAGAAGATAAGCACAACGCCAAAGTTTTTATTTTAAAAAGTGGAAGAGTGGAGTTGTCATGATATGATTTGCTGTAGTAGCTAGGTAAGCACATTTGGGAGAGACAAGAACAAGATTTGCAGTTGACACCTTAATATGGGAGGTCTATTAGACATTCAAGCCATTATTCATTTATTGAGGCATTTGTTAATAATGAATTAAATTTTGACTCTTCCAGGAAGCTTGACAATTTTCATAGACACTCAAAAAAAAGAAAAAAAGAAAAAAGAAAAAAGAAAGATGTAAAATTGAAATTATACTTTCGTAGCTGAAACTTATGGTATATCTTCAGAGGGGCTCTACCTGGGCATTTACAAATCATGGTACATTTTTGAAAACCCAGTTTCACTCACAAACCCACCCAGTTTTCACATAGCCTGGACTTATAGATTCTTATCTGAACACACAGCGATGTGCTGGAAAGTAGGAAGATAAGAACATAGACCAGATGACTTTCAGTGGTATGTCAGTCTCTCTATGACTTTGTCCCAAACTACTCCCTTTCTAGTTTCATTATTCATTGCCCTCAAGCATTTTTCTCCAATATTTTACTTATTTCTGCTTGTTAAAGTCTTTTTCTTACCCCATATCTTTGCTCATGCTTATCTTTTAGTCCGAGAAGATCTGGTCTCCCATTTTCCAATTTTAAAATCATTTACCCGAAAACCTTAAAACAGCTACTCTCTCCTCCATAAAATTTTTCTAATGTCAAAATAAGTTATTTTCCCCTATGCCTCCATCACAGTTTTAGAGATCAATAAATATTTAAAGGCATTGCCATGTAGTATAGTTTGCTATTATCTACCTGTTTCTTTTTTTTTCCCCTTCGTAAGACTGCATTCATACTGTGAAAATACGAACAATGTTACCATGAACATCACTTATTTTTTTATCCCCCAACACCTTGCAAGCAGTAGGTCATTAACATTATGTGATTATTTTATTCAGTTGAACAAGTCGAGTATTTCAAGAGCAGTGAATAAAGCAAAGAACATTGCAGGCTTTCAAATATCATTGTTATTTTAGACAATACTTTAACATACTTTAAAAATCACCTTAACTTGCCCCCCATAAATGCTTGGTACTAAGGAAACAAATGTGAAATCCATGTTAAAAATCAGTAATAATCTGCATGCTTATTTTCAACCTCATGTGTTTATACCTTGATACCAGAGATTGGCACATTATTATTACATAGTAACAAGAATAACAACAAAAGCACACAGAAAAAATAACAACCAAACATTTACGGAGTGTGATAATTAAAACATGCATTTATATGTATAATGCTTGTTTACCAATGTTTACATTTTTATGTAAAATATATAACATTATTTAAAATCAATAAAAAGTTTATATTATGAAGAAGGAACAATTTATATGATTAAGATATGAAGAGACAAAGAACTGGTTTTTAACAATTTCTAATTTGCTCCATTATTCCTATGTAAATAATCAACACCATATTTGCAATTGCCTGTGATTTCCACAGATTTATAGTCTGACCAATACAGAGAATAATTGGATGTTTATCTCATTCTGTGCATTTGCATTGTTACTATGTATATAACTATGGGAAATCATCATTAAGGACTAAATGAATTATTCAAATAGTCATTATAATTATCTACAAATGAGAAAAATTTTTAATAATTGAATTATTTTTAAAAAGTTGAATAATATAATTTTATGATTTCTTAGTGATAATAAAGAAAATACAGTAGTAGGTTGTATACTAAGATAATTAATTTGACAACCTAAACTAGGCAATCTTCAGCCAAGTATAAAAAAGGTGAAAAAATGGTGCTAACCACCCAAAATTAATGTCATAAAGTCCACGTAGTAAAACCGATGCACTTTAGATACATTTTTTTCAATCCACTCAGTCCTCAGAACTAACCTCTCTTATTAAGATGTTAATCTGGCATGGTTTAATTATTTCATGATCTATGGTTGGAGGAGTAAGTTGAAAGTAGAGAAAAGCTATGAAAGAAAAAATTCTGACAATTATGAGGAAAGTCAAGACCATAACACAGAATCCAGAGCCTTCTCAGACACTTCCAATATCTTTTATATAAAAAAACAGAATCTGAGGATGTAAACTTTGAACACCTATGTATGGCATCATATTTAATACTGTCAGTAATTAGAAGTGAGAAAACTGAGGTTTACAAAGCTTAAAATGATAGTTTCTATTAGTTCGTATTATTTAGTATGTGACCACACTGGACTAATACTCTCTTAAAAGCACAAGGGTTATCACCTTGAAAACACACAGAGGATCAGTTTGAGATCCCAAAATATTGGGCTGGATTCCTAATGACTTTGGCCAGCCATACTTCTAGATAGATCAGAGACTCTGAAGCAGACTCCTTAACTCCTTATGAAAACAAGATAACTATAATGTCTGGTTTGCAATAACCTGGATTTTCAAAGCTGTGAGTAAATCCTATATTTATGAAGGAAAATATAATTAACTTTCCAATGAATAAACTGAATAGGCAGATCTATGTTCCTTTACAAATAAAGAATATATGTTATTTGTTGAAATGGGACAACATGGATTACAACTGGATCTTTAAGTGAGCCAAAGAGCTGCTGCTGATAGTACTGTTTATCTTTGAAGAAACCATAATCTGTGAAAATAAAGACAGTACAAAATATGAGAGAATAGCTATAATTCTACAGTCATCCTAAGTGAGGAAAAAACTTGGTAGCATTATCACTTAATCTTCTTTATTAGAAAAGTTTTCAGGGGACACCTGGGTGGCTCAGTCAGTTAAGCCACTGCCTTCAGCTTGGATCATGATCCCAGGGTCATGGAATCAAGTCCTGCTTTGGGCTCCTTGCTCAGCAGGGAGCCTGCCTCTCTCTGCCTCTGCCTGCCACTCTGCCTGCTTGTGCACACACTCTCTCTCTCTCTGACAAATAAATAAATAAATAAAATCTTTAAAAAAAAGTTTTCAGAAAAGAAGTGATAATAAACACAATGCCATGCAATGAACAGATTATTTATGAATAAACATAGCAGTTAATGTCATTAAACTTGCATCAAAACAAAGAAACACTTCATTGAAACTTAAATTCGTGGTTGCTATCAGCCGAGGTCAATTGCCTGCTTCTCTCTCTCTCTCCCTCTCATTCTTCTCTAATTTATCTATCCATTCATCCATCCTTCCATCCAAGTTTTAATTATTTTTTAATCAATCTACATGCTCAATCTCTCTAACATTTATTGTGCTTTTTTAGCACTTGTTTGCCCTTGATTGAATCCCTGCATCTACCTCTGCAATTTTTTTCTACTCTGCTATGTACTATGGGGTAGCTGCTGCTGTATTTCCTAAGGATTCTAGTCAGTTGACTTCTAACTAGGGATGATCCATGGAAAACATTGTTGGGAGACTTGTCAGTTGGGGTAGAGAAGAAGGGGAAGAATTTAGCCTCCTCTCTATCTTGTAGTGGTTGGTAGTGGTTGTGTCTCCTCTGTGACTGCAAGTATTCCCAGTTAAACCATGTATTCTACCTCCCAGCCTATCGTGGCTCTGGGTCCCTCCAAAAATCCCTCCTTCCTTTGTCCCTTCAGCCTGGAGATCATAGTAGTTACTTGATACTACTAGTCTCTGGGCTGATCCATTCTCCCAATTTTGCATTCTTAGCTTTTCTTTCACTTGAATAACCAATCCTCTGCATTATTCTGCATAATCAGGTGGTTTATGTCATCTGAATAGACCTCATTAACACAGCAAACTAAGTATATACCTCTTCATTCTAAAATGGTGTTTTGGATACAATGTGAATAAAATAAATAATATTTGAAGATATTTTCCATTTTCTCTGTGGAATAAAGGGACTTCTGGTTCTGCCAGTTGGTTTCTTCCACTCCCCTCCAATTTGTTTATTGCTAGATACATTTTTATGATGATAAAAATTAGACTAGTTGTGAGATCATTTTCATGGAAAAAAGTGTAACCATGTATCTGCTTTGTGTGCAGGAAATGTTTTTTAAAAATGGATTTTAAAAAATATTTCTATGTGCTACATTTATATTAACAATGTAAAATAAATAAATAAGAGTTGTTTAAAAAGTATGTTTGTGGGGCGCCTGGGTGGCTCAGTGGGTTAAGACTCTGCCTCCTCCGGCTCAGGTTGTGATCTCAGGGTCCTGGGATTGAGGCCAGCATCTGGCTCTCTGCTTGGCAGGGAGCCTGCTTCCCCCTCTCTCTCTGCCTGCCTCTCTGCCTACTTGTGATCTCTCTCTGTCAAATAAATAAATAAAATCTTTTAAAAAAAAAGTATGTTTGTGGTACTGTGTATCTTTGAACATATGTATCACATGGGGTATTCTAGAGGAAACAAGAGTTTTTCCTTATAATGGCAGTAGTGACGGATTATTGCAAAAAGCTTTTTTTCGTTCTCTTCCAACTGTTTTGTTTTCCTTCACTTGGTTTCCTATTTATTTTTTCTCTCAGTTTTGTTTTCTAATAGAAGTGATTTTTTTTTTTAATTTAGAGGTTCTGAAACTGGAATTCTAGTTAGTAAAAATATATTGAACAATAATATTAGTAGGTGACATTTATTTTCTGCTGATTATATGATAGGTGCTGGTACACATGGTTCATAAATAATACCTTATTGAATCCCCACCAGAATTCTGTGAGTTCAGCAACATTTTTGTCCTCATTTCATAGCAGAAAGAACAAGTGTCAAATTAAAACTCTGCCTTCTGAGTTAAGGTACTAAATTTTTAGCTGTTATGGTAAAGAGAAAATACAGAATTCATTCAATAAATCTCTTTTTTAAGTCACTCCATTTTGAGTACTTTTTTGTGGCAGCCTTGAGAAACTAGCCAACCCTTGACTTCAATCATACAATGAACACAATTTTATTAATATACCCTCTACTGAGGTTGACAACTGTCTTAGTCAGTTGTGCTACAATAACAAAAATACGATAGACTGGGTGGCTTAAACTTTTGTTTCTCACAGTTCTGGAGCTGTGGAAGTCCAAGGTCAATGCACTGGCATATCTGATGTCTGATGAGACCTCTTTCCTTAGTTTTCAGACAGCTATCTTTTGCTTCTATCCTCGCATTGAAGAAAACAGAAATACAGAGAACAAACTCTTGTATCTCTTCTGAGAAGGAAAGTAATACTATTAATGAGGACTTCATTCTTACTATCTA
The DNA here is from genome assembly GCF_902655055.1 of Lutra lutra. Taxonomy (NCBI): domain Eukaryota; kingdom Metazoa; phylum Chordata; class Mammalia; order Carnivora; family Mustelidae; genus Lutra; species Lutra lutra. The sequence continues at coordinate 165,915,845 of NC_062279.1, read as the reverse complement.
ATTACTTCCCATAGTCCCACCTCCTACTGATATCACATTGAAGGCCAGGATTTCAACATACGAATTTTGGAGGAACATAAACATGCAGTCCCATGATCAAATTTTTAGCTTATTCAGTGGACTTGTCTCTGCCATTAGAGGTACACTAGTAACAGTGCACGCCAGTCCAAAAACTAGCATAGTCATCATGAATATGGATACAAAAAGTTCATCTCCTAAAGCTCATGAATTTCATTCTCAGATTGACCTTTATGTCCTTACCATTACTCTACTCTATTTTTATATCCAACTCTAAGAAAATTAGTTCTTCTGATTCCCCTGCTCCATAGATGATTAGAAACAGCAAATTAGGTGGGAAGGAATGGATTCAAGAAATATAGTCAGAATAGGAATTATTACAGAGCCATGAAGTAGTAAATTTAAAATCTGCCTTAGAATGTAAACTCTGTTACTAATAATTTTCTGGAGATTAGGAATTCAACTTAATTTTCCAATATTCACTTTCCTCATTTGTTAAATGGAAAACCATAACACCATTATTATTACAATTAATGATGCAACATTTGACAAGTACCCAGAACAGACATATAGTAGGAATTATTGTCAATTCAGTTTTTCTTCATTTTATTTCAAAGGGGATACAAGTCTAGCAACACTGACTATAAGGAAAAAGCCTGCTCATGTATTTTCATTTAGTGCTAAAATTGCTAAGCATGGAGTTGCACTTGAATCTTCAATAAAATAATTAAATTATAATTAATAATTAGCAAGAATGCATGCAATCCATTTTGGAGCTTGTATCAGATTTCTAATGCTGCTGTAACAGCATTAGAAGATGTGGCTTAGAAGAACACACGTTTATTTATTACTTTAACATTTGGTAGGTAGGAAATCTGTCACAGGTTTCTCCAGACTAAGATCAAAACGTCAATGGATCTGAGTTCATTTTTGGAAGTTCTAGGGTAGAATTTATCCTGCCTTTTCCAACTTCTTAGCGGCAGCCTGAATGTCTTGGCTCATGGACCCTTCCATCTTCAAAATGAATAACCTTGTAATTCCCTGACTTCCCACAGTCTTTCTCTGGCTATACTCAGGAATGATTCTCTATTTTTAAGAAATCATGTGATTTGACTGGTTCCAATGGTGTAATCTAGGATAATCTCCTATCTCAAAATTCTTAAGTTTAATAACAGTTTGAAAGTCCTTTTGGTCATTTAAGATAACAGATTCACTGTTCCATGGATATATAGACATCTTAGAATGGTGGAGTGGGAGATGGGAACATTTTCCGCATATCACAAAATTCTTTAATCCCTACATGAGTTTCTAATGTTAATGAATATTGTTTTGAATATTCACCATATGTAATGGCTATTTTAAAGAAATTTTGGCTAAATAATATTGAATATTGTTTGTAAAATCTACTTGATACTTGATAATTAGTAGAATCTCTGACAGCCATTAATAGTCATGAGGTTACACTAGACTACCACATACCTAACTATTCCTGTTAGTGAAGGTCTCTTAAATATTATACTAATGTATTAAATGCTAATTTCCTCTATAATTTAGACTATTTTCTAGTTAAAGTATCTACTGCTTTTCTAATACTTTCCAGAATTGTTCAATTTATTTACTTCTTGTGCTAATTCTAAATTCCTACTCCCTAATTAGAAATTTGTGAAATGTATTACCACAAATGTCAAAGCCTCAAAATAGAAAGTAAAAATGAGGAATAAAAATAAAGTTGTCTAAGTCAACATATAATATTTTGCAAGTTTATTGTATTTATTATTTTTTACATGGGAATAACATTGTTAATTCTCCTATAAATACAGAGTTCTAAATAGATTAACCAAAAAGCAAATCCACTAAGGATTTACACAATGCCTAGAAATTTTATGTATTTGAGCTTTACAAACAAAAACAGGAAGAGTAGTATCTAGGTATAGCTAGTACAGTTCTTTTGAATAAAAAAAAATTACTGAATGTTAAGAGCTAGACATAAGTGTGTTCTAAAATTATTAGATTAGATTATCTCAACATATTTATAAAGCTGGATGCTAAACTAAATTGAATTTCACTTTGGACATACTAAAAGACTTAGGGGACAAAATCACACCCGCAGAATAGCCTGACAGCAAAGTATAGGTATGAACTCAGTTACAATTTACACAACAAATATTTATTTGGTGCCAGGCATTTTACTAATTACTATAGAGTGGGGGGTAAAGAAAGGTCTTCCAAAGTCCTTCAGAATTTACAAGTGAAGTAAGGCAAATTCATCGTATAAATATGCTTTTATCTTCCTCAGAGTCCTTCTACCATTTTACTGATGCCCCCATCATTCCCTTCCTCTAATCAACTTTGCAGTTCTTAAAAAATAACTCAACCAACTTGAGAGTTAATTCTAGCTTGTATTATCAGGTACATTCTGGTATAATTCCACTGAAATCAGAAAATCTGGGAATTTAAATAAACTTCAAAAGTTTAGTAAAGAATTTAAAAAAATGTGTGATTCCAGCAAAATGGGAGATAGTTGGGGTAAAGAGATCTATAATAAGCACATTCAAAAAGTCCCATTTTGGGCCCTTGGGTAGCTCAGTCTGTTAAGTTTCTCCTTTGGCTCAGGTCATAATCCTGGAGTCCTGGGATCCAGTTCCACATTGGGTTCTCTGCTCAGTGGGGAGCCTGATCGTCCTCTGCCCCTTCCCTCCATTCATGTGCTTGCTTGCTCTCTCTCTTGCAAAAATAAATAAATAAAATATTTTTTAAAACATACCATTTTAAGTATAGTCACTAATCAATTTTAGAACTGACAGATTTAGATCTTGTTTATTAAAATATGCAGTAAATTTACTATTATAAAATGAGAATTATGATTAAAGAAAATAAATATGCAATATGTATCCTAATTTTCATTTTAGAATCCTTGTGTATTCTCTTCTAGATATTATGTTTTATTGAAATAAAGGAAAAGAAGGTAATGAGTTCTCTTGTATATATTGAGTTCACCAAATTGGGAGAAGCCCCACCATCACCATGACTGACATCAAAGAAATAGCTACAGACAACTCATTTCATAAAAGTAGAGAGTTGAGAGTCGTATATTTTATTTCTATTAACTGGTGTTCTGTACTGACTCATTTTGTGAATTAAAAACAAATCACTCATTGATAATGCATATTTACATGCCACCTTTTTTTCTGAGAGGCTAAAAGATTTATTTTCTTTCTACTTCAGTTTTTTTGCAAAGTTTAAAGAAAAAAGAATCATGATGTCAACCATTGCCCCACAATGTTATAAATAAAATCTGTTAAAACATTTTGATCACTTCTGATAAAGATTGCTAAGTATAAAATGCCATTATTAACTACACATTGATTACAAATAGCTCATTATTGAAGAATAACTTTAAAACTTAGATATATTCACTGCTATTTTGAACAAAAAGTGTTTATGTAGAAAGAAGGCATTCATTTTGGAACTTCAAAACTGAAATGTCAGATAGTTACAGTGCATTTATTTGGGCCATAAATGAAAGAAAGAAAATGTGCATTCCACTTACACTACTCAGTACTTCCTCCTCACCATCTATTCTATTTTTTTTTTAATGCATTAAAATTATTCTTTGGGTAAAGTGTCCATTTAAATGATTGCTATGTTTTAAACAATTTTTTTAAAAATGTGATGGAATGGCCATTTCTCATGCTGTCCAGGTGTTCTGGGCTAATTCTGATGGTTTAAGAGACCTCAGCTGCAGGGAGAGTGACCATAGGAAAGAGTACCGCAAATCGTAGGAAACCACAAAACCTAAAGTCACTACTTGTATTTTTTCTTGTTCTTTTTCTTCAATTAAAGTAGCTTTTGCTATATTCAGAATGCAAGGACATGGATTGTTTTCTTTAATTCAACAAATATTCACTGAAATACCCTGTGAAACTTCCCTTTTTGGTCCACCTACAAATCATCAGTTGGCTATAATACATCTTAAAATATAACATGGCTCATTGAAGGGTCAACTTACATTTTAATTTCTTCTTTGATTTTTTTCTTTTTAATTTTCCAGATCCTCTGAGGCATACTAACAATGAAATAAGTTCTTTTATCCATCATGATTAAAATGGCTACTGTTTTTAAGGGATCATTTATACCAGTCCCCAAACCAATGTTTCAGACTTCGATTTTAGGTTCCACTTTGAAAGACAGAAAAGCAAAATTGCTGTCAAAGATGCAAGTAACTATTTTGTTACTGAGAGAAGCAATGTCTAAAGAATACATAGATCTCATTGTAGCTACACTATTGAACTCATTTACTTATAAATATCAAAGGTCTGTTTCTTCTAACAACTGTCACTATTTCTGCTATAGTTGGTAAAGTAACACTTGGCAACTCTGTGATGATATCTGAATGGAAAGCAGAGCTTTCCAGTCATACAAACCTAAGGATAATTAAGACCCTCTTCTCTTACTTTGTTTCATTTATAATTTCTATCTCCATCTTTATTTAAATCTTTATTTCCTCCTCTCCTGATTATAGACCAAAGGGGAGACCTTAGTTGTATGGAGTGGAGGGAAAAAAAGTTCCTTGGGCAAAAAACAAACTTTGCTCTCTTTTCTATTAACAGCCCCTTCATTTATTGACAGGAAGGAGGGGTGTAGGGAGAAAGGTAAATATTTCTTAACCAAACACAGTCAAGTGACAGTCCTCTTTCCTGGTTGATCATCCCATCTCTCTTGCTAACACTACCCACTACTACTATTCAGTTTCCTTTCTGGGATAAGCATCCAAATGCCAGCTCTTTTGTGATGCTTGTGTGGGTGTTTCAGAGGGGATCAGCAGGCACCCTCCCATTACAAATGTTGCTGACTTGTGAGACTCTGCTACTAAGCTGAATTCCAGTCAGTGTTGATGTCCAGTTGTCTTTCCTATGATCTTTTACTGCCAGATCACCCTGCCTAATGAAGCATTCTGTTATTTAAGGAACCCGTCACATGACTCAAGCTCAGATAACTACTCCATTCAACCTAATCATGCCAAACAATGAGAGTACAGGCATCTCTGTTTTGCCTCTCTGTCAGTTCCAGGAAGTCTCCCTATTTATAACAGTTTCTAATGGAATAGGGACAAATCAGTAGGTCTTTTGACTAACAGTTAGTTATACCATATAGCAGCAAGATATCAATCTTCAACTGTTGCAGGCCCAACTAATTTTTATAAGTGATTCTCTTAAAGACTCTATTTTGTTGGCTTTTGAGAGAATAAAGCAGTCCTTAGACTACCTATCTCCCCAGGAATACTATACCCCTAAACAGCTTCCACATGACTCTTCTCAGTCTCTTTTTTAAAATTATTTATTTATTTATTTAAGTAATTGCTATACCTGATATGGGGCTCAAATCCACAACCCCAAGATCAAGAGTCAATGCTCTTCTGACTGAGCCAGTCAGGCAGCCTCTCATTCTCTTGGTGAATAAAAGGGGAACACTGGGATTAAGTATGTTGATTCTACTCAATGGTTTATATGAACATGATCTCCTGGGATAGCAAGCCTCAAGACCATACTATTCTTAGAATTTAAAATTGACTTTGCAAATATTTATTGAAGACCAACAATGTAGAAAGAACTATTCTGGGTGCTCCTAAAACAGCATGAATAATTTTCCTCTTATGCAGTGAAAATGCCTAAGGTGGGGGATAAAAATAAACCTAAGTAGATAAGGATAAGGGTTTGAGAAAGTAGTATGTCTGGAAGTCTTTAATGATGGTGGTTCTGTTTAAATATAGCAATTACGGGACGCCTGGGTGGCTCAGTTGGTTAAGCCGCTGCCTTCGGCTCAGGTCATGATCCCAGCGTCCTGGAATCGAGTCCCGCATCGGGCTCCTTGTTCTGTGGGGAGCCTGCTTCTCCCTCTGCCTCTGCCTGCCACTCTGTCTGCCTGTGCTCACTCTGCGCTCTCTCTCTCTCTCTCTGACAAATAAATAAATAAAATCTTTAAATATAGCAATTACTCCCCTACAGCAACCCTCCGTTTGTTCCCTGTAGTTAAGAGTCTCTTCTGGTTTCCCTCCCTCTCTGTTTTTATCTTATTTTATTTTTCCTTGCTGCTGGTGGGGAGGTGGGAGGGGGATTGGGTAATTGGGTGATGGGCATTAAGGAGGGCACTTGATGTTATAAGCATTGGGTTTTATATGTAACTGATGAATCACTAAATTCTACCCCTGAAACTAAGAATATGCTATATATTAACTAACTCAAATTTAAATAAAAATAAAATAAAATATAAAATAAAATAAAATAATGCAACTACTGAAAGTCATACTGGAAAGAGATTATTTGAGCAGAGGCATGAAGTAGGTCAAGGATCATGGGTGGGGTGGGAGGAGTTTTAGACAGATGAAAAACCAAGTGGAAACAGTCTGAAGCAGGAACATGGGAATTTGTTCATGAAGCTTAACATAATATGGGGGGTATTTCCAATTGTTTTTTTTCAACTATTTTCCCAGTCCAAATGTAGGTGCTTGAGATTTAACACCACACTGCTCAACAATATTAAGGCCATGCCAGTCTTGAACTCTTGTGGACATGACAAAACTATTTGAGCAGGATCCTGCTGTTATTAACATCAAACCACATTCTTTAACACATTGTGAACTCCTTTTTTTTTTTTTTAACTGAGGTATAATTGGCATATAACATTATGTTACTATTAGATCCATAACATAATGATTAAATATTTCTATATTGCAGAATGATCGCCAGATAAGTCTAGTTAACATCTGCCAACATACATAGTTATGTTTTTTTACTTGTGATAAGAACTTTTAAGATATATTGTATTAGCAACTTTCAAATATGCAGTGGAGTGTCATTAGCTATAGTCACCATGTTGCACAGTACATACCCATGACTTATTTATTTTATATAAAAAACCCCTTTTATATAGAAACATACACTTAAACTCCCTACTTTTTAGTATTTAATGGATGACAATAAACACCTGCTAAATGAGTAAGTCAAAGCTACATATTAGAACTGGATAATTTGTTTTGTGAGGATGAGTAATTTGACCATCTCCTCCATCAAGTCTCCACAATTGAATTTGCTCTGAATTTCTTGGTCACTGTTATCTAGCCTCTTAAAGAATGGGGCAAAGCCACACACCCAGTAATCTTTTCCAATAAGTACTCAGTAATTGATACCTTTTATGAAGAGCTTATTAATTTCCAGGCACTATGAAAAGCACTGTACATTTAATTTCATCATAACATCAGTTTGGTTTTAACATCTTCTAAAGATAAGAAATGAGATTTTTAGAAATTATTGTATCACTGCAGGTTGTAATAGTATTAGGGAGGTATAGAGTCTGGTGTTTTTTTTTTTTTGTTTGTTTATTTGTTTTTAAGATTTATTTACTTATTTTAGAGAGAGAGAGAGAGAATGAACAGGAGGGGAAGGGAGAAAGGGAAAGAGAATCTCAAGCAGACTCTGTGCTAAGCATTGAACCTGACAAGGGGCTCTATCTCACAACTCTAAGATCAGAACCTGAACTGAAACCAAGAGTCAGATGCTTAACCACCTGTGCCACCCTGGTGCTCCTAGATTCTAATGTTTATGAAGAATCTTGGATTTTATTATAGACAAACTAATCACATATTCTGAAAAAGTGAGGAAGAGAAATAATTTGATGTTCAAAAAACTTGGAGGCTTATACCATGATATTTTCAGTGCTTTGTTTCTCTAAATATTTTGATCACTCTTCGGTTAAGTTTTGGGAACTTAGCAACTTAAGTTTGGGAAAAATAATAGAGTTTGGTCTAACGTGGATTTGCTATTTGCTAGTTTTATGACATCAGGCAACTTCTCTGAGACTCATTCAGATTCGTCACCTGTATAATAGCAGTAACACCTAATTTGTTAGTGTAAGGGGTAAATGAGAAAATGCAAAGACCTGAACAAAAATATATGAAGAACTCAGCAAAATGTAGATAGTACTATTTTTGGTTAGCAGAAACAAATCTTGGAGCTAGAATCTAGAATGTAAAATCAGATCTGCCTCATTCTAGAGCCTAGACACTGAGCCACTGCACACAATGTCACCTATGTAACTTTTCAAGCAGTTCGCAGTGATTTCCTGGTGTCACATACATATGTCTATTTTTTGCAGTGCTTCTCTTCTTTATTTTCTTGTGTCTTTTATAGAAAATGAAGGATAACAGCTGCACATCGGTGTTCCATTAAGAGACCAAGAGTGTTTACTGGCGTGTCTTGAAAGCGTTCTCCTTTTGTTTTTAATATCTTGTGAAAAAAAATTCAATAATCCAATCCCTTAGGCAGTCTAAACTTATTTAAATTCCTAAGGGACATTTTAAGGTGAAAACTTCACTAGGGTGTGTTTCTCTTAAAAAGAAGTGGTGAGGAGCAGGGAGTAGATTTCACCATCCATACTTGTTAAGACACCTGCAGAAAAATAATTCTCACCATACTTGGCTAAAGGCTATAGCTTTTACAAATATAACAGCTGATGATGGTTTATTTTGGCATTTGTTCACTACTGGGAGTTAGATTCTGAAGACACACTAAGTATTTATAGGTCGTGGCAAAGGAGGGTTGAAATGGGGCCGATGGTCCTAATTCACTTATCTATCATCTAAAAGGTCAATCATACCCAATGACCTTGGATTGGATAGAAATGAGACAACTGTATTTCATACTGTGTTTTTTAGCAATGAAATTTCAGGAAAAAAATTACTTGATAATTATTTTAATAAATGAATTATATAAAAGTGAGATCTTAGTAAAATTTTCCCCCTTCAAATACCTTTCATAGTTTGTAAACTCTTGACACAAAAATAATAAACTTAGCACTAATGCAGGCTAAGATGTCAATTTCAAATATCTTTGAAAATAGAACTATTTTTCAAATCAAACTTGAGTAGTCCTATGATGGAATTGGGAGGGAGACAAACCATAAGTGACTCTTAATCTCACAAAACAAACTGAGGGTTGATGGGGGGAGGGGAGTTGGGAGGGGGGTGGGATTATGGACACTGGGGAGGGTATGTACTATGGTGAGTGCTGTGAAGTGTGTAAACCTGGTGATTCACAGACCTGTACCCCTGGGGATAAAAATATATTATGTTTATAAAAAATAAAATTAAAAAAATGGATTAAATGGATGTTCCTTTTAAATAAATAAAATAAAATAAGTTTATTTTGTAAGTTCAAGCTTAAATTATGTACATATGAAAAGCCAATTCATGAAAATAATGAGCCTATTATGATGAATACATGTTAGTCTTTTTGTTATAGGTGCCAATTGCCTCTTTATATTAGTTTTAGATCCATTTTTTTCCCAGTTACATAATACTGAAAAATAGGAACCTACACAGACAACAGAGAGCAAATGGAAGTAATTCTCATAGTACTTTTGGCAACCTCAAGGTACTGTCGATTTAAGCAAAGTTTTAAATGGAAGTAGGGGATTTTTGTATTAAATTTCAAGATTTAGTAACTCCTCTCATTCCTGTTTAATAGCATAACAAAAATACTCAAAACTGACAAATAAGCCCAATAATTATATCCCAATATTATCAATTGATAAAGAGTGAAAAAATCTCATGAATTTCAACTAACATATGGCAAAGAGCACATATCCCTGAGAATTAACTGACATATAGTTATGTGTGTCATGTCATGTCATGTGTTTCACAGTGAGCTTCTCAGTACAAGTTTAGATGTTTGAGCATATAGTCATATGTCTTTAAAACACTTGAATACAGAAAGCCATCTTTTCTTCTCCATGATATATTTATGAGTAATAGTATTATATGCACAGAGATAGAAAGGGAAGAAGGGAAGAAGTCTAATTTCTCAAATCAACACAAAAATAGTGGAATAAGTGAATGTTTACAAAATATTAAATTTGCTTTATAGGTATATATCAGAATCAATCCTTTCTAAACTTTTCACTTTTATACTTAATATTACTTAAAAACATATTTAAAATTAAGCTCAAATCAGATTTGTGGGAACCCTGAACACCTGAAGAGCATAGTTTGAAAAACATTGCTCTAGTTCAATACTATCTTCCAAGTGAAGCAACAGAGAGAAAGAGAGGGAGAAATCATACTCAAATATATTTTAAGTCAGAAACTGATCAAGAATTGACACTCTCTGAACATTTATTTCAGCTTTTTTTTAAAGATTTTATTTATTTATCCAACAGAGAGAAATCACAAGTAGGCAGAGAGAGAGGAAGGAAGCAGGCTCCCCGCTGAGCAGAGAGCCCAATGCGGAGCTCGATCCCAGGACCCTGGGATCATGACCTGAGCCCTGAGCCGAAGGCAGAGGCTTTAACCCACTGAGCCACCCAGGCCCCCCTCATCTTTTTTTTTTTTTTTAAGTTTTATCCCACATTGCTTTAGACCAAATGTTCTCAACTGACATAATTTTACTCCCAGTGTGCATTTAGAATGTCTGGAAATATTTTTGGCATCAAAACTATTAAGGGGATGGTGCTACTGGTCCTAGTGACTAGATTCCTCTAAACATCCTGGAATGCCCAGGACATCCCCTACAAGAAAGAATAATGTAGCACAAAATGTCAATAATTCCAAAGTTGAGAAACACACCATTAAACCACTAATGTTAAATTTAAAACATTTATCATTATGATTTTTACTGGAAACTCTATGGAAAGATCTTATCCCATACATTCCTATATTATTTAAATAGGATCTCAAAGTAATCCTAAAAGTTATATAATATTTGATACCTAAATATCTTTAAATAACATATTACATATATCACAAATGTTTTAAAGTTTCTAAAAATGTTTGGAATAATTTCCATATAACCATGGAGTCTAATGATAATGCCTTGGTTGAAGAGACAGAACAGTAACACGTAATTACCCTGTCCTTATAGAATATTTGTCATTTTGATGACAATTGATCATAGAGTTTCCATGCACTGTATTCTGAAGCAAGGTCAGGAACCTCCATACACTCTGACATTTTGTTTATACAAAGATTTTGACATAGATGTATTGTATCAGTAACATAATTTACTTTGATTGTTCCCAAATTCAAAAATTATCTAGATAATTTGAAAATGGCCTTCTTTGGCACAGGGTATTTAGGTTATGTCTTGCACTACGCATTCTTGTTCCAAATTATATCTTTGAAAATAGCATCCATATTATAGTTATCAGGGCCTTTGACATTTTTTTTTAAAGTAAAGAACACCACCACACTCTATACGTGTAGTTTTATATGATGAAGGTTTGTATCATACATAATTACAAAACTTCATAAATGCATATGCCATGTTACCCTTAATAGTAATTCAAGAGAGGCTCTCGGGCATCACTGAGCTATGGAACACTGGAAGTCAAAATTCGCAAGTTAATGGCTTGCCCTTTCTGACAGCACACCAGATTTTCACACTATAACTAACACTTTGCCTCATTCAACAACTGAACTGTTGACAAGGGCACTTGAGCTAGTCAGAAGAGTAAAAAATACCAAGTACATCAAAAGCTAGAGAATATGGAAGGAAAATAACAAATTAAAGAAAACAATGAAGTAAAGAATTCTGGGCTTTTCATAATCTTGATACAATATCCCAGTTGAGTTTTCCTATATCATTTATGTTATATACTAAATAAAGTATAATTTTCTCTGTTAAAGTATATATTTTAAGATAGTTAAGTGGACAAATTGATACCTAACACCAAATCTTATTTTAAAGGAAAATGTAAAGACTTGCACTCATTATTTCCATTTTCACTCTCTTTGTATTGAATGATTGACTTCACTAGACTTCACTAGAAACACTGTCAATAAATATACTGATATATATATATATATATATTTATTTATTTTTATTTATGTTTATATATATTTATATTTATTTATTTATATAATATATATATATTTATTTATATATATATTTATATATCTATATATAAATGAGGCGCCTGGGTGGCTTAGTGTGTTAAGCCTCTGCCTCTGCCTTCAGCTCAGGTCATGATCTCAGGGTTCTGGGATCGAGCCCCGCATTGGGCTCTCTGCTCAGCAAAGAGCCTGCTTCCTCCTCTCTCTCTCTGCCTGCCTCTCTGCCTGCTTGTGATCTCTGTCTGTCAAATAAATAAATAAATAAATAATCTTAAAATAAAGAAAACAACAAGAAAATATTTTTCATAAACATTAAAGACATATCCAGAGCCATTCTCAGAAATGGGGCAATATTCCAGGTGGACTAGTGTGCATTAGCTAATAAGTTTTATTTTAAAAACCAGCAGTCATTTCATTTATCTCAAATCAGAATATGTTCTGAGCCAATGCCCATTTGCAATCCTGAATCACTTGCTCTCAGACTGACTAGAACATTAAAAAAAGAAAGGAAGGAGGAAGGAAGGAAGGAAGGAAGGAAGGAAGGAAGGAAGGAAAGAAGGAAGAAAGAAATCCATGGCACATGGACATGTGCTTTGGTTTATGAATTTGAGTCTCCTGTCTTAAGCACATTTACCCACCTTACCAACCCACCCAACCAACAGCTTCACTGTTGAGAATCTTAGAAATAGATAGGAATTTGAAAAATCAAATACTTCAGCACAAATAGAATATTTTAGTGTTAAAAGTACTGTTGCATAGTTGATTCAAGCAGAATAGATGGGGGCAACTGGGTGGCTCAGTCAGTTGGTCATCTGCCTTCAGTTTGGGTCATGGTTCCAAGGTCCTGAGATTGAGCCCCAAGTCAGGCTCCCTGCTCACTGGTAAGCCTGCTTCTTACTCTCCTACCAACTCATGTACTCTCTCTCTCTCTCTCTCTCTCTCAAATGAGAAAAAAAAAAAAAAAAGAAAGAAAAAAAGAAAGAAAGAAACCTTAAAAAAAAAAGAATAGATGATCCTTCAAATTCACTTATATGGAAAAGTTAATGAATGGTCATTTATAATTATATTTTAATTAGAACTTAATATAGTTAGTATTCTCTTTTTAAATCATTCTGTTAAAAAAAAGTAACTGGAAAATATAAACCAAAATATATGATTTGATTCCTTAAAGCCTAGTGGATTATATTCCATTTGTAATTAAAGAAATGCATATTTAAGACCATAAATTTCACAGTATATAAAGAAGAGGAAGGAAGAGTTTAAGAGACTGAACTTCTTCCAACACTTATCTGTGAATTGGGATCCTCTTTTTCTATCTGGATGACCCTGGTTTTCTTGTCCAGAGTTCATGTTTTGATTCTTTTTGTAAATGAATTTTATTCTATACAACTAATAATATTTCATTACTCATTTCTTTTAACTTTGAGACAACATGGTATAATGATTGAAAGAATAACCATATCTGTATTTTAGACTTGTTTCTACTATTTCACTGAACTTGGAATTTCTCATCAGTAATATAACACTATTAATAGTATCTGGCACATGAATTTATTGACAGATTTGATAAGATAATGGTGTAAAGCACTTGATACTTTGTTTCTACATAAAAGGCTCAAAAACAATATTATTGTGTTAGTTCAAAATTATTAGAAAATTTAGAGTCTAATGACATTAAACAATAATTATCATGGTTCTGGATAAATGGCAAATCCATTCTTTTATGGGGCTTCCAGTGTAAATGGAGAGAGCCTTCTTTTAAACACATACACACACAATGCCACCAAAAGCATCATAAACACTTCTAGAGCACCCAGAAAAGGAAACTGACTTTTTCCTGTAAGAATACAAATATATCCTACTTTATTTAGAAAGAAAGAATTATGCAAGGACCCAATGGAAAGTTGTGGAATTATATATAATTGATAACAAGGGCCACAAATTAAGAAATTAATCCCTATCTTACCAATCTATGTAGCACAAAGGAAAATAGAAATGTTAAAAAGAACATCTATAGCCTTTAATTACAGAGATCAGCTCCTAGCTACACTTATTAAGTATTATTATCATTAATTTAATGAGGAGACACCAGAGACTTATACCAGATAGTGGCATAGTCTTTATTTTTCATCATATAAAGTATACATTCTAAGCTGTATATAACTATATTTTGGATACAGGTTCATCTTAAGGATTCCTTTTTTTAAGATTTTATTTAATGATTTGAAAGTGAGTGAAAGAGAGAGCACAAGCAGGGGAAACAGCAGAGGGAGAGGGAAAAACAGACTCCCCACTGGGCAGGGAGCCCAACACAGGGCTTGATCCCAGAGCCCTAGGATTGTGACCTGAGTCGAAGGCAGATGTTTAACCAACTGAGCCACTCAGGTGCCACTCAAGCATTCTTTTAGTTATCCTTCCTTCAGTACATAATCATTGAGGCTTTAATCTGTCCCATCTATACTGCTAGAAGCACTGAGAGTTTATCAGTAAACGAGATAGACTTAGTCTCTGCTCTTGCACGCAATGCAATATAAATAAGGAGATAAATATTGTCCTAGAGATTAAAAGTGTCCAGTATTAAGAAGTTAATGAAGATTCTTTAGAGTTGGGAAAGAGAATATAGGATGAGCAAGGAGGCTAAACAGTATGCAAAAAAAAATAACACATGGGAAAGTTGGCATCAAGAGTGAACATGGCTCCACTAAAGCCCTGAAATAATTAGTTTATCTAAAGATAGATATGTGGTGAAGTTGTAGTGAGGTAAGAGAAGAAGGCAGGTAACAGACTAAGGAAACAGTTTCATGGTGAACTAAAACCGAGCTGCGGATTGTCTCAATCTTGGGCTACCCTAACAAAGTACACAGACTGGTTTGCTTATAAACAACAGAGATTTGACTAACAGTTGTCTTATGTACTTGGCTGCTCCCGTATTGAGGGCATAAATATTTATAATTGTTAGATCTTCTTTGTGGATAGACCCTTTAAGAATGATGTAGTATTGTCCTTCTTTATCTCTGACTACAGTTTTTAATTTAAAATCTAGTTTATCTGATATGAGATCACTACCCTAGCTTTCTTTTGAGGCCCATTGGCATGAAAGATGCTTCTCCATTCTTTCACTTTCAGTCTGGATGTATCCTTAGGTTCAAAATGGGTCTCTTGTAGACAACATATGGAGGGGTCCTGTCGTTTTATCCAATCCGCAACCCTGTGCCATTTTATGGGAGCATTTAGGCCATTCACGTAGAGAGTGATTATTGGAAGATATGTTTTTATTGACATCATGTTGCCTGTGAAGTCCTTGCTTCTGTAGCTTCTCTCTGTTCTATGACAGATTCTTTCTGTTCTATGACACTCTTGGTTTCTTTGTTCTTTTATAGAATCCCCCTTAATATTCCCTGTAGTGCTGGCTTGGTGGTCACATACTCTTTTAAACTTTACCAGTCTTGGAAGCTCTTTATCTCTCCAACCATTTTGAATGTCAGCCTTTTTCTCATAGTTCTGGGGGCTGAGAAGTCTGAGACAAGGATGACAGTATAGTTAGGTGAAAGCCCTCTTCCCAGTGGTAGGCTTCTTGTATCCGCACGTGGTAGAAGAAGCTAGAGTCTCTTCTATAAAGATACTATTTCCACTCATAAGCGCTCTACCCCATGACCAAAGCATTTCCCAAGACCCATCCTCCTAGTACCATCACACTGGACATTAGAATTTCAACATATGAATTTTGGAGGGACACAAACACTCAGATTACAATGATTTCACAATTTATGTCATTTAGTTAAAGGTCCAAGAGATTTATTTGAACCCAGCCTACCTGTTGTTAGTCAATCATTTAAAAAATACTTATTAAACACTTAATATTTCCTAATATAGCTGAGTTATATGCCATGAGTACAAAAGGTTGGCAACAGACATGGGCTAAACATGGGCCTAAGTAAATCTAATGGAACTTACCTAATAAAACTATGATCTAGTGGTAAGAAAAATAATTAAACTAGTAATTATAATGAAATGTAATAAAATTGGTGATGCAAAGCAGACACATACCATGGTCTACAAAGTATCATATTATCCTAAGAGCATGTATTATTTTTTTTAAGATTTTATTTATTTGAGAGAGAGAGAGTGAGTGAAATTTAAATAGGTGTCTTCACACCGACATTAGAAGAAATACTATAATTCAATAGCCACCTTTATCTTCTGAGAAACAGGTTTCTTTATTTGTTTCTTATAGGTATTGACATAAGTCCACGAGTTTGTAAATTAATGAATCTCTGGCTTCATTCTATGTCATAAGCGGGAAAAAGAACAAAACAAAATAAATCCTGACAAAAGAGAGTGTCGAAATTTGCAATGATCACACTTGGGAAATTGTACCTACAGAGTCTTATATCAGTTATGTCATTAACCACAACCAATAGTGTGATTTTGAGCAAATGATTCAATTTCCCCATGTCTCCGCTTCTCCATGTGAAAAATGTGAGTGCTAAATTAGATAACTTTTAATTTCAATTAGAAACGAAATTACTAGGACATATTATATATGGAATATAAATTAAGTGCTACAAAATAATTTAACATATAGTATTTAGTGACTATACTAGATTCAGTTTCCCCTTTGCCTGGTTTGGCAAAGATCTTGAGCATATCAACCCTCACTCCCCACTTCTTTCTAACTGGCATCTAACACTCACTTTAAATGCCTAAATGTAGAGGTGAATAGAATTACCATTGTCATGGACTAAGGAATATCTCCACCAAAGTGTTTGAAGAAATCTTATCTGGGCATTAAAACAATGTTTTAATTGTTTTTAAAACAGTGTAGAAGTGGATGTCTCTGAGTGCTGCTCAGATTTCCCTTTTAAGATCTTAATACCAAGGTTCTCATTTCTCTAGCTTCAAGGAATGGTGGTGGTTGACAATTCACAAAGGCATACATTTGCCCTTTGTGGGGTTAGCTATCATATTCAATGACTGGTTCCATAATGGCTAAAAAGGAATTGTCAAAGCCTGAATTCAGAACAAATAGGATGGCATTGCCTGACACCTCCTTCGTTTTTTTTGTTTTTGTTTTAAATTTTTAATTTTTGTATTATGTTCAGTTAGCCACTGTGTAGTACATCATTAGTTTTTGATATAGTGTTCAATAATTCATTAGTTACATGTAATACCCAGTGCACATCACAACACATGCCCTCCTTAATACCCATCACCCTGTTACCCCCTCCTCCCACCCCCCACCCTTCTGAAACCATCAGTTCATTTCCCAGTGTCCATTTTATTCTCATTGTTCAATATTTTTGAGGAACATATTCTGAAAGATTAAGTATTTCCAATTTCACAGGTAATAGAATGAGGATTAATCTAAACTTTATTTCCAGCCTTGAATACCTAAGATATCTGCACCTCCTCCAAAACAAATCTGGAAATGGGATTTAGTAGGCATCTCCAACCTCCTAAAACAATGACACTTACTGGGGACAAATATGTGCCTTTTGTAAAAACAAACAAACAAACACACGTTCAGGTTTGAAACTTAAGAATACTATGAGTCACCAAAATAATCTTTTTTGAAAAGTGGAGAGTTAAACTAGGGGACAATAAACTCTTGAACTTGATTCTCTAACTTTTAGAGACTAACAGCAACAGAGCTGGTCTCCTTATACCTTGTGGCATCTGTGTGGAGGGTTATTTTTTATTTGAAGCATGATGCAGTGGTTAACACTGCCAGTGCAATTGGGTTAGGTGCAGTTAGGATTTTTTCCCATTCTGCACAGCAGCCCAAAAGCTCTCTACTGAGTGGATGAGTGGATATGGACAAGTGAACTCATCATGCTATACCTTGACTTCTACCTGCAAAATCAGAACAAGAATACTACTACTCTTCCCAAAAGTTTGTTGTAGGAAAAAAGGGCAACACAATTCTCAGAATATCGTAACTAATAATTTTATTTTATCAACTATCTTTTTTTTAAAATTTTATATATATATATTTCATTCTAGCTAAGTGGGTCAGGCATGCATATATATATATGCATATATATGCATATATATACAAAATTATATATATATTTCATTCTAGCTAAGTGGGTCAGGCATGCATATATATATATATGAATGAATAAGTATATAATATAAATATATTATAGAAATTTAATATAAATATACTATAAATAATATTATAAATATATTGTGATTATATATTATAGAATACGAATTATGATGTTATGAATATATAAATAAAATATAATAAAATTTATATTTAAATAAGTTTAACATTATATGTATGTATGCACACACAATGGAATATTACTCAGCCATTAGAAAGGATGAATACTCACCATTTACACTGATGTGAATGGAACTGGAGGGTATTATGCTGAATAAAATAACTCAATCAGAAAAAGACAATTATAACATTGGCTTCATTCATAAGTGGAATATAAGAAAAAACAGCACAGAGGATCATAGGAGAAGGGAGGGAAAATGGAATGGGAAAAAATCAGAGAGGGAGACAAACCATGAGAGTCTCTTAACTATAGGAAACAAACTGAGGGTTACTAGAGGGGGGATTGGTGGGGGGATGGCATAAATGGGTGATGGGCATTAAGGAGGGCACATGATGTGATGGGCACTGGGTGTTATATACAACTGATGAATTACTGAACTCTACATCTGAAATTAATGATGTACTATATGCTGGCTAATTGAATTTAAATTTAAACAAAATAAAAATAGAGCTACCCTATGACTCAGCAATTGTACGACTAGGTATTTACCCAAAGGATACAAACATAGTGATCCAAAGGGGCAACTGCACCCCAGTGTTTATAGTAGAAAAGTCCACAATAGCCAAACTATGGAAAGAACCCATTGTCAATTGACAAATTAATGGATGAGGAAGTTGTGGTGTATATATATATATTCAATTTCCTCATGTCTCCGCTTCTCCATGTGAAAAATGTGAGTGCTAAATTAGATAGCTTTTAATTTCAATTAGAAACAAAATTACTAGGACATATTACATATGGAATATAAATTAAGTGCTACAAGATAATTTAACATATAGTATTTAGTGACTATACTAGATTCAGTTCCCCCTTTGCCTGGTTTGGCAAAGATCTTGAGCATATCAACCCTCACTCCCCACTTCTTTCTAACTGGCATCTAACACTCACTTTAAATGCCTAGAGGCATTTAGAGGCATGTAGAGGTGAATAGAATTACCGTTGTCATGGACTAAGGAATATCTCCACCAAATATAAATATATATATATATATATATATATATATATATATATATGTGTGTGTGTGTGTGTGTGTGTATATATATATAATTACTCAGCTATCAGAAAAAAATGAAATCTTACTATTTGCAATGACATGGATCTAACTAGAGGGTATTATGCTGAAAGAGATAAGTCAGTCAGAGAAAGACACTTATCATATGATTTCACTCATATGTGGAATTTAGGAAACAAAACAGATGATCATAGGAGAAGGGAAGGAAAAATAAAATAAGATGAAATCAGATAAGGAGACAAACCATAAGAGATTCTTAACTATAGAAAACAAACTGAGGGTTGCTGGAAGGGAGGAGTGTGAGGGGATAAGGCAACTGAGTGATGGGCTTTAAGGAGGGCACTTGTAATGAGCATTGGGTGTTATATGCAAGTGATGAATCACTAAATTCCACCCCTGAAACTAATAATATACTACATGTTAACTAATTGAATTTAAATGAAATAAAATTTTAAAAAAGAATTAATAATGAATCAATATATTTTCTTTACATTTATAATCATGACATGAAAGGCCTATATTTATTAAATGTAGAGTTATAATCTATTGATAAAATTGTGCAATAGTATTTCTTATATATCATAAAATAAATAGAAAAAATTTAAATCTCTTGTCAGTATATGGTTGGACCAATTCAACACTTAAAAAAGACTCATACATGTGTAGCAGTTTGCTTAAAGGACTTAAGATTTATTCTGGCTATGCCAAAATAGTCCTGGATTGATTTCTAGTGAAAAAACACAAGTGTTCAGCACATTTCCCATGTCTCCTTTACATGTGCACACACACACACACACACACACACACACACACACACACACACAAGCTATCAGTTCCAGATATATATTTATATATAAAATATCTAATATAAATTATTTATGCTTTTGGGTGAATTTCTTTGTGAAGATTATGACAAAAAATTTCCCTTCACATAAACTTCACTACACCAATTCTCCAGTATTAAAATGAACTGTAAGTACAGATATCTAGAATCAGATCAGTTTAAAGAATAACACAATAGCTAAAAGTACATACATTAGAGACAGACTGCTTGGATTCAAATCCCAGTTAAGACTTTATTATCTGTGTAACTTTTTTTTTTTAAGATTTTTTAATTTATTTGTCAGAGAGAGAGTGAGAGAGAGCGAGCACAGGCAGACAGAATGGCAGGCAGAGGCAGAGGGAGAAGCAGGCTCCCCGCCGAGCAAGGAGCCCGATGTGGGACTTGATCCCAGGACGCTGGGATCATGACCTGAGCCGAAGGCAGCTGCTTAACCAACTGAGCCACACAGGCGTCCCTTATCTGTGTAACTTTTAACAAATAATTTAATTTCCCTATTCCTTAATTTCTTTATATATAAAATGGTAAAAAAATATAGAATCTATCTTAATTGCTGTGAGAATTTAATTCATTAATTAGATACTTAAAGTTTTTCCTATCACTGAATGTTAGCTTTTATCAGCATCACATTCAACATTGTTATTTTGTTTTATGGAAGTTTAAAAAATAAAAATGGACATTTAAATTCTCATTTTTAAAAATGTAAAATTTTGACACGACCATTACATTCAAATTTTTGCTAATATAAAAGTAATTAACAAACTATGACCTGGATCACTTTGCATTTTATTTTTTTTATTTTGCATTTTAATTACTTCAGTATTAATAAAACATATATTTCTATTGTTCATTTTAATTTGAGAAAGACAAAAATCATAGTCTTCTTCATATCAACAAGAATATAAACCACAAATTAATATTCCAGACCAAAATGGTTTATGGTCATTCAGTTTACAGGATTTTGTCCAAGTGCACATGAAATAGAGAGAACAGAGTATTTGAATAGTGAGTGACCAAACCTTACAGTATCTTCTGAATTAACTTTGTCACTTAGCATTGCTAAGAGGACACAGCTCTCAAACTGCACTGATAAAAATAATATCAAAACTTAAGGATAATTTTTGTATCTGCTGAAAAGTGTTACCCGAGATATGTCTATATCCGAATCCCTGGAACCTATGATTATTACTGTACCTGGCAACAGAATGAATTTTATTTGATATTGTAAAAGAAGTGATTAAGTTAAAGATCTTGAGAGGACAGTTTATTCTAGATTTTCTAGGTAGGTCCTAAATACAATGACATGCATTTTATAAAAAAAAAAAAAAAAAAAAAGACGCTGAGTGAGCTTTGGAGAGAGTAGAGGAAAGGCAATGTGGCCATGGGAACAGAGGTTTCAGTGATGTGGCCACAAGGCAAGAAATACCTATACACAACAGATGCTAGAAGATAGGAAATTGCCTCTTGGAGTCTATGGAGGGAGTATGGCTCTCCTGGCACCTTGATCCCAGACATCCAGGATCCAGAACTATGAAAGAATGGTTCTGTTGTTTTAAGGCATCTGGTTTATGGTTATTTGCCACAGCAGCCTCAGGAAACTGATGGACCGTTCTTCAACAATAGTGATCGCTGTTAACATTATAGATGTGAAAGTAGCGTGATTCCAGACAGAATCCAACGTTACTTTAACATACCTAGATTTATTCTTTGATAAAAGGTATGCATGGCAACCATTGTCACTATCATAGTTTATTTATATGTAAAATCTACCTTTGCACTAAAATATCATATTTTAAGCTGATAACGTTTAATGATGCACTCACTATGGGATGCATTGTTTTGTAGAGCTGTTTTGGTAACAAGGGAGACAGACTACTAAAATAACGAAAATTAACAGGGCATTTATTGAAAAGATACACACTGATATACTGAAAAATGGAATCTAACACATGGGGCCAGGCATAAAGTGAAAAACTGAACCACTAGTTCCTTGTGGAGATTACAACACTGCTTCTAGCATTGCAACTAGAAAACAGTTCACCAGCAAGGCCAGTTCTAGTGAACAACACTGGTGCTAATTAGTCATTTACATTGGCTCCTTTGTCTCTTTTTAGTTTCTGTCTCAAATTCTGATAACTCAAACTTGCACTCAAATTCTCTTTAAAAAATAGTTTTATTTATAGTTAAAGTTTACTTTAGAGTCAAATAATAGTTGTTTTTTCTTCCATAATACCTTCAATTGACCAGCCACTATATATTTTGAGTAGTAGACAATCATTCAGAAAAAAACAATTAATGACACTTTTATGTAATTATTATTTTTTTTTAATCTTATTTCAGGGGGCACCTTGGTGGCACAGTCTATTAAATATGTAGGACTCTTGATTTCGGCTCATGACCTTAGGGTCGTGGGATCAAGTCCCGTATTGGTTCTGTGCTCAGTGCAGAGTTCTGCTTGATATTCTCTTTCCCTCTACCTCTTCCCCCTTTCTCTAAAATAAATAAAAAAAGAACTTCCTCATAAAAAAGGCTTATAATGAAATTAGTATATTGCCAAGCTATGTAGACTAACTTATCATTATATTTTTCCATAAAATAATATTTTTGAAATATACTGTTGGAAAAGATGGTAATTATATTCTAAGTATCTTCAAAACAAAATTTGGAGGCAAAATAAATTAGCAATATGTAAGGCATAATTTTCTAAAATCTGTTATAATAATAATTTGCCTAAAAAGGAAAAAGAACAGAAGAGCAAGTGTAAGATATTTTATAGTAAGGACATGATTTTTAAATTTTGATGCCTTGGGGCATCTGGGTGGCTCAGTGGTTAAGCCTCTGCCTTCGTCTCAGGTCATGATTTCAGGGTCCTGGGATCCTGCTCCGCATCAGACTCTCTACTCAGCGGGGAGCCTGCTTCCCTCTCTCTCTCTGCCTGCCTCTCTGCCTACTTGTGATCTCTGTCAAATAAATAAATAAAATCTTTAAAAATTTGAAGTCTTGGGGCGCCTGGGTGGCTCAGTGGGTTAAGCCGCTGCCTTCGGCTCAGGTCATGATCTCAGAGTCCTGGGATCGAGCCCCGCGTCGGGCTCTCTGCTCGGCAGGGAGCCTGCTTCCTCCTCTCTCTCTGCCTGCCTCTCTGCCTGCTTGTGATCTCTGTCTGTCAAATAAATAAATAAAATCTTAAAAAAAAAAAATTTGAAGCCTTATTAGTTAATATAGTGCCTGGTGATTTCCAGACTCCTGCAGTCTATGTGTTGTATGGTTGAGCTAAAAAACAAAAGCTGAAAGTGGACATGATCAAAGTATATGAAGTGAAAAATGGTAAGATATATGTACACATATTTCATAAAGGAGTCTATATTGAAACTGGAGAGTGGAAAGTTTAAGAAAGAGGGGATATTAATCTATACAAAACTTAGCAACATAATAAAAGTTACTATCCATAAAATTTCTTCAGCCATAAAACAGCTACACTTTTTATCTGAGATGGGATCATGAAAGAATGATTATTTAACAGCCTGTTCCCTGGTGGCCAAATCAGATAGAAGTCTGTTTATACTAGACTACATGCCTCCTCCAGCATGAATAAATCTGACTATGAGCCAATGCATTCACTCATTTATTCACATGCAGTTAACTTACAGAGCTCCCTTATGTACCAGGTGTGATGTTACTAACTACCCTATGGAACTGGAGAGGTGGTGAGAGTGGCAGATGGGTAAATAAAGAATTAGCTATTAATCAAAGTGGGAGATGTAAAGACTAGCGAGCCTCTAAATCCGCCTGGAGGACAAGGAGCACAAACATTACTCACTGGTCATAATGCCTTAAGGTTATTAATTTGTGTAGCTGAGCCTGAGTCTGGAGGAAATATAGTACGTAGTGCAGAACATGGGCTTGGAGTGTAATCTATAGTTTTGGATGATTTAAATACTGTTTGAGATTCCTTAAATATTGTGAAGGATTTCTTTTAGTTTTGAATCCTGGCTCCAACAGCTGGAAGACATGTCCTCAGGCAAGCTATTTAAACAGCTGGAGATTATTTTGCCTGTAAATTGAATATAATAATTATATCACCTATTTCATGGAGTCATTTAATTGAGAAAACGGATGTGAAGCACAACACTGTACCTGTTACATGGTCCTTGTTGCAGGCTGGGCTCCCAGAAAGCCAGCTCTGAGAGAGATTAGCATTTAGGAAGCATATTAGGAACTGTTTTTAGGATGAAAACCTGTGGGAGAAACAAAAGATGGGTAATAGAGAAGGTCCTCAGCCTACCACATGAGCAGGGAGTTGGCATTTGATATGCCAATATCAGCTTTTCACCAGATGCAAGCTACTCCTGTGACATAGACACACCAGCTCATTGGGCAAATGGGTCTCCTGCCACCAATGATTCCCTGAATGGGTTAATAGTTACAAGGTCTTGCTGGCAATATTCCCAGCAGCTGGGGAGTTAGTCCTGGAGGGAAGTCCTGGAGAGAAAATCTGAGAGGCTCCATGTGGGACCCACCACGGAATTCAGTGGATGTTAATTATTGAGCATTAGGTATTGCTATTATACTACGAGTTTAAGTGGACTTCAACTAGATGAGAGTAAGTAAAAATGATGATAGAAATGCAGGTCACGCTCAAATTTTACCAATAATATCAGCAACTGGAAAATTAAAAAGAAGTCCTGAAAACATTGATTCACTTTGACTCAACAATTACATTCCTATGAATGTATCCTAAGGAAATAATATGGAGGTACAAAGATCTTTAACTTTAAAATTGCTTGTAAAAACACTATAGTAGAAATTTAAGAAAAAATACAACAGTAGTGAATGCATAAATCGTACATCCATTTTTTGATATATTATGGCAAATTCAAGGTCATTAAGATAATACTTTATCAAATGCTTATTGACATAGTATAGGGAAAAACCTGAGGGTTGCTGGAGGGGCAGTGGATGGGGGGATGGGATAAATGGGTGATGGGCGTTAAGGAGGGCATGTGATGTAATAAGCACTGGGTGTTATGAGCAAGTGATCAATCACTAAATTCTACCCCTGAAACTAACATTACATTATATGTTTACTATTTTGAATTTAAAGAAAATCTTGGAAGAAGAAAAAAAAAAAGAATAGTTTCATGGCATGCAAGGTGGGAAAAAAATCAATTTACAAAGTCTATATACTACATAATATTTTTTATGCACACCCAAAGATTTATTCCAAGTGTCTGTGAGGATTATCTCTGAAAACAGGGCTTGTGGGAAATTTTATTTTCTTTGTTTTACTGATTTGCATTTTATTTTCTTTCCTTTATTATGAAACATAGTATTCACATGAGAGAGCATTTATAATGTATGTACACAGTCTACAAGAAATTGATAAAAGGAAAACACACACACTTATATCCAAACCAATATAAAAATAATAATAATAATATGATATATTCTACATACCATACTAGAGTAGCATAATAATGATTATAATATAAAATTAAACTATTATAATCACATTATACTTAAAATGCCTAGATTGTCTCATCAAATAAGAAATATGATCATGGAAGAATATAAGCAAAAATTTTAGGAAAGCTCTTAGATCAGTCCAGAGGTGATTTAGTTAAGGTTATATCCACTAAAGGTCTAGATTTGGATTGTTCAAATTTAGAGGTAGTATGATCTAGTGTTGAGAATGCAGGCTCTAAAGTCACTATTGTAATTTTAGATTTTATTCCTTCCAAACTGAAGGGGTATTCCATAAGTGCTCTGAATAGAAGTATATAAAGAGAGAAGTATTCTTTAATATGAATGTTAAATTGTTATAAAGCAGGGTAAATTTGTAATCCAGATGTTGGCATCCAGTACTTACACAGGATTTTGTTTTGTTTTATATTCTGCAATTAAGCTAACTTATTTTTGCAATTTAGCTTTTCAAATGATGTATTACACTTTGCATTCACATTTATTAATTTCCCTCTTACTGTTTTTAGCAGCTAACTATAAAGATAATCATTTTTTGTATTAGTATCTAGACTGCCTTTGATTGATTGATTGATTAATTGATTATCTGAACTCTTTGCAATCTGAACTTTTTACAAATGAGGTGCTGGAAAAAGGCCAGGACAGAGCCATGGAGACCATATGGAGGATGTTGTGACAGTTGTGAGACTGTCTCTACTAGCTGCTCCTTAAAATCTCTTCCATCAAGGGCGCCTGGGTGGCTCAGTGGGTTAAGCCTCTGCCTTCCGCTCGGGTCATGATCTCAGGGTCCTGGGATTGAGCCCTGCATTGGGCTCTTTGCTCAGTGGGGAGCCTGCTTCCTCCTCTCTCTCTCCGCCTGCCTCTCTGCCTACTTGTGATCTCTGTCAAATAAATAAATAAAATCTTAAAAAAAAAATCTCTTCCATCAAACCCCACAGTCTCACCTTCCAAGGTTCCAGAGGTTCTCACCTTCCAGAGGTTCAGAGGGAGCTGAATCTGTATCTAGGAATTACCTTTGTCTAATGGAGCTGCTAGTCCCAAGTTTACGACCTCTTCTCTGAAGCAGCCCACAACTATGACTGGTTGAAGTGGGATTAAAAAGCCCTGACCCCCTTGTCTCAACTCAGACCAACCCTGAATAGCCATCCTAGATGCAGAACTCCTAGTGGAATCAGCCGGAGGCCTTGAATGCAACTGTATCACAGGAGTTCTATTTCCTCCTCTACTCAACCCAGCTACCCTCACTACTTACAGCTGTCATTCCCCCTACATAATCTCCAGAAAATTACCTTCACCAAAATCTGTCTCAGATTGCTTCTCAGATGATCCAACCAAAGACAACCCTGTCTATCAGTCTACTCATAGGC
Source organism: Lutra lutra (assembly GCF_902655055.1). Taxonomy (NCBI): domain Eukaryota; kingdom Metazoa; phylum Chordata; class Mammalia; order Carnivora; family Mustelidae; genus Lutra; species Lutra lutra. The sequence goes on along the minus strand of NC_062279.1, from coordinate 165,888,955 downwards.
TCACATTTTTCATTTATAAAGATAATATAACAGTCTTTAATTACTTTTGTTAAATACATCCATAAAATTAAGATATGCACTGCTTATAGTATCTCTCAAAACTTTTTGTTTAATAACTCCATTACATGGTTCATTTAGCATGGCTTGTTCTTACTCAACCCTTGCTATTGCCTAGGAATCATTATTTTCCCTTTCAAAAGCCTATAACCGCTGTGCATCACCAATATGCTTCCCAGGGTGTAGTTAATGAGATCCAAATGTTTTTGTTTTAATTTTTTTTCTGAATATCAATAAAATATTTGCATTAGTGGCTTACAACATTACCATTTTTTATAACTCTCAGAAATCACCCAAATGAATTCTGCAACCATAAAGTTACTCGAACTGCTACTCTATTATTACTACTTTTAAAATTCTAAAATAATACCAGATGTCAAATATTTTTTAGAGCATTTATTTATCAGACATTGTGTTGAGAGCTTTATGTAAATATTTCATTTAATTCTCCAACAATTCATGAGGCACAGTCATTGTTTCCATTTTGGAACTGAGAAAAAGCAAAACAAAGAAAAATTAAAGTACTTACTCATGGTCATACATCTACCAGTTACATGCCTGGGATATCAAAGTTTGTAATCTTGACCACCAGTGCAACTCTGCCACTTCAAATTTCTTCTTGTTTCCTGGTATCCATTTGGACCCCAAAAGTGGCACTTTGGAAAGCAAATAGGTGCTCCCTTTTGTAAAAGCTTAAGCATATTAAATTGTCCATTCTTTTGAAATTCCCAAATCAGTAACTGGCTTAAGAGCATAATCACTAGTCAGCCTGTGTTCTATTTTGCCCTTTTTCATTCTAGTCTAGCCACAGGAATTTTCTGGCTGATCCTTGGACACACCACACATGTTTATGCTTGAGAATTTGATATTTTTCTGTTTCTCTCTATCTGGAATACTCTTTGCCAAGTTATCACTATGGAGCAGTCTATTTCATATCTGTCAACTTCTTAGTGATTTCGTCTAACCTTGCAAAAAGATTCTTCCTTGAAATCTGTTCCCAGCACTCCCTTTCTCTAATTTATTTTTCTTCCTAGATATAGCATCACTGTGATTTTTTTGTTTTGTTTTGTTTTGTTTTTGTCTGTGCTCCTGAAATAGATTTTAAACGCTATGAGGTGTTTGTCAATTTAAATCAGCATTAAATCTCCAGGAATTACAATTGTGTGTTACATAAAGTGAAGACTCAATATATTTGCTTAAAAATGCATGAATGGAAGGGGAAAAAAGTAATTGGTCTAAAATCATTTGGTTAGAATCACTTTTAGAAGAAGATGTATCAAGTAGTATTAATCAAGAATATACTTGAATGCATCATTTCAAAGAAATAATAAACCAGTAGCATTTATTTGGCACTTATTATATTTAAGGCAGTATTTTAGATATTAGGGGTACCACATGCAAAAACTAGGTAAAGTCCCTGCTCTCACAGTGAAGGCATTTAAGCTCACTTTCCTGCACAGGCTTTTATCACTCTGCTGTCTAAACAGGTTTTGGGGACGGGAATGAAGCAGATAATATACAAACATCACTACAAAAGAAAATCTTTATTGCAGCTATTTTTTCTTTAAAAATATTTCTTCTTGGCAATAAGTTTGGTACAGGAAAGCCACATTACCAGTTACTTTCAGGACTTAAATGATAATATGTATTGACCATCTAAACTACACAAATGCAAAAGAAAACAATTATATTGTGGATATTTTATTACTATTTGAAAATGCCTACAAATCTGAGAAACTTTCCCTTATGCCTTGTGATAAAATATAACATTAAATGAAGCATTTACTACATATATGTAATATATTACTGCATTATCTCAAAATAACAATATTAAATGGAGTATTCTTAGAGGAATATGCCTGCTGATGAACATTTCAAAGGAAATATTTTAAAAATTATTATTTTAACTAGCAACATTCATATTTGCATAAACTTAGCATAATAGCTTAATTTAAAAATGTCTTGCATTTTTCACTCCATTTAACAATTTCTCATATTTTTAAAGGATAGTGTGGCGAATTAATGTGGGAATATTTGCATTATCTTATAAATAACATAAGCATTGCTAAACAGGAAGGAAGCCGAGTTCTTTAAAAATTTTGCACATATCTATTAATCATTTGATTGTGTGTCTTTTCATGCTCTTGCTGCATTGCTTCTTTGTACTTGTAGAAAATGACTACTACATGGATACATATTAAATTATTGCTACCAAAAATGAAATATGAATTTTTTAACACAATGTTTTTATTATCATATTTGATAACACTTTAAATTTTTAAAGCATTAAGAATGCACTCTAATCTTGATATATTTAATAAAATAGATGTATAACATTATATATATGCATATATTTTATATACTCATACACTTTGGAATCACTGAGTTGAATGAAAACTACTATTAAAAAACATGTAATCCCATATATACAAAATTGAAAAAATTGTGGTAGATATAAAAATATTAGAAAAATTTGTACTGAGGGGCACCTGGGTGGCTCAGTTGGGTAAGCAGCTGCCTTGAGCTCTGGTATTGTTCTTGGAGTCCCAGGATCAAGTCCCACATCTGGGTCCTTGCTCAGTGAAGAGCCTGGTTCTTCCTCTGCCCTGTACCTTACTCATTCTCTCTCTCTCTCTCAAGTAAATAAAATCTTAAAACAAAAAAGAAAAAAATAATGAAAATGATCTATAAAATATTTAGATGGAATTTTTCAGTAATATATAAAAGGTGAAATCATATTATCAATATCATAGAGCAATGTCATAGAAAATAAATATACACTAAATTTTATATTATCAATAATTTGGAGAAAATTGTCATTTGTCCAAGGAAGTTGCAATTTAAGTGGACAAAACTAAGACTGATAAACTTATTCTGGAAATAGAGGAAAGAGTAAATCACCTGATGGATCATATGCACAGTCATGAATTAATAAAACTGGTGGTACTTTCTTATGATTCCAGTAAAGATCTGAAGCTCATTAGGAAAAGCAGTGCATAGTGAAAACTGTTGAAATATTAGCATATAGTTGACAAACAGATATGAGTTTAAATTTTGAAAGTTAACCTTAATTTGAACAAGTAATTCAATGTCTGCAAATGTTGTGAAATGGGGATTATGATCACAACCTGTTTTCTATGATGTTAAATTAACTAATGCATGTAAGTGTACCTAACTCAGAGCCAAATAAAGATTAACTACTCACTAAACTTAGCATTACTATAATTATATCTGCTCGATGGATAAGAATCCCTGTTCTTGCCCCCTGTCTGGAAAACCACAGAACACAACCTATGCTAATCCTCAAAATCCTTCCCTCTGATTAATAAATACCAGTTGCAAACAATGATAATTTGCTTGCTAATGCACACTTTATTGAATACATTCCATTTTGTCCCACTTTTCATTCTCTGCTGTTGTTTCATTGATCATGTCCCAAATATTGCACTACGATCTTTACTATAAAGTTTTCTTCTGATTAAACCAAATAAGAAAAATTGGAAATATAGCCTTAATAAAAGTTACATAAATGAGAGGTTGGACTTCATTTAATATTGAAGTATAAAAGAATTTTATATTCTTTGGGGTGATATAATACGAGTAGCATTGGAAAAGGTGAACTAGGGGATAGACTGGTAGGTGGAATGAAAATATGAAATACTAGAGAAAGGAAGGACACTTAGGAATTCAGTATAAGTGGGTAAAATTATTAGGATAAGGATTTGAATAAAACTTTAAATAACAAGGGACGCCTGGGTGGCTCAGTTGGTTAAGCAGCTGCCTTAGGCTCAGGTCATGATTCCAGCATCCTGGGATGAGTCCCGCATTGGGCTGCTTGCTCAGCAGGAACCTGCTTCTCCCTCTGCCTCTGCCTGCCATTCTGTCTGCCTGTGCTTGCTCTCTCTCCCTCTCTCTCTGACAAATAAATAAAATCTTTAAAAAAAAAAAACTTTAAATAACAAGAGTAAAGAAAGGAAAAATAAGAAAAAAAAATAAAATAGCTAATAGGAAAAAATAAAAAATTAGTGGTAAGTTGACAGGGTAAGGGATCAGGCAATAGTTACCATTCAAGGATTGAGTAGATTAATATATGTTTAAAGGATTGAGTATATTAATATATGTTTAAAAAATGACAGAAGACAGAAGAGTCATCTTTTATGATGACTCATGTGTCTGAATTATTTATTTCTAAGAAAACAGTGAAGGCATTTTTTTACTGAATTAAAAAATGGAGAAAGAAAAAAAAAACACCAGCATACAAATTTTCAAAATTACATAAAAGAGCAGGAAATTAATGGGTGTAAAACTTCTCAGTCATATGTGATCACATAAAATAAATTATTTTGCCTTTATTCTGCTACATCATTTGAGGTTTTAAAGTCTTCCTCTACTCATTAACTGCTTTCATGCAATTCTGTTCAAACATTCCGTCATTTCTAAGTAATTTATGTTATGGTATTAAGTGCATTAAAAGGCACAGATAAGTTTGTAATAGTTACATTAAGATAAAGGAGAAAGAGAAAAATAAATGCTGTGGTAGTTGAAGCCTGGTCCATATATCTGATTTTGCCTGAAATAATACTCATATATAGGAAACAAAGAAGCAGATATTTATCATATGGCATAGTTTCAGTGAGCCAAAGGATTTATTACTCAAAGTATCTTTCAAAATTAGAGATAGCAGTGAAAATTTTAAAACCCAGTTGTTAATAATTAATCTCTTTGGTTACTATTTTTTTTACTTTATTGTTTAAAAACTGAGTACCTTATTATAAGTGTACATGTCATCAACTGCTGGACTTTGCAGTGGGCAGGGGAACACAGGAATAGAAATAGTACTGTAAATTGCATTCTAGGCAAACTAACATAGGAAGATAATCTGAAGCCCAACTGCAGGGTTCTATAGCATTAAAAAACTGTAACAGAATGAGATAAATATAGCAGGATGTGGCAGGGGAAGAGCTCACATTTATGAAAGAGACATAAAATTTGCCAGAACATTTTGGAACAAAAAATAAATAGCAAATGAAAAGATGAGAAAATAATATCTCAAAATCTCCCTGTGTCTTAGAACCTGATAGCTTTTTCTTTCTCATGTAAAGAGCAGCGTTTTCTATATTTTGTGTGTTCTCCGAAAGTCAAGGAAGGACCCTGTGTTTCCCCTTTTCTAGGCCACTCTTTATCTCCTGCTTCCAAGCAAAGATAACTCATGCCCCTAAAATTGTAAAGGATTGGTGCTACTTTCTTTTATTGTTAATAAGAAAGAAAAAAGAGAAAAATGTTAGGTTTGGGGGGGCGGAGAGATAAACCAAGGCAAGAGAAAAAGAGGATGAGGAAAGAATAAAGCAGTGAGGAGAAAAAAATAATGGGCAACAAAAAAGAACATTTAACATTGTTTTGTTAGCTAAAACATAGACTATAGGATGTAGCAGAGACATTAGAACTCTTTGAATTGACCACCTCACTTTAGACAGGAGATGGAAGGCTTGAAATGTTAACCATTGTGGTTGGTATCCATGAGTCCATTCACTAGGATTTATTTAGTGCTTAATACCAGTCAGCTTTTGGTCTAAGTGCTATGACAGAGCAGCTAATTTAAAAAAAAAAAATCCCTACTTTCAGGAATCATCTTTACAGAAGTAACATTCCAATGCAGACCTTCCTATTCCCAAATATTCCATTTAACTCATTATACTCCTGCCCTCATGAAAATAACTTCACTGATGCCATGAGCCTAGGTATATTCTTGGAAGAAGTGGCTGTATTTAGTATCTCTTCATGCTAAGAATGGCTGGTCCTAAAAGTAGTTGTTAAAAGCATCAAAGTATTAACTAGATATGTATACATTTTGGTTCATAATGTATATTGAAGGTGTGATTTACTCATCAAAAAAAGGATAGATGACTTATGTTTGTTGGATCACAATAGCAAAGGCATCGTTCTTAGGAAGTTATATTCTTCCTTGTTTATTCTTTCAATCTTTTACAGTGTCCTCATTATTCTGAAACACACACAAAAAATGCCCTTAAAATAGTTACAACATATAAAAAGTGCTAGGATAAGATAAAGGCCAAATGAGAGAGCACTTTAGAATACTTGGAAATAATGTATATGTAAAAGAGATGGGAGGGTTGCAGAAGATGCTGCGTTTTTACCTATCTTGATTGGCATACATGGAGGAAAGCAAGTTGCTTGGGGCTCATCCAACCATGGTATGCAAGTCAAAGGTATTCCAAGAGTTTTTCTATAAGCTAGACATCTTGTCACTAGAAATCTGTTAGTGGTTGAGTTTGTCTGTTTAAGATTACATTTTTGAAATATCACTTTTTATAATGCATTAATTTAGTACATTTTTTTGGGGTGAACAAATCATTCTGGAAATAAAAAAGATAATCATTGCCTGCAAAGAGATTAAAAGCAAAAGACATAGGAGCAGTTTAGCAAAAAAGCATGAACTGCACAGACATATGTCAAGGAAGTCCAATCATTCTCTTGATTTCACTTTTGTTTTCTTTTTGTAATCAGTGTTCCTACATATTCTTTCCTCCCCGACCTTGAGTGAGTGTCTGTCTATTCATCAAGGTCAAATTCAAATGCTTGCATATTGTGAGGCTGCTCTTATTTTCAATTCTGCCTTACATTGAAACCCTTCCCCTCCTGCCTCCCAAATCTTTCACGTTTATGTTTTTGTTTTATTTATTTATTTATTATTTATTTATTTAATTTATTTATTTTTTACAGTTCTTAAGAAGATGTGTTTTTGAAAGTCTAGTCTTGGCAAGTATACGCTATTGATTGGATCAAAGTGGTGAGGTGGGGAGGCAGGGACACCAGGTTAAAAATCTGATTGTATAAAGCAAACAAGAACTGATAAAATACTGACATAAAGTAAAACAGTTGAGATGGACAGAGAGAAAAATGATAGGTATTAGGAAATATAAAATAAAACAAGTAAAACTAAAAAGTTAAATAAAGCAAAACAAACAAACAAACAAAAAAACAGCAAGCCAGATCAAACAGGAAAGCTTTTTTCATCAGACTGAAGAAAAATAGAAAAATTTGGATGAATATATAATATCATCATCCAAATTAGGAAACATTTTAAAGGGGTGATAAAAAGAAAAGAGAGAGAGAGAGACAATAGGCCCCAAATGGACTTAGTTGGGCTAAGCCCCACATTAGCAAACCACACTTTCAGCCTCTTCTGGGAACATATAAGCTTTACCAGTCAGTCTGGAATTACCTGGTCAGCATTAGTGAGGTAATCCACTCAATAGCTTCCTTCTAACCCCAAAGGAAGGTGACTATGGCTAAACCATTTCACTCTTTTCCTTTTCTTACTCCCTTTCTGCTTATAAACATTTTCCATTTTCTACAGCTCTTCAGATCTGCTTTCTATTTGCTAGAAGGGATGCTGCCCAATACATGAATTTTTGAATAAAGCCAATAAAATTTTCAAAATTTTCCAGCTGAATTTTGCTGTTTAATAGGAGATACTACTGATAATTAAATCAGAATAAGAAGCTGCTGACCATGGCAGGTTCAAGCAAACCAGGGCATCTAATCACCCCAAGTGCAGTGGAATGAGTGCTAAGTTATGTGTTGAAATGTATATAAATCGTAATCTAAATGCAATGCTACTCATCTGGGAAACTTTTGGAAAATTAGCTAAGTGATTTGGGGCTTTGTTTCAATTCGTCAAAATTGGTTTAGATATATTGATGGGCGGAGATAAGAAGGACTGAAATACAGGTATCTTGCTACTTTTTATAAAAATTATATGAAAACAAAAAAAAGACAAAAATTCATTTTTCTCCCCTCTTTGCTCTCCACTGCCCAATCCCCAGTGGAGATTTTGGAGATACAAAAAAACAGTCAAACCTCATCCAAAGAAGCCAGGTGCTTTTCATGATCTGATTGCCAACACACATGAAGATATTGCTCTTTGCTAATGAAAATTATTCTCTAATTGATTCAGTCCCAAATCTTTAGCACTATACTTTTACTGATATCTTCAAAATGCATATCTCCCATGTCAATTTCTTTACTGAACTCAGACTTAATATATCCTATGGTCTACTCAACTAAAGTCTTTAAACTCATGTGTATTTTACACATAAAAGACATCTCAATCAGATACTAAATGTTAATTACTTCATTTGCATTTGATTTCCATAAAATTTATAGCTAAAAATGTAGACGCACAAACCAAGTTCATCCAAACATACCTAAAAGTTTGTTTTTATTATTATTAATGAATTGATTAGCAGTCTTTAAATTTAAATTTAGTGCAGGCTACCACAATAGACAGTTCAGGAATAACAGGTGTTTCAAATTCAAAAAGTCCCAAATTAAATGTTTACCCTATCTCGTAATCTGCTCCTCCCCTACGTAGGCTCTTCCCCCACAGCACCTATCACAGTAATCTGCTTGTGGGCCAAGATAAAAGCAAACAAACAAAAACCTCAAAATTGGAAGTCAGCCTTGATTCCATGCTATCTCCACTCCTCATATCTAAGGGAACCCTTAGTTTGTATACATAAGTATCTGACTACCATTGACCACTTCTATTGTCAAAACCCTAGGTATCCTCTCACATCTTTGTTGGTTCTTATTTCATTTTTGTTGCCATTATGTTATTTTATAGTCTATTAGTCCAACTAATCCTTTTAATCTAAATGTGTCATTTCTTTGCTCAAATTTTCTCCAAGGTTTTTCATCGCACATAAAAAATACATTAAAATCCATAATCCAACCGACCTTGTTTTCACCCGTTCTGTTAACTCATCAACCATTTGCCTCTCACTGCAGATCGTTCCGGTTGTTTTCTTTATTGTTCTCTAAACCCAGGAAGCACAGCCCCGATTTCAAGGCTTTATTTTTCCCGATCCCTCAAAGTTCTTTCTTATCTGGTTGCATGGCTAGCCCCTTCACTTTCTTATTGAGGCTCTCTCTGATCCCGTTAATGAAAATATCCCCCTGTACATATTCACCACTATTTTCTATTAACAAGTTCTGCTTTTATGCTTTTCAGAACTCTTATCACACCAAGAACTACCATGGCATTGTGATCAAGAATACAAATTTCGGAGCCATATTTCCTAAGTATCATTATTTACTAGCTGTGTGACCTTGAACAATTTTATCTTACCTTCGTTCCCTCCATCATAAAAATAATAATAGTACCTGATAGTAATGATGTTACTTTATTTACAGTATTTGGAATAGCACCTGGCTCATTAAGAATGCCCAACGTTGTTATATATTTATTGGTTATTATTTATTTTTCTTATTAGGGTAAAAGATACACGAGAAAGAATCATTTGTCAATTTACTCTTATCTTCCTAAGTCCTAGAACAACGTCTGGCCTATATATTTGTTAAATTAGTACAGGAATAGAAAGAACAAAGTTAAAGAAATAGAAATAGACACAAGAGGAACAATTCGAATTAAGTAAGGTAACACTGAGAGGAAATATGGAAATAAAATTGCGAGAAGCGTAGATTAGAGAACATTCACCTGCACTGTTTTGAGTTAAATGAAATTGATCTTTGAGTGTCACTCCTTTTGTATCACATTTATGTATCCAGCTCTTCATTTAGTATTTCACTTGGTTAAGGCTAATTTGCTTTGGCTTATCAACGAGGCGAAACAACAGACAACCAAGATACTCTGTTTGAAAGCATGCCATATAATGCAATGTAGACAGGACCATATCAATACTTAGGAACCAGGATTGATTTCTTGGCCTTACTACTAACAGTTAATGACATCACTACCTTTCTCGTCCTTAGTCTTCTCATGAATGGAATAAGGGAATTGTGGTAAGTGGTTCCTATTAACTTTCTAGTTTGATAAATTGCATTTTTGTGATGTGCTCTGGCTTTTCTTTGAATGTTTTTCATGTACCTCTGTCTTCTCTCTGTCCTCAAATGGCACAGGCAGAAGGGATCTAAATGATGTTAATATTGTGGTAAATATACCATAATAGCAAATATAAATATAATTCACAAAATTGTATGCCATACATGTGTATTCAAAGGATAGTTGAATTTTCTGCTATTTGGATTAGTGTTGGTAGTTATTTGTTATCTTGTACAACCAAATGTGATATAAATTCCTGTATTTGATAGGAAAGACAAATGACATGAAAATGAAGCAATAAAAGTAAATGAAGTAAAGAAAAGAATGGTACAAGATAAGATTAAAAATAGGCAAACAAGAGAAAGGAAAGACTAGACCCATCATTTATATATAACCTACAGCTTCAAAGTCTTTCTGATTTTATGGATAAATAAAAGCTGCTTCCAATGGAATGAGGGAATGGAGGATAACAAACTTAATCTTGAACTGACTTTTAAAGTGGACAGCTGATTCAGTTAAGATGTGTTGTTCTCAAGTTACAATATATCTGAATAATTTTGGCTTAAATAGTAGGCAGTTGTATGTTTTCCTTAACAGAAATACTAGAAGTGGGAAATAATACAAAGGGTGCTCCAGTGATGTACTGAAGACTTCTCAATAGTTCTGCCCAGTATGCTGGCTATTCTCCTGTTCATAAAACATCATCAGAGTTTCAACATTTTTCCTCAACATCTGAAAGCAGCAAGGAAGAAATACTAGGAGATTTTTTTTTTTTTTCCTACCTTCTATTTTCATCAGGAGGGATATTACTTCTCAAGGCCTATAGTATTTTCTCCCTATGGTTTTTTTCTAAGCCAATCACTGGCAAAGTAAGCAATTTTGATGAGTAGGCTTCACTCACTGTGTTTAGGATGTCATCCTCCCTAAGCACATTGGCACTCCTTATTACAACATTTGGGGCTTTCTTAGCAGAGAAGTGGGGTGAGGGACAGGATGTTGGTAGATAGTCCAAGTGTTTTTATCTGCTTTTGTTTTCCATACATCCTTAAAAGCTCTAAATAAGGCCTGTATTACCTGTGGTCTTTATGTGAGATTATGGTCTATTTTTAATCATCTTCACCACTCATTTTTATACTATTTTTTCCCAGTCCTCTCTCCTTGCAGGGGTTGGGGTTGGGAAGATAGAGCCCTTTCTCTGGAATGGTTTTGCTTCAGGTTTTTGTATGAATAAATCTGATGACCACACACAGAAACTTTTTTGGACTCACTGTGTAGTGGTGTACTTAATGATTTTTGTGACTTTTAATTACTATAACTGGTGAGTTTTGTTGGTCAGGACAAAATAAAGAACAAGAACAAGTGCTTAAAAATCACTTATAGAGGGGCACCTCGGTGGCTCAGTGGGTTAAAGCCTCTGCCTTCAGCTCAGGTCATGATCCCAGGATCCTGGGACTGAGCCCGGATTGGGCTTTCTGCTCAGCAGGGAGCCTGCTTCCTCCTCTCTCTCTGCCTGCTTCTCTGCCTACTTGTGATCTCTGTCTGTCAAATAAATAAATAAAATATTTTTTAAAAATCACTTATAGAGAATTTAAGGGGGAAAAAAAGTCCTGCTTTTTAGCCATAGGTTTATCAATCATTTTCCCTATGAAAGTGTTTGGGGTAAATATGGGGTCTTCATTGTCTTTGGTCCAACAGTGATACTCGTCACTTCCTCCAAAGAATATCATTAGCATTTAATAAGATGATTTTATACACACACACACACACACACACACACAGAGTTATACATAGCATATACATACAGCAAAAGATATAACTCTGTAGTGGTCTATGGTGAGTCCTACAATATTTTACATGCCATATTATTATTGTGATGTTTTATTAATGTAAGCTAAATGTTTTCTACATTTTAACATCTCTCCAATTGGGATGTTTCCTTTACTTGATAATCTTTTACAATTTTTGCTTATTAAAAATTATTGATGTCATTCCTTATCACCTGTGCATGGGTAAATCAAGTTGTTATTTCTCGTGTTACGAGTGGACATCTACAACTGTTTCAAGTTTCATGAACAAACAAACTGCTTAAAGACCATTTGAGAAAGAAATATGACTCCTGGTTGTTTTTATCTGAAAATCCTACACTGATGCTCTTTGGTAAAATACAGAAATTTTCAGCATCAATACTAGAAGAATGAATGTCATCACAGTTTAAGAAAATGTGGAGACACCTTCCTGATGGAACTAAGGAACATATCATGAGAAAAAAAAAAAAAAAACCTGAACCTAGGCCATTCTTCATCAAAAAGAGCTCAACTAGTTGAGCTTTGAATATGAAGAACATTTAGGAATACTTTAACCAATGTGCTCTTTTTGTATTTTTATTTTGTGTGCACATATGAATAATATATGACATCACTGAATACATCTAAAGAATTCTTTCGCACGTGTTGTGAAGAGCATTGGGTGTTATAAGTAACTAATGAATTGTTGAACACTACCTCAAATACTAATGATGTACTATAAGTTGCCTAAGTGACATAATAAAAAATGAAAATATTAAAAAGAATTCTTTCAACAAATATAAAAATTGTGTTGATGGGACGCCTGGGTGGCTCAGTTGGTTAAGCAGCTGCCTTCGGCTCAGGTCATGATCCCAGCGTCCTGGGATCGAGTCCCACATCGGGCTCCTTACTTGGCCGGGAGCCTGCTTCTCCCTCTGCCTCTGCCTGCCATTCTGTCTGCCTGTGCTCGCTCTTGCTCTCTGACAAATAAATAAATAAAATCTAAAAAAAAAAAAAAAAAAAGTGTGGTGAGATTTCTTAGTTTTTTTTAAATGCCTTTTTATTTAAAACAGTTTATAGAAAATAACTATTAAATTATTGAATACCAAGAACAGTTATAAGCCCTGAAGTTAGCATAGAGAACAAGACAGATAATAGAATATTCATACTCTTATGGAACTTACACTGTAATAAAGAACATAAAAAATAAAAAAATAAATATGTAATATAATTACTGGAAGTCATAAATGTAATGACAAAATATAAGAGCATGTGGATAAAAACTGATGAAAGTAATATAAAAATGTAGTTTGGGAAGGTCTTTCTGAAGAGGTGACATTTGTACCAAGAGCTTAAATGAAGATGTGTATTAACATGAGTGTTAAAATTCAGATTTACCAGATTTTTTAAGGCCAAGGATCCCTTCTTAATTTTTTCTTAGTTAATTATTAAGTGTATGAATTTAGTCAGATTTACACTATTTTTTAAATAAACTCATAGAAGATTTGATTTTTAAACTAAAGAATCGATAGTGAAAATCTTTTTGAAATTCTCTTATACTGAAATCAAACTTTTGAAAGACTGAAACAGTTTAAATTTAAGGTAACACAATGTTAATTTGTTGATAATGTTGTTCTACTTCTCTAATATTTTACACTAATTGGAATATATGCTAATGTCAATCATAATATAAATGTACAAATAATGATGTATTTCTAGATATGCCATTTTCTTTTTAAGGAGTACTTACTGGTGCCAAATTTGTTTTGTTTCATGTGTATGTGTGTGTCTGTGTGTGTGTGGGGACTAAATTATTAAATATCTGGGACTAATTTTAACTATTAGAATTATTTATACTACTAATAATATAGAAGTATTCTGAAAGTAAAACATTCATTATATATTTTGTTTTTATTAAAGCATAATAATTTATCAGATAAATAATATAACAACTAGATATTCTGTTAACTACATAATTTCTTATAACTATATAACCATACTATATAATTTATTAACAATTTTATTTTTTAGATTTAAATTTTAAATAATTTTTAAAAGTTTTATTGTTTGAAATATAGAAAGGTTATTTAGAAGTTAATAAATTTATTATATATGTAATATATAAATATATTAATAAATTAATATAGAAAGATATTTAGAAAAGGCACATGAGGGTAAAAAAATTAATTCTTAACTATGAAGTAGTACACAAATTGCTTGCTGTCATGGTAACCCAGAATATCAGAGATACTGGAATATCTTACAGAATGGCAGACACAGTTTTAATACATATGTTTTAGGATTTTTTGCTTTATGTGTTGATATTTTATGGATTCAACTACAATATCATTCCTGTCTTACTAATGAGTGATGCAGATGATTGATAATGAATCAAATAATTTATAGTAATATAATCTCTATCAGTATTCTAATAGTTTTTGTTTTGTTTTGTCTTTTGTTTGTTTTTTGTTTTGTTTTATTTTGTTTTTACAGCAGTGGAAAAAAGCCTCCTAAAATTTATATGGAACCACGGAAAGCCCTGAGTAGCCAAGAAAATCATAATTTTAAGACATGAAATAAAACTGTATATTATATTACTACCATAAATGCAGACTTCCTGTCATCACATATTAATCATTCTAAAAATTCCATCAGTACAGTGATTTTAAAACAGAACAACTCATATTCAGCTCTTAAAATCACCCTCATATGGGAATGGTATCTTATTTATTGTACAATTTCCAGTTAAGTGATCATTTCTTCCTTTACTTATAGTTGTCAGTCAGGAACATATTTGAAATGTATAGCCTAAACCATCAAGAGTTCTTCAAATCAACAGCCCATTGAAACTAAAACAGACAAACAAAAATAATGATCACTGACCTGCTTTTTTTTAAAGAAAATCAGTACAAAATATGTGAAATTATTTAATTCTAAAGATACCTTTAAATATAATTTTGGTGTTTCAAAAGTTAAATAATGGTTCAATTTCAATTTTCTCGTATGCCCTTAGTTAAGCTTTTTAATCTATGTACATTTAACTAAAATGACAATTATAATGGATAACAATCCTCTTTCTCATGATTATTAGTTTGTGCTATCATTGTTTGAAAAACAGTATTTTATTAATATTTTCTAAATAACCAAAAAGAATGCCAAATAAATGCAAGGTATTCTTTTTACTACTATGTTTTCTATCTCATAAATGTTATGTTCCTTGTGAAAGCAAAATTCTTTTTGAAATCTACTATACAATTTCAGTATTATTGAAAAGCTTCATATTGATTCTAGATACCTGTGATTTTTTTTTTAAAGATTTTATTTATTTATTTGACAGACGGAGATCACAAGCAGGCAGAGAAGCAGACAGAGAAGCAGGAAGAGAGAGAGGAGGAAGCAGGCTCCCTGCTGAGCAGAAAGCCCAATTCGGGGCTCGATCCCAGGACCCTGGGATCATGACCTGAGCCGAAGGCAGAGCCTTTAACCCACTGAGCCACCCAGGCGCCCCTAGATACCTGTAATTTTAAATCAATCTGATACATGACTGTGGGGGGAGGAAAATAAGCATATCTCCCTTTCAAGGTCCTGAGGGTGACTATAATTGCTAAGATGACAAAAAGCAGAACTCATTGTCCTAGATGAACATACCAGTAATTTGCTATATGACAATCTGTTTTGAACCATTTGTTTGGGATATTGAGACTGAATGGTACTGCATTTCTACATGAATAGAATTTTATTAACTTTTATTCTCTATCCCCCATATTCACAAACAAATGACAGAGAAAATACTGAATCAATCAGTGGTTATAGATTATCTCATTTATATTGCATTAATGGATTTCAAAAAAATACATAATTCTGATACTCCTTGCAATTAAGTCCTGATAAATGTTATATCCTTGGCCACACTCTGGAAAAAAAAAAATTACCAAATTATTGTGAGACAAGTCATTGGTATTTACTCATACTTGTTTTGCTTTGCAATTTGTAGCCTAAATGTCAGTGTTTGTATTTTTACACCAGTTTATAAGCTGTAAGGCCTTAGGAAATATCCTAAAATTTAAGTTTCATAATTTGTAAAGTGGTTAATTTATTTGTCTTCAACTACGCAAATATGTGCCCATGAATCTTTCAACTTTATCTCAAAATTAGAGAATCTTACCTTTCAACTTAATTAAATATGATTTTAAAAAATAAAAAAATAATAAAAAGTAAGTTTTTAGGTTTATCCAATTTTCTATAACTCATAGGTTATTAAATGTGGATTATTTGGGAGAAGTATAAAAGTTATTTCATCTGGGTTATTTATATCTATTCAAGAAATGTGCCATTAACCCTTTAAAATAATAGCAACATGGGACGCCTGGGTGGCTCAGTGGGTTAAGCCGCTGCCTTCGGCTCAGGTCATGATCCCAGGTCCTGGGTTCAAGCCCCACATCGGGCTTCCTGCTCAGCGGGGAGCCTGCTTCCTCCTCTCTCTCTGCCTCCTCTCTGCCTACTTGTGATTTCTCTCTGTCAAATAAATAAATAAAATCTTTAAAAAAAAAATAAAATAATAGCAACATTTTAGAGAGCCCAAAAGTAAACCCATGCTTATATGATCACTTAACCTACAACAAAAGAGGCAAGACAAGACAGTCCCTTCAATAAATGGTGCCGGGAACACTGGACATCTGCATGCCGAAGAATGAAATGGGACCACTAACACCATACACACACACACACACCACATGCATACACACATACACACAAAATTCAAAATGGAGTAAAGACCTAAATATGAGATAGGAAAATATAAAGCTCCTGGAAGACAACAGACAGTAATCTCTTAGAGTTTGGCCTTAACAAAGTTTTTCTAGCTATGTTTCCTCAGGCACAGGAAATAAACACAAAAATAAACTAGTCAAACTACATCAAAATTTAAAGCTGCCTTTTATTTTTTTTAAGATTTTATTTATTTATTTATTTGACAGAGATCACAAGTAGGCATAGACGCAGACAGAGAGAGAGGAATCAGGCTCCCTGCTGAGCAGAGAGCACTATGCGGGGGCTCAATCCCAGGACACTGGGATCATGACCCCAGCCGAAGGCAGAGGCTTTAACCTACTGAGCCACCCAGGTGCCCCAAAATTAAAAGCTTTTACATGGCACAAAAAAAATCAACAAAACAGAAAGGGCACCAATTAAATGGGAGAAAATATTTGAATGTTATATCCAATCAGAAGTTAATTTCCAAAATATATTAATAACTTAGATAATTCAACATGAAAAACACAACCATATTGAGAAATGGGCAGAAGACCTATATAGACATTTTTCCAAAGAAGACATACTCAGATGACCAAAAGACATATGAAAAGATGCTCTGTATCACTGATCATCAGAGAACTGCAAATCAAAACCACAATGAAGTATCACCTTGCATCTGTCAGAATGGCTAGAATGAAGTGTTGGCAAGATTGTGGAGAAAAAGAAACCCTTATGCACTGTTCATAGAAATGTAAACTCTTACAGCCACTGTGGAAAACAGTACAGAGGTTCTTCAAAAAATTTAAAAATAGAAATGCCACGTGATCCAGTAATTTCACTACTGGGTATTTGCCCAAAGGAAATGAAAACACTAATTAGAAAAGATAAATGTATCTCTATATTTATTATAGCAATATTTACATTAATCAAGACATGGAAGCAACCCAAGTGACCATTGATAGATGAATGAATAAAGGAATGGTGTGCGTGTGTGTGTGTGTGTGTACCACCCCCCCACACAAGTAATATTTATTTATATACATAATTAAATATTACTCAGCTATAAAAAGGATGAATTCTCTTTGTGATAACATGGATAAACCTAGAGGATATTATCCCAAGTGAAATAAGTCAGAAAAAGAAATATTTTATGATTTCAGTCATTTGTGGAATCTAAAAGAAATAAAGCAAATGAATATGCAAATAAACAGCAGAAACAAACACATAAATATAGACAACTGTTGATTGCCAGAGGGCAGAGGGCTAGGAGGAATGAGTAAAAATATGTGAAAAAGAGTAGGAGATATAGGCTTCCAGTTATGGAATTAATGTCATAAGAATAAAAGGTACAGCATAACCAATGATATTGTAATTATAATAGTGTTGTATGCTGACCAATGGTAGACACACTTTTGAGGAGCATAGCATAGACTTGTTGAAGCACTGTTGTACATCTGAAAAAATGTATGTCAACTGTACTTCAATTAAAAACAGAAATGAAAGGATCACAAAATTTTAGTCTTTATGTTTAAAAGACTGAACTAAAATAGGCATTAGAAATAAAAAAGAGACTGTGGTAATAACTGAAGTTGTATGTCAAGAAGTGAAGATAATAATCACTTTTAAGTACTAACTTTAAAACAATTTTGATGATGTTAATAATATAAAAGGATAGTATGAAATTCTAAAGACATTCCTAATAATTTTATATATTTTATCTTGTTAAGATTTCCTAGTAATCCTATGAGCTAGGTATGATTATTGACCTAATTTTGCCACCAAGGACACAGACATTGAGAAGTTAAGCTATCTTCCTAAGGTCATGCCACCTGTAAGTGACAGACATGGAATCAAAGGAACGCTGCCTTTCTACACTCTGTTGATACTTCTTGTGTCTTTCGATAGGCCTCTAAACATCATAACACTCTCTCTCTGCTCTTTAATTTCTACATTGTTTTTATCCCTCATCCTTTGAATATTCACGAACCAGAGCTTAGTTCTAAGATATTATATTCTCGCCTTGCACCTAGTTTACCTGTTAACTCTTAGACATAGTAATGTGTTTTGAAGGACCACAGTCTTTTATAGATTATTCTGGGGATGCTGGGGAAGACTTCTTACTCATGGGATCAGATCTTAAACAAGATTGAGTTCTGAAGTCACCACTTAAGAAAATGCAGGCAGACTTAAGTTTGCATGTTGTTGAGCCTAAGCCTATTTGGAATCATGCAATCTTTCTGCTCTGTTATTATGTAAAATCTGATATAAATCAAACCCTTCTCAAACTTTGTCCAAAGAAATTTAAAAATGACTGGTATATAGAGTTTTCTCTTTAATGAAACAGGCTTGTAAGTATCCTGGGAATGTGCCTGATGGCAAACTGTTTTTCAAGGCAGGGATAACTTCTTTGATGAGGAAGTTTATTTTCCAAAAAGCACACAACAAAAAAAGTCACTTTATGTTAACTTTAACAAAAATATTTAAAAAAATAAAGCTTTTTCTTAATGTTTCCCTCTTGCTGAATGTGGATAAACTGCTCATCACATCTCGTTCCAGGAACCAGCATGATGAGCTTTTATTCTTTAATTACTAGTGCTTGCCGTCTACTTTTCCCTACCAACACATACTCTACTTTCCCCTTCAGAAGACAGTAGTAGAAAGAATGGTCTGTATCTAGCGATAATAGATCATGGAATAATAGTCCTATTTCCAAAAAAATCGATAATCACTTAGGCTCTCACGTATGGATATATGTAACACAGCTTTTCTTAGATGCATAATGTGTTTTAAAAATAGGATACCACTACCATAGCTTCCATGTGAAAAAGAGAAGCTTTATATATAAACTGGTAAATATGTATAATGGATGCTTTGTGTGTTTGTGTGTGTGGACATAAAAATAAGTACATGTCTGTATATATACATTTATATACACATACATTATATACACACACATATATGTACTTAGTTATGTTCCAGATGGTAGACTATTACCTACATTTTTAAGGCATATTATAGGTCCAAGATACACTACTAAATATGTTAAGAACACTGGTTCAAGGATAATATTCCCAGATATAGAAAGAAAACTTACTTATTTGCTTACATTCATCTTTTTTGACATGGAGGGCTGCTTCTTAGTGTCAGATATTGCTGCAATTTGGTCCATTATGATAGGCCAATTTATTTCCATTAATAAATATTCCCAGCACCCTGGTCAACTCTTCAGATAGTTACCTTGTAATCATAATTGTCAACCACAAGCAAACACTGAGAACTTACTTCATTGTGCATTGTTAATCAAAGAATAACTAGTTGAAGGGTTTTGTGATTTACATAATCAAAATCTGTGATTTCTGTGGTCTTATGTAATATACACACAATCACAAAAAAGCCTTCCGAAATACAGATAGGAAATGCTAAATAAAATAAGTATGTTGGATAGGTACCAGAACTGTATAAAACAGATATCCAGGTAGCCTTTCATTTAGGATACTTTAGGGAGGAATGTGAAGAGATTTATTTATTTATTTATTTAAAGATTTTATTTATTTATTTGACAGAGAGAAATCACAAGTAGGCAGAGAGGCAGGCAGAGAGAGAGGAGGAAGCAGACTCCCTGCTGAGCAGAAAGCCCGATGTGGGGCTTGAACCCAGGACCTGGGATCATGACCTGAGCTGAAGGCAGCGGCTTAACCCACTGAGCCACCCAGGCGCCCCTGTGAAGAGATTTAAAAGATTTAGAAAAATTAGGAAAGTTTGGTGGGAATTACATGTATTTTAAAAAATAGAGGGAGATTGACTTAGAAGTGGATCAAGCATCTATGTCATTACATGATTTAAAAGACTTTTCAGCATTGCTTCTTTCATGGCTTGATAAAATTACCAGAACACCAATATCCAGCAACTTTGTTTAAGTCACTGAGGAACTTTATTCTAATTCAACTATTAGTTCATATATGAGTTATCAGTTAATACTCAATAACCCAGCCAATCACCTATGAGAGTTATTGGTCATTATATATTAATCTGGTAAATAAGGAACAAAGAGGATAGCACCCAAGATAAATTGTGTAAAACATATATCAAGATTATCCTGCTTGAGGGTCAAGGGAATTGAGGTGTTTGCATGCCCAGAATTTCCATCTCAGTATATTGATACAAACACTGGCTGTTAGAAGTTGGTCAGAGCACACTGGAAATTCTAAAGGCCATGGGTGAGTTACTGACAATATCAGCTCCAAATTATAAAATGAAAAATGAGCAAAGCATAGCATTATGTATGATATTTAATTATAATAAGCAAAAAAGATTCCAAAAATATTTTGGGGGTGTGATTATGATTTGTTAGTGAAGGTTTCTTGTCCCTATTTTGTGTTTTCATTTATGTGAATATAATGTTCTTGTAATGGATATGTTTGGCTTTTAGTAAGAAAGATACATTTTTCTCATCCAATGATTAGTGTTTCTAATTATCATCTCGCACTATACTTCATTATTCAGCAAATGGATATTTGTTGATTCATATTATGTACCAGGTACTATTAAGGTACTGGGATTCAACCATGAACATTACAGGAAAAAATGTATTGTTATTGACAAGAGCTATGAAGAAACTAAACAGGGAGATGTAATAGAAAGTGACATGAATGGTCCAAAAAGGTCTCTTGAAAGAGTAGCATTAATGTGACCTTTAGAGGATTAGGAGAAGGAGCATGCCAAGCAAAGGTCTGGTAAAATTTTATCCCAGATAAGGATGTGGCATTCTCTTAGCAAGTTTTATAGTTTGAACAAAGACAGTATCATTTGTGCTGCTGGCTAACAATTTGAAGGTTTCTGGTCACCACAGCAGATACTAAATTAAATACGTGGAAATGGAAAATACCTGCATTTTTCAAGAAGCTTTCAATATAATTTTCACCTATGCTGAAAATCTAAAACAACCTGGTTGATTATTTCAGAAATTATCTTCTAAAAACATTTATATTTCATAGAATACAGTTATAACATTTTTAAAATAAGTGCTACATAAGAAGACTTAGTTTATTAATAAATTGGTCAGATTTTACACTATGGTTTTGTGAAAGGAGGTAAACTGTATTCAGTACAGAGGGCTTTATTGAAATTATCAAAATTTATTGTGATTTCTGTGAAATGTACAAATTTTGTTTTGGTAAAAAATTGATTATTTTTGTTCTACAGGTCTTGGAATACACATCTTTTGAAAAAGAAAATTGAACCTCTATTTAATGTGCTTACCACATTTTTCATAATATGAATAATACCAAAGCAATGAAACCTAAAAAACCCAAATTACTAACCATTTTTGTTATAAGTAGCTTTTACCTGCTAATGTCATGAATCATATGTAATATTCAATGCAAATAATGAAGAGCAATACAACTAGGGGCCATTTTGTTTTTACTACAAAGAGGGTTGATACCTTTGTTTTGTAGAGAGTAAAAAAAAAAGTCAAGTGAGCTTCAAAATATTTTCCTTTTTGCCCAACCTCATGGGTATCATCGTCCTTCTTTCTGACTGCTATAAGAATAAAACACATAAAATGCTATTTAGGGATTAGGGAATTTTATACTATATATATATTTTTCAAGGTTTGATAATGAATAGACATCATATATAAGAATGAAATCTCACATTGGGCGCCTGGGTGGCTCAGTGGGTTAAGCCGCTGCCTTCGGCTCAGGTCATGATCTCAGGGTCCTGGGATCGAGGCCCGCATCAGGCTCTCTGCTCAACGGGGAGCCTGCTTCCCTCTCTCTCTCTCTCTCTCTCTCTGCCTGCCTCTCTGTCTACTTGTGATCTCTCTCTGTCAAATGAATAAATAAAATCTTAAAAAAAAAAAAAAAGAATGAAATCTCACCGATGAGATATTCCATGTGTTTCCACCTATACACTCTGTAGTCAGCCATGTCGCCATGATGATTCTGCCGTGGCTTCAGTCAGGCAATTAGTTTAAAAGTAACAGCCCCATCTTCTTTTCTTCTTGGCTCCTGGATCTGCCTGAAGTTATTTTGGCTCCATTTCAAAGTATGTCTTTCCTGGTACACGTATCTGTAGTAATGGGGGGAGGGCACAATTTAAGGCTAACAGACTCTTATTGTAGAATTTGGTCCGTTATCTCAGGAGAAATTGGAATACTTTTCAAGGTACGTATAGGAGAAAGTTAAAACAAAATCTTTGAGTGCTGAATCTTAGTCCAGTATTACTATGAGTCTCCATTCTTTTTTATTCTATGTTTTCTTACAAAGAGACATTAATTAGCACTCACTTTTATGTATCACTACTATCCCTTTACTTCTTAAAGGCAAATAAATGATACTTTTGGTAATTTGGGATCAGGTCATGAGTATACATCCTCAACCCCTTTTCTTCCTTGTTTTGGATTATGATTGACTGTAGAGAGCACATACTTTACAACAGTAAAGTTAATTTAAAATGTGAAGGTCTTACTCCCCTAGATGGGTCTGTCATTATCCTCATTTGCCTGTGATCAGACACATACTGTTTCATTCAGTACCATGAAGCCAATTAATGCCACATATTCATAAAACATTCCTTGGTTCTGTGCTTTCTATAGTAAAGATTCCATTTCCATTTAGCTTTTTCTGAATCCTGAGTGCATCTCAATTAGTTTCAAGTTTGGTGGGAAAGAGAAGTGACATTTATTAGATTGCCTCAAATCCCAGCTATAGATGATATTGAAAAATTCTTTCTGGGGGGACTCTAAATAAAACCAGAATCTAAAGAGGAGAAACTACAACTGAAAGCACAGAAATACAAAAGATTATAAAAAAATTAATGCCGGGGCGCCTGGGTGGCTCAGTGGGTTAAGCCGCTGCCTTCGGCTCAGGTCATGATCCCAGGTCCTGGGTTCGAGCCCCACATCGGGCTTTCTGCTCGGCAGGGAGCCTGCTTCCTCCTCTCTCTCTGCCTGCCTCTCTGCTTACTTGTAATTTCTCTCTGTCAAATATATAAATAAAATCTTTAAAAAAAAAATTAATGCCAACAAACTGGAATGTCTAGAAGAAATAAATTTCTAGAAACATACAATCTTCTCACACTGAATCTATTTCTATAGAAAACTTGAACAGACCAATTGCTAGTAATAAAACTGAATCATTATCAAAAAACTACCAAAAAATAGAAGTCAGAGCCAGATGAATTCATAGGTAAGTGCTACAAAACTTTAAGGAAAAGTTAATACCTATTCTCCTCAAACCATTAAAAAAAATGAAGAAAAAGGAAAGCTTCCAAACACATTCTGAAAAGCCAGCATTACACTGTAACAAAAACCAGACAAAAACACTACAAAAAAAGAAAGCTATAAGCCAATATCACTGATGAACATAGATGAAAAATCCTCAATAAAATATTAGCAAACTTCATTCAAAAATACACTAAAAAATCATTCACCACAATCAAATGGAATTTATTTCAGAGATGCAAGGATGCAGGGGAGTGAAAGATACAGTTATGGGATGAATATGTCACGGGAATGAAAGTGACAGCCTAGAAAACATAGTCAATAATATTGTAATAGCGTTGTATAGTGACAGATCCTAGTTACATTTGTGGTGAGCATAGCATAGTATATAGAGATCTTGAAAGTCCTTAGGACTTGAAATTGGACCTAGAAGAATTTCAGTTGACCTGGTTATCATCTGGGAGCATTGTTTAACTGCTAATTGGGTTGAACATTAGGACTTGAGGTGCACCTGGATGGCTCAGTTGGTTAAGCATCTGCCTTTGGCTTGGGTCATAATCCCAGAGTCCCAAGATCAAGTCCCATGTTGAACTGCCCACCCTAGCTTTTCATTTAGCTGCTTCTTAGACCTATTTGTGTTTTTTGTATGGACAGCTAATATCAGGGATAGTTTAGGTAAATCATCCTCAACTAAAGAAATAATTTTACAACTGTTTACATGTTATAATCTACAAAATATGTTCATTCTTACATTTGAGTCTCAAAGCAATGTAGTGCATTAGGGAGGACATGGTATCTTTTTTTTCCATTTTGAAGCTAGGAAAAGTAAGAAGGAATCTTGAATCAAACATACCTGGTTTCAATTTCTAGCTACATAATTTACTAATAATATGAATTTCAGTGAGTTACTCAGTATCCCTATTTATAAAATGTTTTGAGCAGTTAAATAAAGCATGGTAGTTAAACTGTTAGCAGTTTAGCAATTAATAATTACTTAAACCTTAAGCTATATGTTTGGTGAAAACTATTCCCTACGTAATAACAAAGGCATGCCAACCTATTCATCAAACATAGATAAGGCAGAAAGTGGAAATGCCACTGATAAATAATTTCATGCAGTTTTTATGATCCACAAATGTTTAAGTAGAGGTGTATTAATAATTTCATAATTCATAATAAATTAATTTATTGCATGTTTCCACCTCCAACAGTTTTATAAATCAAAGTGCTAAATTGTATTTAATAAATCATTCTCATTCTCTGAGAATATGTAAAAAAATTAGCTGTCATATCAATCTATATTGTAGGTCCACAAAGGAAGTTTTTATGAAATCTAACTTTATACTAAGAAATTTAATATATCAAAAAACAGACAGCTTTTCAAAATATTTGTACAATGCTATTAGATAATATATTTAAAATAAATTTCATCTTTTCCACTTTATGAGTCTGATCAAGTTTGTCCAAATATTGGCCAAAAGAAGATTCTTGGTTTGCTATCTTTTTACAGCCTCCAGGCCCTGCCAAAGTTTTAGTTTATTTTCTTTGGAGAACTCTGTCGAAGGTACATATTTCTTTTCAACAATCCTCTTCCTCTGTCTATATAGTCTCGTCTCTTATATTTTATGATTATAGATTTCTTATTATCTTTCAAAAATATTATGAACAGATTATTCAGAATGAATTTACAATCAGTAAGTTAATAATTTATATTTGAGTCTGACTGGAAGCAAATCTTAAAAACTAGAAATGCTGTTAAACAACTGATTCCTTGTCTTAAGTGACTTGTTCAAACTGTGATTGTTAATTTTGTTGGAAGTTTCAATTAGATCTCCACTTAGATAATATGTAGTTATTCTAGTAGTTTCTTCTCTCTCCCTCTTAATTTTTAAAATGATTTTCTAAACATAAAATTCACTAACTTTTTCTATCAATTCCTTTCATTTCTCTGGAATTTTATCTCAGTCCTCATCCCTCCTTCCCCATCTCCATCTATTTTTGGGCTGAATTGTGTCTTCCTAAAATTCATATGAAGTCCTAACCCCCTTAACATCCCTGTATTTGTAGATAGGACCTTAACCGAGATAATTAGGTTCAATGAACTCGTAAGTGTGAAACCTTATCCCACAGGACTCGTGTTTTAAAAGAACAGGAAAAGATACCAGGTCTCTCTCTCCATGCATGCACAAAGAGGCTTGTGTCTGATGTTTAGACTGTCCAATCTGTAGTGTGGTATTATAACAGCCTGAGCAGACTAACACACTATCATTTTTCTCCTGCTCTTTTAGATTTCTTTGTTGTCACCTCTAGAAGCCCCTTCTATCCCATCCAGTTTCATCACCACCTACTAGACTAGGTGTGTTCTTATAGGTTCTTTTATCTCATACTGTTTTCAATTTCTATTGCCCTGATTGGATTAGGAGCTTCCTTAAGTTACAGACTGTTTACTGTCAACTCAACATTCTGAAGATCACAGGGAGTGGTGCATGCTAGGATATAAGAAATGCTTACTGAAGTACATTTTTAAAGATAGATTATAGTACATGGGAGACCATGTACTATAACCATAAAGATGTCCAATAATTTTATACTTTCAATTTAATTTGAATTGAAATTCCTAAGTGTTCTCTTATGCAATAAAATTGTGGCTATATTTTCTTCAGCGGAGTAAAATATTCTATCAAGGAGGGGTTAAATATAGAATGATTCATCAACTGGATGGACATTTATGCAGCCTCTAAAAATAATGTTATGAACTCTCTGTGGAATTATGGAAAAATTATAACAGAACCTATGTAAATTTCATGTAGCATTATGGAAAATTATAATAAAATGTAAAATTAAAAAGTCAGGAAATAGATTTGTTCATGTACTATGATTACAAGTGTTTTTATAGATTACAGTATATGAGAATATTTAGCAAATAATAGTTATAACATAGTGTTAATATGATTATTTTCCCCATTTTCCAAATTTCTTCCATTCTTTATTTTCATTATTAAAATACTAAATGTATTTTAAAAACACAAAGATGCATACAAACAGCATGGACATATGTATTGGAAGGGTTTGCACTGAAGAGGCAAAAGAGCGTGGCAGCCAAACACATGAGTATGTGCAAACTGTGTTCACATCTCACTTTTAACACTCACTAACTTGGTGGCCTTGGAAAAAAAAAAAGTAATTTGCATGCTTAAGGTTTAGTTTCCTTATCTTTCAAATGGAATTAATATTTACCATAGTGTCCATCAAAGCACTTAGAATCCAGAAATCTAGGGGCACCTGGGTGGCTCAGTGGGTTAAAGCCTCTGCCTTCGGCTCGGGTCATGGTCCCAGGGTCCTGGGATCGAGCCCCACGTCGGGCTCTCTGCTCACCAGGGAGCCTGCCTCCCCCTCTCTCTCTCTGCCTGCCTCTCTGCCTACTTGTGATCTCTGTCTGTAAAATTAATAAATAAAATCTTAAAAAAAAAAAAAAGAATCCAGAAATCTAATAAGTACTCCTAAAGGCTAACTACTAATTTCCAACAGAAAATGAGGCTAGGGACTTGTTTAATTCACCACTGTTGGTAAGTATTTGGTATTTGTTAGTTTTATAATAAACATCTATTAATGAATGAATGTGTGAATGGGAGAACATAATAAAGCTAATAAAAAGCCTAGGAAGGTTAAAGAAAAGAACAGGACTATATATAATGAAAAAATAAATTACATAAATTTCATTATTTGGAAAATATCTAAGCAAATAACTATTACAATACTTTCTATATGTCCCGAAGAAGACTAATCCACATCTCCTACTATATAAGTTGTTTTCTGAATACTTTATTTCAGAAACTACTTTGACCCATACCTTATAGCAATTTAGTGAGTCTCTGTTGAAAATTATTTCCTTGTAGATAATTAGCTCAAGCTCCAGCAGAATCAGTCACAATAAATAAGTGAAATAAAATTACTGCAAGAATGGTGAATAACATTTGATAAGATCCTTCAATGTTTTGGATGAGAAAAAGCAGAAAGTGCCCGAAGCTGAGAATGCCTCTATTGGAAAAACTGTAGTCCCAGTTTTCAGAATTCATCTTTCTACCTCTGCTCAGTGATGTCACTGAAATTAACTGATACCTCCCTTTCCACACACACTTTTTTTCCCCAAATTTCATGTCATATCTTATATCCCCACAATACATCCCAGGGCATTGTTTATCTCTTGGATTTAAATTTAAAAAAATATAACTGGCTTGGGAAGCAATGAACCAAGTGGTGGGCAGTTTTCTGTATCACTTTTTGTATGAGAGCACAGCAGCTTTGTAAACATTTTTTAGGAAAAAGGAGATCCAAGTGAGCCATTTAGTGATGTGATAATAAACTTCATTCCCACACACACAGAGGAGTGGACAACTGACTTAGATGTGTTCTGGGAGCTAAATCACTCATCCATTCTTTGAGAAATAAATGTAAATGAAGTGAATCAGGGAGTCTCCCTATCCTCACTTCAGTCTGTACAAATGTGTTCATCAAAAGATTAGTATTCA